>NC_056727.1:660437980-660807980 GCF_019279795.1 Protopterus annectens | reverse complement strand
TCAGTATTTCGATGTTATAAAGTGAACCCATATATATATATATATATATATATATATATATATATATATATATATATATATATATATACACACATATACACTGGATATAAAAAGTTTACATACCCCTGTTAAAATGCTTGGTTTTTGTGATATAATAAATCTTTTCAAAAATTTCCCACTTTAATGTGACCTACAACCTGTACAATTCAATTGAAAAACAAACAAATCTGTTAGGGGAAAAATATAAAAAATAAAAAAGCATACAATAAGCTGGTTGCATAAGTGTGCACACCCTTAAACTAATACCTTGTTGAAGCACCTTTTGATTTAATTACAGCATTCAGTCTTGTTGGGTAAGAGTCTATCAACATGGCACATCCTGACTTGGCAATATTTGCCCACTCTTCCTTGCCAAAGCACTCCAAATCTGTCAGATTGCGAGGGCATCTCTTGTGCACAGCCCTCTTCAAGTCACCCCACAGATTTTCTATTGGATTTAGGTCTGGGGTCTGGCTTGGCCATTCCAAAACTTAATTTTCTTCTGGTGAAGCCATTCTTTTGTTGATTTGGATGTATGCTGGGGTCATCGTCGTGTTGAAAGGTAAAATTCTTCTTCATCTTCAGCTTTCTAGCAAACGCCTGAAGGTTTTGGGCCAGCAGTGACTGGTATTTAGAACTGTTCATAATTCCCTCCACTTTGACTAAAGCCCCAGTTCCACCTGAAGAAAAGCAGCCCCAAAGCATGATACTGCCACTGTCATGCATTACCGTGTGGATGGTGTTCTTTTGGTGATATGAAGTGTTGTTTTTGCATCAAATGTAACTTTTGGAATTGTGGCCAAAATGTTCAAGCTTGGTCTCATCAGACCATAACACATTTTCCCACATGCTTTTGAGAGACTTAATGTATTATTTTGCTAATTTTACTTGGCCTGGATGCTTTTCTGTGTAAGAAAAGGCTTCCGTCTTGCAGCCCAACCCCATAGCCCAGACATATGGAGAGTATGGGAGATGTTGTCACATGTAGTACATAACCAGTACTTGCCAGAAATTCCTGCAGCTCCCTCAGTGTTGTTGTCCGTCACTTGGCAGCTTCCCTGATCAGTTTTCATCTTGTCTTTTCATCAATTTTGGAGGGACGCCCTGTTCTTTGCAATGTCACGTTGTCCCATATTTTCTCCACTTTTTGATGACTGTCTTCACTGTGTTCCATGGTATATCCAATGCTGTGGAAATGTTTTTGTACCATTCTCCTGACTGATACCTTTAAATAATGACATCCCTTTGATGCTTTGTAAGCTGTCTGTGAACCATGGCTTTTGCTGTAGCAGGCAACTGAGTAAATGTCAGGAAAATCCTACTAGGACAGCTAAACTTTATTTGTGGTTAATCAGAGTCTCTTTAATTGATGGCTGGTGTGTACCCAAGAAGACTGAATGCTGTAATTAAATCAAAATGTGCTTCAACAAAGTATTAGTTTAAGTGGGTGCACACTTTGCAACCAGCTTATTGTACGTTTATTTTTTATATTTTTTCCCCTAACAGATTTGTTTGTTTTTCAATTGAATTGTACAGGCTATAGGTCACATTAAAGGTGGGCAAAGTTTTGAAATGATTTATTGTGGTCTCATTGTTTTATATCACAAAAACCTGGCATGTTAACAGGCTTGTGTAAACCTTTTATATCCACTGTGTGTGTGTGTGTGTGTGTGTGTGTGTGTGTGTGTGTGTGTGTGTGTGTGTGTGTGTGTGTGTGTGTGTGTGTGTGTGTATATATATATATATATATATATATATATATATATATATATATGTATATATATATATATATATATATATACACACACACACACACACACACACACACACACACACGTGTGTGTGTGTTTATTTACTTGCCACTTTTGGCATTATGTGGTTCATCATGCCTGATATGACAAGGAAGACACACAGGAAAATAAAGCTCATATTATGTTAGGTGGAACTGTGTGAGAATGTAAGTTATGATCACTGCTGCATGTTTTATGCTGCAGCTAAGTAATTATTTTTACAAAAGTACATTGGATATTCTCCTTGTAGTCTGCTGTATGCAGATAAAGAACACAGAAGACAAATTTCTGTAGGAGTAATGGTTTTAATATAATCTGAGAGATGGTTATAAAGGTTAAGAGTCTTTGAATTCCAATTTTCTGAGTATTGTTTACATCAGGGTAGTAGCTGAAGAAACAGTGCTGTAGAATGTGGTAACCTAAAGCTGCCAAAACGTCAAATATATTTTACATTTGCTGCTAATATACCTTATCCATTTTTAGTGGGCAAGCTTCCCTTTGCACTGTTATAACTGATGACATGGGATTTAATTGGGTCCCATTTCATCACTGACATAACCATGTATTTGCCTCATTTCTTCTAAAGTAATGTGATCTCAGAATATTTAGTAAGGACAGTGCCATCTTAACGCATGGGCACACTGAGCAATTGCCTGAGGCCCCACAAGCATAGGGGCACCATGCTAATCTGTGTGTGTTGTGACTTGCTGTCAATAAATAAATAAATACCACGCTATACTAATTTATAAATATTTGAATTATGAAAATTACAAGTTTTAGAAAGCATTGTGCAGCAGATCTTTGATCATCCAAAGCAGCCTTCCTAAGACATCAATTATGTGTGTGTGTGTGTGTGTGTGTGTGTGTGTGTGTGTGTGTGTGTGTGTGTGTGTGTAAAATGCCCCAATTAGGGATAACTGGTGGTTAGTGTTACTTTGCTCAGGCTCAAACCCTTACCTTAGGTACAAGAGCCTGAATTCTCTACCCCTACCAATATTTGTATTTCAAGGAGTTGAGTCACACACAGCTCTCAACTGTCCAGATTTTCACAGAATGTCTGGAATTTTTTGGCTCATACTTTTTGGTCTGTTCTTCTTAAAATTTGTTTTATAGCATGTTTTTTAATGTTTAATCACTGATTTTGTTGGAAGTATCAATAAATATATGTTTAATTTTATCAGCCATTTTCATTTTTAATTCTGTGAGTGGTTCAGGTAGGGGTCCAGTACAATGCTTTGCCTGGGAGCCAACAATGATGTTAAGCAGCCCTGAGTAAGGAGGCTCTGAAGTGTGGGGATTACCCCCAGTTTACCTAGGGTAGTATTATTTTACATTTTTTTTTGTTGTTGTTCTGCAGAAATCAGTGGTGCCCCATCAATGAAAAGGGATTTGATTAAATTCATTAAATGTACTGCAATATTCTCTGTGAAACTTTTATCTAATGGTGTTACCTTCTATAAATCACAAATTATTCCATGTTTGCAATTGAAGGACTGAACAATCATGCAAAGATAGCCTCACATTTTAAAATATTCCCTCATTCTCAAGTTAAACATTTTACAAAAGAATAAATCTGCTTTACAAATGGTATGTGTGCACATTTTATTCAGAAACATTTGTTCAAGTATGTGGTAGATGTGAAATCATGTGTGCTAATTCTTAAACTCATTTTCATATGCCACCCTACTGTTGCAGATAATTTCTGGCATTTATCATTTAATCTTATATGAGTGATGCTTATGAATTTGATATTTTAGTACTGCTGTCAAATTTTGTGATAAGGTTGCTCTCCTGGTCATGTGACAACTTTGCTCCATTTATTACTTTGTGAGCTTGTCTAACAATACCTGTTTTTGCTATTTTGTATCAAGTCTCATTTGTAGATTATGTGCATTTTCAAGTGGGCTCACAGCTGATCTGTGTCTGCACAAGCGTGACTCGCTTTCAGTTTATGAATGAGTTTTCTTCTGTCTTAAAAAGAGTTTCAGACGTGTGTCATTTCAGTGATGCAGATCTTTCCTGAGATACTTTTATGCATATTTAATTATGCCTGTTTATTTTTTTCATGACTCCCACTACCAAACCTGTTCAACAGTATTTTAAGTTTACTTTCATTTAGCTCATTATTTTAACATGTAACAGATGTTATGGGCTCCAAATACCATTTGTGGGCATTTCTGCTGCTGATACATCATTTGGTTATTTTTTAAGTGCAATTTATTAATTTGCTCACTAATCACCTACATAGTCCAGTGCAAGGATGGAGGAGAGATGAAGCCTATCCCAGTATCCACTGGACACAAGGCATAGAAACTTATCGTGAAAAGGAGGTCAACCCACTGCAGAATGTATGTATACTTGCATTATTGGGTTCCTATTACGTGATCGAAAGATCACAATTTTGAATGTTCATAAGAGCGAAAATGGCACATATCAAAACTATTACAGCCCCCCACACCCCCCCTTAAATATATATACCAACTCCGAGATTGCACTACAGTGTGGAAAGGGCAAATATTCCAATCTTCACTGTACTGCGATCCCGCAATATGAACTTCAATATGCGGCATTTTGCTCTTCTGAGTGTTCGAAATTGTGATCTTTCGATCACGTAATAGGAACCCACATTATCACATGGTATACCAACCTACAGACAAGTTATTGGATCGCCAATTCACCTACAGCCCACATTTCATATGTGGAAGAAAACTGGAGCAAAACTCAAAAATGTGCAAGGAGCTGCTCGCCCTCTATGTGCATGGCCAAAATACTCCAAAGTCACAAAAATCATTCCAGCACCAGACGAAAAATTGAAATATTAAGTTGATTTAACATAGAGCCTCCAGTAAAAAGAAAAGCAACACTGGGTTTACCGATGAATTAGTTTTGCCAGTTGTATGATATTGCCTGCAACCCATTCATTTAAAGAGATAAACGTCATCATCATGAGGTGCATATCATATATAAAGTCCTTGTAATATGACATTATAACAAAAAGGCATTGGCATTATGCTTCAAAGTAATGCAGTTATGTCATGGATATCTAAAAGCATCATAAAAATCATTAAAAAATTGACACAAGCAGAAATACAAGGAGAAAATCTTACCCCAGTCTGAGAGTTGTTAGCTATTCCTCTTGCATCTCTGATTGTGTTCATGTAATGTGTGCACAAGGGTTCTGGATGTGAGGTGCATTTACCAGAATCACTGGTGATTCTTCTGTGGTCCGAAATAAATATGAACACGTGAAGCAGATTGTTTACATAGTGTAGCAAAGTCATGGTGCCCTCTAGTGGATAGAATTAGGAACAACACTGTTTTTTTTTTTTTCCTAAGCAAAAGACTTGTTACAATTACGTAACAGTCAAAATGTTATGAAAAGGGAAGAAACTCCCTACAATACAGTAATAATAGCATAAAATAATAAAAATGAGAGAAGGTAAGTATGAGAAAAAGAAACAAACAAAAAAAAAAAAACAAAGAAAAATAAACTGTTATATTTGTGTCTCCCTTGTAAAAATGACAAGACCTAAAATGAATCATTTTAACTAGGTGGTGACAAAGTCCCTGTGTTAATCACCCACATATTTCTTATACTTTTAATACAAAAAGAATTGATGATCTTTGATCAAGATACTATCAGTAAATACAAAAACAACATTTTAATGTTGGGTAGTATGCTTATACCAAGCATTTTTCAACTTTTTACATCTGATGTTACTACGATACTTCCTAACTAATATGACATTTCAATGATGTAAAAAGTGCAACAAAATATTGAGCTAAAAAAAAAATCCAAACAGCATTACATGTAATAGGTTAAGGGATATGGTTTATCTCATATAAGTTGGAAAGAAACAAATGTGTTTAATGCACATGAACTATCCCCCAGATTCACTAATCTTCCATGCAGGACTAACTTAGTCCTGCACGGAGGCACCCGTTTAGGAGCAGGATGGCAGCGCTTCATGCATATTAATGAAGGCATGCTGCCGCAGCTCCCAGGCTTACACAGAGCTTGTACAAGTGCAGGGGGCGTGTCTGAGAGCAGAGCTCTCAGAATTACACGCCCCTGCAATGTACAACAGCAGAAAGTGTTAAGAAATAAGTGCGATCGCTCATAGGTGTCTGCATATCCCCACCAACAGTCCCCCATGTGTACAATAGCAACAGTACATATAAATAAAATGAAGAAACCCTTTTATATTTTTTTAAAAATCTAATTAAAGCTAACAGTAGGTGCACGGGTGTGCCCATCGCTTAGCCACAGTTAAAGCAGCTTAAAAGACTGAAGAGGATAACAAGAAAGATATATGCAAATGAAGCAACACAGCAGTAGTGTAGTGGGCAGAGCATCCGCCTAATGAACAGGCATTCCTGGTTTGAGTTCCACTGCTTCACAGTCTATTTTACATGGCAAAGCACATTATAAACATTTTGTTGTTGTTGCAAAAGCCACTAAATAACACATTTATGGACTAGAGTACTGCAGGAAATGCACATGTGAAGTATCAGTGTCATAATGAATATGGCACTAGTAAGCAGGTCTAAGCACAACTATGCAGTAGTAAGCATATGTAAGCACTAGTAAGTGTGTTTGCGTGTTTGCGTGCGGGTAAGCACTGCCTACACAGATTAAGCAATCTGGAAGCTAACTGAGTATAAGAAACTATAACCAGAAGTTAGCAGTGCTTAGCTCCTCGCAAACATGCCCACACTGACTTACAACTGCTTTAAAGTGCCTTAACCACTCTGTATCCAACGGCCCATGTTCAGCCCAGCAACAAAACAAATAGCTTTTGCAAGGCTCAAACCCAGGACCCTGTATACTACAGTCATAGTAGTTAACCACTAAGCCAGCATAGCAGTACATAAGATTGATGTTTCAACAAAGAAATCCTCACCACAGGAAAATCAAACTGAACATGTGAAATGAATCTATGTACAGTGTGATGTTGTATAACCTGTACATAACATAAATATGTGAACTGGAGTACTGCAGTAAGGCCAGATGTGAGGCGTTATTGTAATAAAGTGTGGAAGTCCCGAGGACCCCATACAGTGTACTTACACATGAATCAGATACCAGACACAATATAACATGTAACAAATAATAAATCAATGTCAAAAGGAAAATATAATGCTAATTAGATATTAAGCAATGCTAAGCATTGCACAGGTCAGCTTAAGTGGTGTAAGCAATGTGTAGGCCGGCTAACTCAATCTGCCCAGTGGTATGCCCTTTAAGCAATGCCAACATTAGGTAAGCAGGTGTGCCCATGCCTTAGCTTTTTCAAAACCATCCAATCATGGGAAAGTGTGAGAAATCGGGCATATTTAAACCCCACAGACACCAATAATTCGATAACTGGTTACAGCTCCCTACTGTAGGCAGAATGGCTGAAGTTGGGGAAGGCATTCGATTTAGAGCACAGAGCTGGGGCACCCAGGAGTCCAGATTCATGGTATGGCTCCTGGTAAAACACCATAAAGAGAGACTACTGCAGGGTCAGTACCAGGGCTCTCAGTATAAAATGGAGGCCTGGGACAGTCTCGCCCCGTGACCTCACCAGAGCCACTGGTATCCCACCGACTGGTGAGCAGGTCAGGCATCACCATGCTGACCTGAAGCGGTGAAGGGGTGATCTCTTCGACCAGTAGATCCAAGAATCAAGGCAGATGGCCGATGCCCCAGCACGATTGCCTAGCTTGTATATACTATGGATAGATAATGGCTAAATATCACTGTATTTCCCTGACAGCTGCAGATGAGTGGGCTGTGAACCAGCAAGCCCATGCTAGTAGGCTGCAAAGGCTGTGTCACAAGGCAGGTTAGTAATAATCATGCATGTACTGTCATAACAAATAAATATAACAGTTCTAGAAAGTGTTGTACCAGTATAAAATGTATTGTGTATGGGATGTACTGAATAAACTAGATAATATGGCAGGAAGACTGTCATATAGGTTGTGTGGAAATAAAGGTGTAATATCGAGTTATTAAAAGTATAACCCCTGCAGTGCTTGTGTACATTCTGCTTTCATATGTTGTTGTAGTGTTGCATTCTATAAATAGTACTGTTGTATTAAGCAGTGTTACCCACACTGTTGAACACAGTTAAAATGTGTAGGAAGTTCAGTATAACAATGTTGGAAGTCCCAAGAGGACAGTCATATAGAACAACTGAAGGAGACTTAGACAGAAACCATTGGAATGCTTTACACCAGTTCCCTGATAGCACAGTGTACTGTGATGTCAACTGTAATATTTTTACCACACACAGCAGGGGTTTGAGTCCCAGGAGTGGTAGTAAGTTGTATGCATAGTCATACCCCACAACTGTACAGAGTTTGCAAGAATGTTCATAGGTTCATAGGTTCATACTAGGCTATCTGCCCTAGGGCATTTATAAGCCTAGCCAGAGTGTGTTTGGCTTTCGCCACCCATTTTAAATTAATTTTGCTATGCCCTTTTTCGAGGTTAGTATACTGTGCCTCTGTCTAACAGTGACACAGAAGTGATACCCGGGGTAAACCTACGATCTCCCATCCACTCATCAAGATTCCTCTTGAAGAGAGTCAATGAGGGACTCTGCCTAACCTGGACTGGGATTTTATTCCAGAGTGAAGGGAGCCTCTGGGTTATGAATCTGTCCCTCCAGCATGTCCTATTTATTTCAGTGCTGAGGTTCAAGTCTCTCGAGCTGATTTGTCAGGGGAACAGGTTCAGATAGAATGCTGTATGCATAATTAGACCCAAGAACTGTACAGACTTTGCTAGAATGTTCAGATAGCACCCTGTAAGCATAATCATAACCATCAACTGTACAGACTGTGGCAGAATGTTCAGGTAGTAAGCTGTATGCATAGTCATACCCCTCAACTGTTCTGATCTGTCCAGCATGTCCAGATAAATGGCTCAAATCTGCTGCCCGGTAACCAGTTCCCCTGACAAATCAGTGTGATGATCCAAGAAATGTAGGCAGCTTATACTGACATATAATGGATAGTCAGACCTGAACATAAAAAGGGAATGTATATGCAAACAAACCTGTCATTGTAGCATCTCACCCAAAGTGTATGACAGCTATTCCAAAATATGTCACATTAACACCTGTAGCCTGTCAAGCCTTGACCAGAGTGTGTGCAATAACAGATTGTTACGTATGTGTATAACATCAACATGGAATCTGGGAGTATGTGTAGAAACTGCTAGGTAGTGTTAACAAAAATTTCCCCACAGCTATAACCGGTAAGAGGCGTAGACTGTAGGTACAACACAGTTCACTAAAATACTTGTCTACAAGCATGGAATCTGGGAGTATGTGTAGAACTTGTCAGGTAGTGTTAATGATTTCCTCAACAGCTATAACAGGTTAGAGGTGTAGACTATACATAAGACACAGTCCATGTAGATACTAATCTACAAACATACCATTGTACAAAGTAAGGACATTGGGTAGTGTAATAATACATGTAAGGGACAGATCACTGCAGTGACTAAGAATGTTTTGAAACTACAGGGATATTTGTTTGTGTCTTTTGGCTTTTCCCGGTTAGGGGTCGCCACAGCGGAACTCCAGTCCGCTAATGATTGGCAGTAGATTTTTATGTGCTGGCTTGCCGGGCCTAACACACAACTTTCAACGAAGGAACGCCCATTCATGCATGTCACCACACAGAAGACGCTCTAACTGAGAATCAAATGGGCAACTTCTAACTGTGAGGCGACAATGCTACCGCAGCACCAAACTACAGGGATATATTAGTTGTTAATTGACCTCTCTGTCTCACCCCCACCATATGTGCTACAATAACCTAATTACACACCTGAATGTGTATGTGTACACTCCAGAATTTTGCTGGAACATATGTCCTATTGGATTATAAATATTGACATTTGGTTCTATGCATGTGCCATGTTAAAATACTCCCATATTGGTGGCCTGTTGCCATCAATGAAACCTGCATGCTGTTGCAATGGCCACTGTTGTCCCATATATGCATGTGTTCTGCTCGCTCTGCACCTGTTGTAAATCTGGTGTCTTGGGTTAATGGGAATACCTATGCATGCCGTTATAACTAATCATGAATACTGTTGACTATTACTAACCGATATCTTTCTTAAAACTGCAATACTATAGCTCATATGGGAAGGCCGGTCCCAGCGGACCCACCTGTCCCACCTCAGCTGGCCATGGCACCAGCACATTTGGGGCCCAGCCTGGGACCTCCTCGTCCATTAGCCCTGCATCATCTTCGGGTGGAACCACCACAGGGGATGGGGCTCAGCCCCCCCCCAGAGCAGGGGTGGAGAGGTACCTGTCACCCACCGTCGGATCCTGGCCGTGGTGCATAGGGAGCTCAACAAGGAGATTCGAGACCAGCTACACCAGCTTGAGGTCCACGTGATGCATTTAGAGGGTGAGCCTGCCCCTTCTACCCAGCCCCCAGCACAGCCACCTTTGGGGCCGTGAAGGTGCAGTGGTGACTGCCAAAGGGTGGGAACCTCAGTCCCACTGTTTCCATTTGGGGGCTCATGGGCTTGCGACTTCCAAACACTCCTCCCCGTCTAAGGTGTTTACCTCCACATGTGTCATATACCACCCCTGTATGCATCTTGTTTGTCTTGTCTGTTAATCTACCAACCTACCTCCCCAAATATACCTATTACCCCTCCCCAACATCCCACTCTCACCTGAAAAAAAAAGGCAATCTGTTCCCACAACAAAATCTCACCCCATACATAGCTGTTCATTTCGCACCCATGTCCACTGGACATATGTAATCCGGTCTTATTGGCATCACAACAAATTATTGTTGTCCTCACCCTCATTCAGGGGTTTGCATGTCCAAATCTACCCCCAAGTTCAGTGTATATGCACAGCTGTTACTGTAGAAAAATGGGCAGCTATGGACCTTCCCTACACCCTTCCTGCACATCCACGGCTATTTTCCCTGTCTTTCCCTTTTTGTGCCCCCTTTTTCACCACAGTCCTATCAACCCCTTTTTCTTTTCTTTTAAAGAAATTAACATGGTGGTAAGTGGGAGCAAGCACTTTTAAGCAGCAGTAAGTGGGTTTAAGCCTGTTTGTGCAGGGGTAAGCACTGCCTACACAGGTTAAGCAATTTAGAAGCTGAGTGTAAGAAATTGTAATCGGAAGTTAGCATTGCTTAGCTCCACACAAACCCACGCAAACCCGCTTACAACTGCTTTAAAGTGCCTTAATCACTCTGTATGCAATGACCCGTATTCTTCACAGCAACAAAATAAACAGCCTCTGCAAAGCTCAAATCCAGGACCCTGCACACCATAGACAAAGTGATTTACCACTAAGTCATGCCGGATATACATAACCCTAATGTTTTCAATAACATATCATCCAGCCCAGTCATTAAACAGTACAGAGAATGTATTCCAACATTTAGATGTATGTGTGTGTACATATACTAATATCTGAACAGATACAACCTATCTATCTATATATATATATATATATATATATATATATATATATATATATATATATATATATACATATATATAAATATATATGAAATGAACATATGCATGCAAATGCCTACAGCCATAGATATATATGTCTACATCTATACGTCTAGATATATATGACAGGTTATATATATGTCAGCAGATATATATATATATATATATATATATATATATATATAAATATATCTATATATATATATATATATATATATATATATATATATATATATATATATAGATAGATAGATATATATATATATATATATATATGTTATAGAAATCTTGAGATACCAGCATTACTTTACTCTTCCCTGAGCAGCATGTGTGAACAATCTTTTATGTGAATGCCAGTGACTGAAAACATGAATACAAAGCTACATGGAAATATAATGCCTGGCTAAAAGGGCATCGGCCAAGATAAGATAGTGCTTATGAATAATTCCTCTCTTTATCAAGGCATAATTATTAATATAAATAAATATTTATATTGAAAATAATTCATCTAATAATCAAATGTCAAACAACAGATGCAAACTAACTAGAAGACGTTGCAGGGTTTTTCAGAATTGTCAGCTCAGCCTGCTATTAGGATAAAGATAGAATGGAAAGGTCACAGCAGCCTGAAACAAGGGTCACACACTGACACACACTGATGTATTGTAACAGAAGGAGTGGCTCTTCTATTAGAAGTTGTATAAAACATGTATTAATCAGTACTTTTCTATTTCTATCAAACATTCCTAAACTATATGTATAAAGAATGCAAATAATGTAAAATACATGATTTGTAAAATGTACATATATGCCATAAACAGCAAAGAATCAGGAAATGTATATTCTATTTCACACATTATCTATAGAATGAATGACATGAGCAGATGTTGTGCCTTGCATATACATGCTGCAAAGACTTTATATGAAATTGTTATTAAGCTTTTGTATCGTACTACTTTGTAAGTTGCAAACTTTCATTAATTCTAAATTATTCAACATTAGCAATCATGTAAACTGCAGCTGTAACCATAATAAATAGTCTTTCTCATTAGAAATGTTGTGATAGACAGTTAAGCAGTAAGAACATATGATTACAAAGCAAGCGGAAGAAAGGAATGCTGACTCTGTACTTGTCACTAAAAAGGGAAGAAACCCGTTATAGTAGTAACTTTTGAAATAGTCTGCTCACAAGCAATTTTAAATATATGACCTGATTTGGACACAGTGTATGTCTAAAGAGGTAGGGCTGTATCTTTCAAGATTGTATAAAAATCCTGCCCTCATCTGCAATCTTTGTCAGTCAGTAAACCAAACCAGATACAAGATGAAATAAACTGCGCTGAACCAACTGGAGATGCCTTGCTTTGCTGATCATTTATTTTTCTTGTTCTTCTGACTGCCTGTATTTTTTCCTCATAGGTGCAGTGCTTGTAGATACGTTTACAATATATATGTGTGTATATAGCTATATATATATATATATATATATATATATATATATATATATATATATATATATATATATATAAGTATATATGGGCATACATCTGTAGATAATGGGGAAATAACATATATGTCCTCATGCCTATGCATATGTCTTCACCTATATATCTACATATATACAGCAAGGTACATATATGTATGCAGATATATATCTATGTAGGTATAGACTGACATAGTCATATATATGTAAGCAGATATATATATCTATATAGGTATATGTGGCCATACATCTGTAGATAGCAATGGTAGATTAACAAAATCAGATATGTCCACATGCACCGGTAATGGGGTTGAGAGGCCCCAAACAATATACGTCTTGTATGAATAGGCATAACCCCCTACAGCCAAACACATCTGCCCTGCAATACACTACCAAGTGTTGCAGATCCCATAACCAGGACCTGACATGACATGGCTACAAGATGTTAACAGTACTACATCCCACCTGTATGATGTCAGGCTGGTATTGGTAACATATCATGCAGTCCAGTCCAGCTCCTATAGGAAATGTAAAATGTGGAAACTATCAACATTCCCAGGATACATACACATAGACACATGTATGCAGATACAGATATATATATATATATATCTACATATATATATATATATATATATATATATATATATATATATATATATATCTACATATATATTTACATATATATATAGATATACATGTGACTACACATACACAGACAGGCTGATGGAGAGATGAAAAGTCAGCAAGCAAAGGAGCATAGTAGTGCTGAAATTGAATTCATCCTCAAGTCTTGGTGAGTACCTTCGCGAGGTGGACCCTGTTTTCACAAAATCTCACCAAGGTGACACTGATATATCGGCTGTATTTATATAGCATATATCATGGACAGACGTAAATCAAAAATTAAAAAAGATAGCAGGATGCACAAGACTTGGGATAAAAAAGTGCCCAATCCTGGTAGGTGCACTGCTGTCAGGACTGGAAGAAATGACAATGTAGAATCCTCAAAACACGGAAACAATCCTACAATGGGGCCAGGCCAGGCTCAGGGGGATGGCTTCCCTGTTGTAGAAGGAAGTAGTAGTCCACAAAAATGACAAAAATTGATTAGCCAAAGAAGAGCCATAAAGACGACAGAATGAACTATTGGGGATAAGAAATAAATTATGTATTGTTACTATTGTAAAAAGCCCATAATTTCCAAACACAAGATATACAAAATGATTAAGAGAGAAATTAGAGGAAAGAAAAATACTTCCACAGGAAAAACTGTCAAAGCATCAAATAAAAAATTTCTTTCATTAATACAACAGATTTTTGAAAATCAGTATATAGATCAAGAAACTTTGATATTTTTTTGGAAAAAGAAGCCTCTGAGGAAGTGAGAACATATAAAACAACAAAACCTAGAGATATTTGAAAAATAAAAAAAGAAATATGGACATGGGAAAGAAAGAGAGATTTGATATGGTGCACTATTTATGCAAAGGAGAAAGCCAAGTTAATTAATACAGAAGGCAGTTTCAAAGATATTCAAAGAAAAATACAGGCAAAGGCATCCAGATATGGAAAATTTCACAATAAAAAGACTAATAGCACAAAGATTTAATGTAGAAAAGATGATTAGTAAAGTACAAGTTAAAGAAATAGAAGTTGAAGTTATGGAGTGCCTGCGAAGTGAAGGATTTAATGTAGAAGGTCTAATAAAACAGACTTCAACACAGCATGATGGCGTGAGTCCCCAGAATAAGGAAAAGCAAGAAGATCAGGAGACATTTGAAGAAGAAATATGGACAGGGCAAAGGAAAAGAGATTTAATATCGTATAATATTTATGTAAAGGAGAAAGCAAAACTAATACAAAAAGAGCAGCACCAAAGATATTTGAAAAAATATATAGGCAAAGGAATCCGGATATGGAAAATTTTACAATACAAAAAATAAGAAGACTAAGAGGAAGTGTAGAAAAAGAGATTAGTAATGGAGAAGTCAAAGAAATAGAAACTGAGGTAATGGAACAGCTGCAAAGAGAAGGATTCAGTGTAGTAAATCAAATACAGAAAGCACCACAACAGGATAGAGCGATGGATATCCAAATTAAGGGGAAACCAGTGGAACAGGAAACAACAGGTCAGGTGCCATATCAAGATATTTTGGAGCCTTCCACAGGAAACCAGTATAAAACCTCACTTGAAGCTAGACAGGAATGAAAGGAACAGGAAACTGTGGAAACTCTGATGCAGTCAGTGCTGAGGAGTGATAGACCAGTGAGTTTCCATATGACAAAACAACAGATGACACAGGATGAAATTGCAGAGAATGTGCCATAAGAAGATGTTATAGAACTTTCTATAGAATCCCCACAGGAAATGGAAAACAAGGGATATGCCCTCAGTATGGAATAAAATGAGTTAAGAGAAGAGTTGCTTGATTTAATAGACAAAGACAGATATATCAAGATCAATGAGAGAAATAGACTGCAGAAGGTTAATAAAACCTCAAAAGTTAGAAGCTTGATAAAACAAATGAACACAGTAATTAGGACTGTCCATAGAGATCCATGTGATATAGCAGAAGTAAACATAATATATTACTGTGCTGCTAAATTAATAACTGATAAAATTCTACCACAGGAGCACAGGGTATCAAGAGAAAAGAGGGGGTGAAAGTGAATACTATCATGGAAATATCGAATAGAGAAAACTATAAAGCAGCTAAGACAAGAAGTGTCAGTTAGAAGATTATAGAAGAGGGAGCAGATCAACAAAAATATAAAGAAAGATAGATGTAATAAAAGCAATGCGCAGTATTAGAACAGACCAGGATTTATTATGCCCTATTGGAGATAACAAACTACAAAGTTCAAAACAGGCGGAAAGATTCAGAAGATACGAAGATAAATATAAGGGAAAAGCACAAAATAAGCAATTTACTGATGACCCAAAAATGTTTTATAGAGAATTGGGAAATAACGTAAAAGGAATTGATAGACCGCCGAAAAAAGAGGAAGTAGATACATTTTGGAGAAGTATCTATGAAGATCCTGTGGAACATAACAAATATGCTAAATGGATGGAAGACGTAAAAGAAAGAATAAGAAGTTTAAAGGTACAGGATATGAAAAAGGATGAAATAACAGCCAGAGAAATTGAAACAAAGTTGAGAAAAGCCTCTAATTGGAAAACCCCAGGCCCAGATGCAGTACCTAACTTTTGGCTTAAAGTATTAACTTCTTTACACAAGGATCTAGCCATGAGTAAGAACTATTTATATGCAAACCCCAAACAGACACCACACTGGTTAACAACAGGAAAAACAATGCTCTTACTTAAGGGCGAACCTGCAAGCTACCCTAAAAATTATAACGTGTCTTCCGACGATGTATAAACTATACACGGGGATTGACGCTGACATAGTTTATAGTCATTTAGAAGAAAACTCAATTATGGCAGTAGAACAAAAGGGCAGTAAAAGAAAGTCATATGAAACAAAGGATAATTTGTTGTTAAATAAACTTATAGTGGAGAACTGTAAGAAAGGGAAGAATCTAAGAATGGCATGCATTGACTATAAAAAAGCATTTGATAGTATCCCACATTCATGGATAAAAAATGTATAAGGTACATCCGACACTGATTTATTACATTACAGTAACCATGAAGCAGTGTCAGACCACTTTGCAATTAAACCATGATAAAGAACAGATTATTATCCCAGGGATATAAATCCAAAGGGGAATATCCCAGGGTGACTCCCTGTCACCGTTGCTATTTTGCCTTGCCATTAATACATTAAGTGGTTTACTTAACAGCTTAGGTCATGGCTATAATTTGGCTTCTAGGAAACAACAAAGTCTAATGACTTCTCATCTTCTCTTTGTTGATGATTTAAAATTGTATAGCTCATCAGATGAGGAACTGAAAGCACAGCTGCAGATTGTCAACATTTTTTCAGATGATATCAGAATGTCATTTGGTCTTGATAAATGTACAAAAGCAACCTTTAAAAAAGGAAAATTGCAGCACCATGAAAACATCAGTTTGGGACAAGAATGTGATATAAAAAAACTTGGGCAAGAGGGGGTGTATAAATACTTGGGAATTGATGAAGAATCAGCAATAAAACATGATCAAATGCAAATAAAGCTTAGTAAGGAGTACTTTAGAAGACTTAAATTAATCCTGAAAACAGCATTGACACCTAGGAACAAGATCCAAGCTATAAATCAGTTTGCTCTTCCTGTTCTAACGTATAGTTTTGGAGTGATTGATTGGCCCCAAAAAGTGTTGGATAGATTGGATATTTAAACAAGAAGGATGCTTCATGCTCACCAAATGATTTATAAAAATCAGTGTATACCAAGATTATATATTCCACAGCATTTAACTCAAAAAGTTCACACATTTTTTTAAAAGGAGTTGGTAAAAACAATTTGTGATGTCACATCCTCAATCAGGCAAGATGGAAGCATTTAAAGATGTATATTACAAAAAAGTATGTATAGTTAGACTGGAAAATAATAATCACATTATCAGGAAAACACATAACCAATCCAACCATATTGGTTATGTGTTTTCATGATAATGTGATTATTATTTTCCAGTCTAACTATACATCTTTAAATGCTTCCATCTTGCCTGATTGAGGATGTGACATCACAAATTGTTTTACCAACTCCTTTAAAAAAATGTGTGAACTTTGAGTTAAATGCTGATGAACTCCTGTTTTTGCAGGGGCTTAAACGCTGTTCTTTTGTTTTGAATAAAGTGCATTTACTATTTTTTGGAACCTTTGGCTCTGCGTGACACCGTTTTGTTTTTCATTAGTTATTGTTTTTTGCTTTTATAAGATTATATATTCCCTATTCTGATGGTGGGATGGGCCTCCTTAAAATTGATTACATGTATAGAGCTGCAATTGTGGGTCTCCACACATATCTACTGACCTCACAAGATCCAAATGTGGTGAAAGTTTTGAAACATGAGGAGAATAAATCTAAGATGACATCTCTGCTTAATTTAGCAGCAGTATATCGAAGTCAAGCAGGAATGGAAATCAAACCAGAAGTGGATAAAAAACAGGCAGCAACTGAATGTGCTAAAAAACAAAAGAAAAAAATATAAGGTGAAGGCCCAGATGAGAAGGCAAGAAATGTGGAAAAAAGCATAAATATAGTTGCAAGTATAGAAAACATCTGGAAGAGCCTCATGTTGATCAAGAACAAACACAGGAATGGTTAAGGAGAGGTGAATTTACATCAAGAAATGGAAGGTTAATATTGGTAGCCTAAGATAGTAGGCTACGTACACGCTGGTTTACTAAGTCCATTGAACATGTGAGAGAAACAGACATATGTAGGTTTTGTGGCACCTAATTGGAAACAGTCACACACCTTATTGCTGGTTGCGACTCTCTAATGGCAGAGGGACTGTATACTGAAAGGCATAATAATGTGGCGAGATTGTTACAGTGGAAATTGTGCAAACATTATGGTATCGAAGTGGCTGAAAAACATTGAAAACATGAGCCACAGAGAATCATAGATAATGATGGTTTACATCACATGGGATCACCCAGTACCAACAGTCCAAAAGATAGATGCTAGAAAATCAGATATGGTGGTCTAAGAAAAGAAGACAAAAGTAGCATTGATCATTGAAATTGCCACACCTAGTGTCTTGCGTACAGAGAGACACAAAGTCATAAAATACCTCAATCTGCAGGCAGAAATGAGAGCTAAGTGGAAGAAAGATAGCCAGACAGTTCCAATAGTAGTAGGAGCAACTGGTCTTATAAAAAAGAATTTACAATCGTATTTAGATATGTTACCAATTCATGTAACACCGTATGAATTGCAGAAGGACTCATTATTGGGCACATTGTGGGTGCTGCGAAGAGCACTTTTGGCTAACATCAAAGAGTGAAACAATACTAATTTCATGAACTTTAATTGTACTTTGACTTAGGAATTCCCATCATGGTATTAGAAACCCAAAAGACTTGGAGAAATTAAAAATGCAGAGATATGTACAGTAAGATATATATGTAGAAGGTGCATTAAATATGGAACAGCCACTATGCCTACAGTTCACACCTGAACAACTGGACATTGTAAGGGCCAACCATACAAATGACAATCACTGCCTGCAACATATACCCACAGAGAGGTCATAGGAAAAAAAACCCACACACAGGTGTGCAGAAATAGAAAACCTGCATTTGTGTACTATTACAGTTCTATATACTATTGCTACTGTAATTGGGATTGTCTTCACAGACATGGTGTGTGTGGGAGGTCACATCTGCTTTCCACATGTGAGCCATTGGCAGATATCCTAAGGACATCATACAGAAGTACTGCTGCTAGCATGTACCGTCCCTGTTGACTGCAGCAGAGATATTGGCCAATATGTGTGGACATTCTAACACACTCTGTACAGCTCTGTCTGACATACATGACTGTTAAGGGAGCCCAGCAGCAGTACATCTGGCAAGTATCTGCACATGACATCTCACTGGGTAAGTACAGTAAGCTGCTAGTCATGTAACAATGCACTGTGCAGGCTACAGGCAGACTGGCTCAACACTGGCCTACATGATATCTCCTATGGAGGAATGCACATGTACCTGCATATATAGCAGGCTGTACAGGCATATCATAGCACAGGATAAGATACACCTGTGTGACAGTGCATAACCACAACCAATGAGAGCACAGCCACATATGGCAAGCTAGCATAATATTACAGTATATGGACTATTTGTTCAACACCATCCTCATATGTGCCACTCACACACTAACCCTAGATATACTGGGCCACTACACAGTTTGTTCTGATGGTTGACTGTGGTATGGGACATGTGTGTGTATGGTCCTACAAACATGTAAGCCAATATGGTAACATACAATGAAGCAGCATGTAACATCAGATAGGATGGGACCTAGGATGATGACAACTACCACAGTCTGTACACAGGCCAAGATACATATTAACAATACACACACTGTTGACATTCACCATAACTACACAGACCTGAGTACTGTACAAACAACCACAGTATGTCCAGGTTATGTCATCAAATATAACCGCTACTGTACATAACATGTGTAGCAGTCTGATATCTTACTGGCTTGTTATCAGATATGATGACACTAATTATGGTGTACAGCATATATGCACCTCAATGCATGACATATGTACAAAGGTTGACTGAGTTGTGGCTGGAAGCACATACACTGGGCCAAAACTGACATGTTGCTGTGATAACAGCATTCATTTAATGCTGTAACAGGGTTTATTGCAACATATGTCCTATGAGGGATATGAAGTCAGTAACTGTCACGGCTTACACCATCTACAGACTTCAATCCTCACACTACCTTCTGCAGTTCACAGATACATGTTCTGTGGGTGACACATGACTCCAAAGGCACCACACACTGTCCAGTCTGCAGATGACCCTACAGATGGGGTGTCCTCATAAATATACAACTGACATGGCAGGTATTAATACATGTAGGACAGCCATATCCGTACACACCCTGTTAAATTAACATTACTTCGAATGCAGTATAGCAGCACTTACAGTCTGTAGTCAGGACAGGCACATCCCCCTCCTGTGTGTTGGCCTGTTTCCACAGTGCATGTTGTCAGAGGTAAATGCCCACTCCATCTGATATGCTTTTTGCCAAACAACAGAATGAGTTCCTGCTCACAGTGACTGAAAAGAACCAACACAAACATGATGTTCCTAGATACTGGAGTGTGTTTCCATGCACTTGGCTATGGAAATGTTACCACAGCTGTTCCACATGCAATCAGCTAGGGAAGGGCTGCAATTCATGCAGAGGTCATCAGCTTGATCATGAGCATTACCTAAAATACACATGCTGCTGCCTAAGAAAAGCAGGTATAGGTCTCCACATCCACCAGTGAGAGAGTGAGGGAGGCAGACAGAGGCACAGGCAAGTCAGAGAGGGGTGGGAGAGTAAAAACTAAGCATGTTTGTGTCACACACCTACCAGCACAGCGTATCAAACCCCTGATGACTATGTACTGCTATCACAGTCCTATGCAGTTGTTGGATGCGCCACATAGGTTTCTTGTTGTGGAATCCACAGAACATATAGGTGATGGTGAGTGACATCTGCAACAGGGATATGGTAGCTATATGGTAGATGATGTACATGTGCTTGGCCGCTGGGAACATGAACATGTGTCAGCATCAACACAGCCACACTCTCACAGGGACGCACACACATTGACACACTTGGCAGGGCCAGGGATACAGCTCATCACTAGTGAGATTGCCACAACACATTACTGTGCAGGTATCACATGCACCACACGGGTCATACAGAGGTTATATGGGCAAAGGGTATGGGGAGGTGTCTGACATCAGACAGCATACATCAGTATGCCACTGGAGGTTGTAGTGAGTGTGGATGTGATGATCATACAACACACACAAACACATAGGGTGCCAGTACTGACATGCATGGGTGCATTTCTGCATGGGTATGTGATGGTTGACTTTGGCAGATGGCTATACAAGGCTAGGTGATGGGTATACCTTGGCATCAGGCCACGTGACAATGATCTGCATTGTGGCTCAGGGGTGACATGTGGAATTGTACCTGTGGTGTTGGGCCCATGTTGTATAGGATTATCATCAGATGTGTCAGTCGTGGCCACCTGTGGCAGGAACTGGTAATGGACAGCAGGTTAACCCTGCACCTACATTGATAGCATGCTACTGGCATTCCCTGGTGTCAGTGGCATCTTTCCATACAGGGCATGTCTTCAGGCATGGTATGTCCTTTGTGGGTCCCATGTGATGGCACCACAGGTGTTGCAGGTGTCCAGTGGGGAACATTGGGAAGGTGCAGTGCACTGTCTGCATGTATGTGCCTATTGGACAGATGGACAGAGTGTCATGCCCTCTATAGGCCACTGCAATCACTCCATAGTTACTATCAGTCACCAGTATGCAGTGTACTACACACATATTGGCTGGTTGCCTTGGCATGTGACATGGGTTGAGTGTGTGCTCTGGGTAATACTGGGGTTGCTAACTGTGATTGCCTGGCCGTGATGTCATGTGTATGGGTATGGATTTGCACCCCAACTTCTTAGCTATTTCATATCTGTTATCCCTGTACAGTGGGCATTGTGATATAGGGCCACCATAAAAGACATTTGCAAAACCCACCCAACATTGGGTCCCGGTGTCACACCTCCACACAGGATACAAGTTACAAACACAAACACATACACGTGTCATGTCTGGGAGTAGAACCCCTACCTACTTGCTTTAGTACACTACAGCACTACACAGTTATAGTACGTGCCACAGAGATTACTGGAGTACCCCTTCTCCAAAGGTGTGTTTCACATTGGATGACATCAGCAGGATTGCCAAAATAGGCCATTGGACATGAACTGAGTGTGACTAGCCTAAAATGCATTGCTCCCCACACAGACAGTGGAACACACACAACCAACATGCGTGGGTATAGAAACCCTAACAGGGGTCTATATCACACTACAGCAGTAGGCATTACAGGACGCACTGTGGAGATTACTGGGTAACATCCTTCCCAGAGGTGTAATTCTAGGTGGATGACAGCAGCTTTGCCAAAGTAGAGTATACAAATTGTATGGAGTGTGACTACCCTAAAAGCATTGCTTTCTACATAGACAGGGTCAAACAGACAGACACACAAACTTGTCATGTCTGGAGTAGAATAGCTACCTACTTACTGTATTACACTACAGCAGTATGCAGTTACAGGATGAGCTATGGAGATTACTGGGCTACATCCATCCCAGAGGTGTATTTCTAGGTGGATGACATCAGAAGCTTTGCCAAAGTACAGCATACAAATTGTATGGAGTGTGACTACCCTAAAAGCATTGCTCTCTACCCAGACAGGGTCAGACAGACACACACTTGTCATGTCTGGGAGTAGAGCAGCTGCTTACCTAATTTATCACACTACAGCAGTAAACAGTTACAGAACGCACTACAGAGATTACTGGGCTACATCCTTCCCAGAGGTGCATTTCTAGGTGGATGACATCAGTAGCTTTGCCAAAGTAGTACATTTAAATTGTAGGGGGTGTGACTACCCTAAAAAGCATTGTTCTCTACAGAGACAACACACACACAAACTCGCACAGTAACCATGTTTGGGAATTGAACTCTTACCTAACTATTTTATCATACTACAGCAGTACACAGTTATGGGAAATGCCACAGAGATTACTGGGATACAATCTTTCCAAGGATGTATTTCTAGATGGATGACATCAGCAGCCTTAGCAAAGCAGAACATTGCAATTGTAGGGAGTGTAACCACCCTAAAAGGCATTGCTCTCTACTCAGACAGGCAGACACACACACACACACACACACACACACACACACACACACACACACACACACACACACACACACACACACACACACACACAGTTGCCAAGGCTGGGGTTAGAACTCCTACCTAACTAGTTTATCACACTATAGCATTACACAGTTATGGAACAGGCTACAGAGATTGCTGGGATACAGTTCTCCCAAAGGTGTATTTCACAGTAGATGACCTCAGCATGCTTGTCATAGTGGGGCTATGGGGAGGGCAGTGTGTGTGCATGGGCCATAATCCATTCATCTAGGAGTTGACACGCCACATGTGGGCACAACCTGGGCCACATTTCACAGGTACGTGTATACAGCTGCTAGATGGCTACATCCTTGAACAGTCATGTTGCACAGCTGGCACGTGCACCACATACTCTGTAATGCTGACAGATACCAGTGGCTAGTATCTGCAGTGTGTGACATCAGACCCTCATGTGGTTGTGGTCCTTTGGCTGTGTGCTGGGTGGGAGAGCCCTGGATGGCTCCTTGTCACAGTCACCCTCTTCACTGCAGTGCTGACCTTTGTGTTGTACACCTATAGGTAGCATGCTGTCTCTGCAGAGTATCTGTTGATCATTTGGCATGGACTGTTACTACATTTCTGCATAGGATGGAGGGCAAACCTGATTATTTCTACATTTCTACACAGGATTGTGGGGGGGCACACCTGAGTATTATATTTCTACATAGGATGGGGGCACACCTGACTATTTCTATGTTTCTACACAGGATTGGGGGGCACACCTGACTGTTACTATATTTCTCCTTAGGATGGGGGGCACACCTGACTGTGTCTAAATTTCTGTACAGGATTGCAGGGGGCACACCTGACTGTTACTATATTTCTACATAGGATGAGGGGCACACCTATTTCTACACAGGATTGGGAGGCACACCTATCTGTTACTATATTTCTACGTAGGATGGGGGGCACACACACACACACACACACACACACACACACACACACACACACACACACACACCTGACTATTTCTACATTTCTACACAAGACTGGGGGCCCACCTGACTGTTACTATATTTCTACGTAGGATGTGGGAGGCACACCTGACACTTGTACACATTTGCTAGGACTGTACTGGTAAGTCAGGTACTCCATTTCAGTCTGTAGTTTTGCTTATCGTGCTGGCTAGAGGCATACCAGTGTACTACAGATCTTAGCTTTTCATTACCTACATATTAGTTTCTGACTTCCTAGCCTTCAGAACTGACATCCTACTGCCTGACCTGCTGTAGTCTGTCTGTGTAAACCTGGGGGGGGGTACTCATAGGCCTCATTCAGAGGCCATAGCACATCCTTTGTTTGTGTTTGTCTACACCTGTCCTGCTGGCTGTGACTGTTGTTGGGAATGTGACCCCCCCCCCCCGACTGGCATGTGTGAGTCACTTACCTTGTGGGTGTCTCAGTATTGAGGGTGATGCTGCAGGGCTGCCTATGTTGGATCCACATGGTATACTCCCTACACATGGTTAGGTACAGGTAGCATAATGTTTGGCATCCCTTTTACTGTATGTGAGAGTCGCAGAGAGGTGTTATTCCCTGGGTGCCTCCCGTGTCAGTGTATGTGTTATGCATTGATTCTTTGCCAAGGCCAGGGCATACTGGGCATGCCTCCTTCTGCCTACTGGGTCAGGCTCAAGATGTTCCTCCTTCGAGTCACTCTGTGCCTGTGCAGGCCTTGGCAATGGTGGGGGGCTGTGTGGCCCTGCCCCATGCTGTTCCTGCTGCAGTGATTTCTGCAGGATCATATTGTGTAGCATAGCACACACAAGGACAATTTGGGTACATGTAGCTGATGAGTACTGCAAGGCTCCACCAGATCTGTCCGGGCACTGGAACCGTGACTTGAGCATCCCAAACACACACTCTATTATGATTCTTGTTTGTGCATGTGCCTCATTATGGAATTCTTTTTCGGGTGTGTGTGCATTTCTGATGAGTGTCATCAGCCACGGCACTAGAGAGTATCCAGCATCCCCCACTAGGTGACCATGTAGGATGTCCCCATTGGCAAATCTCTGGTACAGCTGCATCAGATGCCAGATGTGGAAATCGTGATAGCTTCCAGGGCAGCCAGCACACACATTCATTATTATGCCCTGGGCATTGCACATGACCTGGCAGTTAATGGAGGGGAAGAGTTTGCAGTTGATGTAGACCCTACCCTGCTCACTGGGTGGTGCTTTGATGCATATGTGCATGCAGTCTATTGTACCCACTACCTCAGGGTATTCTGCTATTTGGTGGAAGAGATGCATATTTCTGGCCAATGCCTCACGGGTGTTGGGGAAATATACGTGCTCACAGACATGTGCTGGCATGGCATCCAGGAACTGGTGGAGTACCCTGGATGCTGATGCCTGTGAAATCCCCATCATATCCCCAGTTGGCCTTTGGAAGGTACTTGTAGCTAGTATTCTTAGGTCTACACATACCTTGGTATCCACTGGGATGAGTTCTCATCTGTTA
The DNA here is from genome assembly GCF_019279795.1 of Protopterus annectens. Lineage (NCBI taxonomy): Eukaryota > Metazoa > Chordata > Ceratodontiformes > Protopteridae > Protopterus > Protopterus annectens. Next base: position 660,782,245 of record NC_056727.1, on the reverse strand, counting down.
GTTCTGGGTGTGAGGGGTGGCCAGCACAGCTAAACAATTTACTGTAGTAGGTCCCTGTCCACCCTATCATGCTCCAGTATCTCCAGCTCATGTAGCCCCTGGTAGGTTACCCTGTGTCTGTACACTTTTCTCCATCTCCTCACTGTGGGTTGGTTGGCAGCATTCACGCTGGGCTGGTCTGCTGTCTGTGTAATTGGCTGATTCTGATACATTTCACCTGCCAGCTAAGCTAGTTTTCCTTGATTACCTTCCTACTGCTGTTTTCACTTCCCATTGCCTTCCTGTTTAAGTCAGTGTGCACGCCACACAAACACACTGCTCAAATGTGCACACTGCTGCTATTTTCAGGTTTAACCTCTTTTTTCTTCCTGTAAAGCCCAGTGCGTGGCATGCACACCCGCTTAGGCTTTGAAAAGAGCACTGTGGGTTTATACACATCCCCTAGCTTAGATAAGCTAGGAGCAAACCCGAGCCACAGGGCTCCAATCCACTTACAGTATGCCTGACACATACACCCATGATGTCACCTAACTCCTAGGCTTGCACCAGTCTATTCCTACTCTTACACTGTTGGGACCTGACTCACATGCTGGGGAAAACTGGGATTCACTATCCTTCCCCTCATTTGCATAGGATTGCCTACTAATGCACAGTTGCATGCCTCACACTGAGCCTCCCCCCTTAGCAACCACTACTCACTGGCCAGATTGTCTTCTGCCTACCATTGACTTGGATGGCAGAATACTGATTTTAGTTAGAATGCTTATTTTAGGTTTATTTTATTATTTTCCCCCAGATCCCATTTGTGCTCCACTGCCCTACACTTAAACAGCCAAGATTGGCTAATAAAAAAAATAAAAGTTGATTTTTTATTTATTTATTTATTTTTTTTTGTTTGCAGTGCCAGTGGCCTTATACTTGGCCATTGGCATGCTTACTTTATGATATGCAGCCTTTATTTGGAGCTGTCATAGCTCCATTTTGGATTTTGCAGAAATGTACTCGGTTACTAACCGAGTACATTTCTGCAGATTGCACTAGTCTTGCACGGACTGTTGCAAGCTTCCTGGATTGCAAAATCACCTAATTTGCATGGATTTCACCTGCAAATGGGGTGATTTGCATGCCAGGGCTTAGTCCGTGCAAGATTTGTGCAGAAGCGCTCGTGCACACCCCTGCAGGCTGTTCCTGGATCTCACGGCAGACATATTGCCTGCTTGAGCTCCTGCACTGATCTTGCACTATGTGCAAGCTTTTGAGAACCCGGGGTATGACTTAGAAATGTTCCTGTCTGTGTTACTCGGATGGCATCTCATGGCATTTTATAACTACTTCTTAGAAACGGTTTACAAATTAAAGTGGTATGCAAGGTTTCATGTAACAACTTAGTCATACTGACATAAAAAAATCAAGAGTAAGGCATTCAGCTTGAAGCATAAACTGTATAAAAGGACCATTATTGTACAGGTAAGAAAGGAATTCAGTTCATTAAATTCTTTTGCCATACAATTTCATCCAACAGCCATCTAAAAATGCTGTCACATACTAATGTTATGAAAAAAATGATTCTTCATAATATCATAAACATACAGCTAGCTATTCAAAACAGTCCGTAAAAAGGTATTCATATGTGAAGACTGGTAGAGAAGGGTGAAGGCTGCCAGCCTACTCAAATAGAATTTGATACATAAATCTGGCATTTGTAAACATAAATGTAAAATACAGGCTTTTGCCTTAAATGTAAAGAAATGCTGTTTCAACAATGTGGCAACATTGCCATCTGCTGTAAGGAAAACTAAGTCAAGCATTTCTTATTGGTCCTTTGAAATTAACATTACTTTATGTCTGTTCCTTTGAAGTTAGAATTTGGAGTCAATGAGTCTGGAGTAAGCATCCTGCCTATTGTTTTAAGACTAAAGTTAATGACCAGAATTTACATGTGGAATGTCCGTTACTGCTCTAAGTGTAAAATAATGTAAATGCAGTTAGTGTGTAGCCTGGGAACTCCAGGAAGGGTGAAAAAGATGATGTAATGTTTATCAGAACTGGAGTTTCAATTTAAACAGTGAGAACGAGATTGTTAAGCATTTTGATCTTCGACATCTAACCTACAAGTGCTGTAGGTTAGATATCGAAGATCAAAATGCTTAACAATATCTTCAGAGAATGGACAGCTCAACCTTTCTGCGAAGGAGAATCAGACTGGCAGTGCAGATACAATATCCTCGGAGAATGGGCAGCTCAACCTTTCTGCAGTGGACTTAAAAATCCAGCTGGAGCTAAGAGACTTGAGTTAGAGGCCAGGCGTTTGGAGATAGAAGCCGAAGAAAATGAACGTCAGAGGAGGCATGAGAGGGAAATGCTGACACTTCGCCAGAGTCATGGAGGTAAAGGGAAGGGAATAACTAGACCCCAGAAGCACAACAGGTCAGTAAATTTCTTCCGCAATTTAAAGAGGGGGATAATTTTGATAGTTTCATTCATATGTTTGAAATATGACATGACAGCATATGATAGGGTGCCTAGAGAGGAGTTGCAGTATTGTATGAGGAAGTCGGGAGTGTCAGAGAAGTATGTAAGAGTGGTACAGGATATGCACGAGGGTAGTGTGACAGCGGTGAGGTCTGCGGTGGGCGTGATGGATGTGTTTAAGGTGGAGGTGGGATTACATCAAAGATCAGCTGTGTGCCCTTTCTTATTTGCAATGGTGATGGACAGGTTGACAGATGAAATCAGACAGGAGTCCCCGTGGACTATGATGTTTGCAGATGACATTGTGATCTGTAGTGAGAGTAGGGAACAGGTGGAGGAGACCCTGGAGAGGTGGAGATATGCTCTAGAGTGAAGAGGAATGAAGGTCAGCAGGACTAAGACAGAATATATATGTGTGAATGAGAGGGAGGATAGAGGAATGGTGAGGATGCAGGGAGTAGAGGTGGCGAAAGTGAATGAGTTTAAGTACTTCGGATCAACAGTTCAGAGTAATGGTGAGTGTGGAAAAGAGGTGAAGAAGAGAGTACAGGCAGGATGGAGTGGGTGGAGAAGAGTGTCAGGAGTGATTTGTGACAGACGAGTACCAGTAAGAGTGAAAGGGAAGGTCTGCAAGAGGGTAGTGAGACCAGCTATGTTATATGGGTTGGAGACAGTGGCATTGACAAAAAGGCAGGAGTCAGAGCTTGATGTGGCAGAGGTGAAGATGTTAAGATTTGCACTGGGTGTGACGAGGCTGGACAGGATTAGGAATAAGTATATTAGAGGGTCAGCCCAGGTTGGAAGGTTTGGAGACAAAGCCAGAGAGGCAAGATTACGTTGGTTTGGACATGTGCTGAGGAGGGATGCAGAGTATATTGGAAAAAAGATGCTAAGGATGAAGCTGCCAGGTAACAGGAAAAGAGGGAGGCCTAAGATAAGGTTTATGGATGTGGTGAGAGAGGACATGTAGGTGGTTGGTGTGACAGAGCAAGATGCAGAGGACAGGAAGAAATGGAAACAGTTGATCTGCTGTGGCGACCCCTAACAGGAGCAGCCAAAAGAAGAAGAAGAGAAGATTCATATGTTTGAAAGGGTATGCAAACAGTATAATGTTGACCAAAGACTCTGGGTACAGTTCCTGACACCCTTACTCCATGGGAAAGCTATAACTTTATCAGAAATGCCTGACTCTGTTTTGATTATACTGCTGTAAAAAATATATTTTAGAATGTTTTAAGCTAACACCTGAAATGTATAGGAAAATGTTTCGTGAGCATAGACAAATGTGAATATGTTGCTGAACTGAGCTCTTATTTTCATAGCTGGGTGAGTGGATATCATGTCACCACTTTTAAAGGGCTGGCAGACATTTTGGTGAGGGAACAAGCCCTTAGCACTTTGCCTGAGGAAATGAAGATCTGGTTAGCTGATAGACAATGTGCTACTACAGATGCATTGGGGAAGAAGGGAGACCTATACCTGGCCAGATGGGCAGCCTTGTACAAGAATGGGACCCCCAGTACTGCTCATGTGTCTAAAGGAACCCATGGTGGGCAGCACAGACTGCCCCAACAGAATCTGCCAGTAGCAGGGGAAGCCACTAGTCCAAGTACATGTCCAGGAGCTAGGGTTAAATGTTTTGAATGCAACCAGTGGGGCCATGTGGCATACAGATGTCCATAGAGGCAAGGAGGGGAACCAAAGGTGAGGGAGCCAGTAAGTGGGAAAGACAAAATGCCAATAGTAGGTTGTCTTGAGACAACAGGGGTACTAAACTACCATCCTGCAGATGTCCTGAGAGGGAAGGATTTGGATGAGGCAGTACCATGTACTTATGCAGTTACATGCAGTGAGGCTAGGAAACAAGCATGTGGGTCTGGTAGCCTGGGGGAGACCCAGACAGATTGCTTACTTGCAGTCAGGACTGGTGAGGTGGTTACTTCAGGGAGTAAGCTATGCTGTAGCAGTGAGACTGAAGATGAGACACAGCTGCTTGTGAGTACTGATGCTCCCTTCAACAGGGGTAACTGCAAAGATAGAGGTGAGTAATAGTAATACTCAGGCTGACAGTGAGGCACCACTGTCAGAGGATGCCACACTTCTTGTGGAAGGGGAGCTGGGAAGGGTTACAATGAGAGAGTTGAGACAGGCTCAGCTCTCAGACCCTACATTGCAAGGCCTGAGGCAGATAACTAGGGAGGCATCTGATTCTTAAGAAAATGGGGAATCTGTATACTGGGACAAAGGGTTACTATGCAGAGAGTGGACCCCTGAGAGAGGGCTAGAAGGTAAGAGAGTACAGCAGTTGGTAGTGCCTAGAGCCTACCATCTGGCGCTTCTAGCCATAGCCCATGATATTCCTTTTGCAGGTCATATGGGCATAAAACATCCAAAGAAGCATATAATGCAGAACTTCTATTAGCCTGGAATTTCCAGAGATGTAACAGGGTACTGCAGGACCTGTGAGCAGTGCCAAAAAAGTAGGCAAGGCAGGAGACCACGTAAGAGCTCCTTTGATGGCTTTGCCTGTGATTGAGGAGCCATTTCAGAGGGTAGCTATGGATATTGTGGGTCCTCTGAGTACCCCAAATTCCACAGGGAAAAAGTATATCCTAGTGGTAGTGGATTATGCTACACGATACCCTGATGCAGTGGCTTTGTCCTCCATTGAGGCAGAGAAGGTGGCAAATGCTTTGTTAGAGATTTTCAGCAGGGTGGGTTTCCCAAAAGCAATACTGTCTTTCAGAGGTTCCAATTTCATGTCAGACCTGCTGGCTTGTCTGCGGAAGTCCTGTGGGGTGAAGCACATGAACACCACCCCCTACCATCCCCAGACTAATGGTCTTGTTGAGAGGTTAAACTCTACAATCAAGTCCATGCTACTGGCATTTGCAGATCAGTTTAAGAAGGAGTGGAACAAATATTTGTCCCATCTGTTGTTTGCTTACAGAGAGGTTCCCCAGAAATCCACAGGTTTTTCACCTTTTTAGTTTGCTGTATGGGCATAGGGTGAGGGGACCTCTAGATCTAATTTGAGATGAGTGGGAAGGTGAGTGTGAGTCTCACAAATAGTCTGTTGTGGCATATGTCCTAAACCTCAGGACAAGGCTCAGGGAACTCATGGGCTTGGCCCAGGAGACCCAGGCATAAGGCCAACAACAGAAAAAGGTGCGGTATGACAGGAATGCTCGAGCTAGAGAGTATGCTGTGGGGCAGCAGGTAATGGTTCTTGTTCCTGACAGACACAACAAGCTGCAAGCAGCTTGGGAGGGACCCTACAGGTGGTATGAATGGTAAGCGATATTAACTACATGGTGGAAGTGCTAGACAGATGGCAGGGGCACAAATTGTACCATGTTAACATGATGAAACCTTACCATGATAGGGTGGCCCTTGTACTCTGAGCATTTGCAGTGGATTTCAGGAGGAGTCTGGGGGAGATCTGGGGACTGATGTCCTCAGTGAGGCTCGGGCTGACACCTCGGTGGAAGGGGTAGCAATATCCCAGCAGCTATCCCCTACCCAGGTTCAGGAAATCTGAGCAGTGTTGCAGGAATTTGGGGACATGTTCATTGGGAAACCAGGGTGCACCCACCTGGTGCAGCACCAGGTGGATACAGGACCCCAAAGGCCTATTAGGCAGGCCTCTTATAGGGTGCCTGAGAGAGTCAAAAAGACTCTGAGGGAAAAGGTACAAGGGATGTTGGAACTAGGGGTGATTCAAGAGTCCAACAGTCCCTGGGCCTCCCCAGTGGTGCTGGTGCCAAAGAAGGATGGCAGCACCAGGTTCTGTGTGGACTACAGGAAATTAAATAGTCACACAGAGTTGGATGCTTACCACATGCCTAGGACAGATGAGGTCCTAGAGCAGCTGGGTGGGGATAAGTATCTTACAACCATTGATCTTACCAAGGGTTACTGGCAGGTGCACTTGACTCCCAGTGCTAGAGAAAGGTCAGCCTTTGTGACTCCTTTTGGCTTGTATGAGTTCGCAAAGATGCCTTTTGGGATGAAGAATGCCACAGCGACTTTCCAGAGGCTGGTAGATAATATCCTAGCAGGAGGGTTTGCCCTTGCTTACCTAGATGATATTGCTATCTACAGCCATTCCTGGCCTGAGCACCTTCAGCATGTCAGGGAGGTGCTGGGCAGACTACAGTGGGCAGGGTTGACCATTAAGCCAAGCAAATGTCAGGTGGGTATGGCAGAGGTCTCATACCTATGACATAGAGTGGGGAGTGGTAAGATAATGCCAGAACCTGCCAAAGTGGAAGCTATTCAGGCATGGCCTGCACCTGTTACTAAAAAGCAGGTGAGGGCATTCTTAGGGACGGCAGGGTACTACAGAAAGTTCATCCCCAGTTATAGTACCATAGCTGCTCCCCTCACAGACCTGACAAGGAAGAACAGGCCAGATAAGGTAGTGTTAACCCCAGCATGTGCACAGTCCTTCCAGAAACCTAAAGAAGCTTTGGGAGGACCCCCTGTGTAGGCCAGTCCAGATTACAGCAAAGAATTTGTTGTACAGGTGGATGCTTTGAACCATGGGGTGGGGGCTGTACTTAGCCAGATTTCTTCAGAGAGGGAAGAGCACAGAGTGGTTTATCTCAGTTGTAGGCTCCAACCCAGGGAGGAACGCTATGCAGCTGTAGAAAAGGAATGTCTAGCCATAGTGTGGGCACTGCAGAAACTCCAGCCTTATCTGTATGGAAGGAAATTCACTATTATGACAGATCCACAACCCTCTAACATGGTTAAACAGTGCCAGTCAGCAAAATGCCAAGTTGCTAAAATGGAACCTGGGGTTACAAGCATATATGTCAGTGCAGCACCGCAATGGGAGTAGCAATGCCAATGCAGATGGGCTCTCAAGACAGGGAATGGGGTGAGGCACACTCAGATAGACCTAACCCATCGTCACTTGAAAAACTAGCTTGAGTTCTCCGGGGGGAGAGATGTGAAGACTGGTAGAGAAAGGTGAAGGCTGCCAGCCTAGTCAAATAAAATTTGATACATAATTCTGGCATTTGTAAATATAAATGTAAAATACAGGCTTGTGTCTTAAATGTAAAGAAATTCTGTTTCAACAATGTGGTAACATTGCCATCTGCTGTAAGGAAAACTAAGTCAAGCATTTCTTATTGGTCCTTTGAAATTAAAATTACTTTATGTCTGTTTGTTTGAAGTTAGAATTTGGAGTCGATGAGTCTGGAGTAAGCATCCTGCCTATTGTTTTAAGGCTGAAGTTAATGACCAAAATTTACATGTGGAATGTCCTTTATTGCTTTAAGTGTAAACAAATGTAAATGCAGTTAATGTGTAGCCTGGGAACTCCAGGAATGGTGAAAAAGATAATGTAATGTTTATCAGAACTGGAGTTTCAATTTAAACAGTGAGAACCAGAGATTGTTAAGCATTTTGATCTTGGACATCTAACCTACAGCACTGCCTGTTGTCTTAAGTAAGTTACTTTAGAAGTATGTTTTCTTGTAGAAATAGCTAGGACTATAAAGGTTAGACTAAGTGTTTTTCTGCTATGTCAGAACTGTACTACTGATTTATTTTATTTTTCTGTGTGATCTCTGAACTCTTGAATAACACTGTGGTGTAGTAGTATTGTCTTGTGTTTTTAATATTTATTATTAAATATTTTAAAAACCTTTTACCTGTGGCTGGTTTATGTAGAGATAAAGTAGGCTCTAGAGTACATTGCATGCTTACAAGTGATCCTGTAATAAGCCCTTTCAATAAGCCATGATAGCTTAGTCACATTTACCAATTGGGATAATAATATTGCACAGTAATAATTGGACACCCTTTTAAGAGCCTTTGGGTAGCTGATAAATATTAGCTGGTGGTGGCAGTGATTACTACCATATAGTCTGGGTAAAGGGGCACAGCTGAAGAATCTGTGTCAGCCTTTCCCAGGAGTATCTGTGAAGTTGTAAAAATACTTATCTCAAAGTGTGTGTGTGTGTCAGCTACTTGGGCAGGGACACAAAGCACTGGTTGGACAGAGAGGGTACTGGAAGTTAGCTTGCCAGCTAGGCTGGGATCTGGACCCTATAGTTGTGCCAGTGGGGAGTCTTATTGGGGACCTGGAGAGCAAGGGAGCAACCAGACCCAGACTGACTGTGATCTCTTTGTGCACTTAAGGGAAATTGTACTTTACTGTGTGTATTTGTTATCCTTTCCTCTTATATGAGATGCCCTCTCTGGTGTTGGTGGTGAGGATTGAGGCTCCTTGGTTGCTGGTCGAGGGCGCGGGCGTCTCATGTGGTGGCAGTGGTGGGATCCACTTCACAACATATATGTGGCAAAAGATGCCACCATTGCTCTCTCCTGCAATTGTAAATAGCTTTCATGAGCACTATTTCAACACTCAGTGTGACAAAGTCATTCCATTTAAATGTATAAAGGTTTGTACTGGAATTGGGATGCCATGATAATTATTAGTATACATCTCTTTTCTCCCCTGCTACATATTAACATGTCATGACTATTCAGCCAGTAAACTTTTATTATATCTAGTATGCACTATCATATAGATAGATGTTGCTGACATCAGTGTTATCCAGTAATCGTTCATCAGTCTCATTGAGATCACTGAGTAGCAAATACTGCAAATAGGTGTGTGTGTGTGTAACAGGATGTAATACATTATCACAGTGAGGATTTATTTTACTTGATCATAAACAGAGAAATCCCCTGTCAGAAAGTAGTTGCTCTAATTTGGGGGGAGGGGCTAGGAACATTTCACTGAGTGAAAGCAAATGATACTTAAGTACAACCAGTCACAGTTAATTGTCAGTTTGCTTTGATGTGGACAGCTTGCTAATATGTGTGTGGTGTGTGAAAGAGACAGAAAGAGGAACAGAAAGAAACCAATTGAAAATACATTACTGTGGACAGAATGTTTTTCACTTGATTCCATCCAGACTTCAGAAATAGACATAAAGTCAGAAAGTAGTTATTCTGGTAGGTTGAAATACAGCCTGTCTAAATAGCAACCTGAATGTTAATCTAGCTTTTGTAGTCTGTGTGTGCGTGTGTGTGTGTGTCTGCTCACATGCAGTATGTGCACATGTGCATGTGTACATATATGAAACAATCTGAAACACATTACTGTGTCCAGAATTTCTTTCATATGATCAGATCATAGTCTAAGATTTGAATGAGCGAGACTCAGTCTATATATCAAAACATGAACTGCTTAATCATTTATTCACAGTTAAACACGTATCAGTCTGGCTTGTCAAAGTCAGTGTGTATGCTGATTGAGCAAATGTGAGTGTTATAGTGTGAGAGAAGCAGGATAAGTATATTACTTTGGCCAGAATCTCTTCTACATGATTACAACCAAACATCTGAGGTCTACCCATTCAGAAGTAATATTTCTTGAGGAAGGCAGTCTGTATATGGAAATGACTACTTACTGCTGTCCATTAATCAGTCTGGCTTGTCAGGGATAGTGTGAATGTATATGTGTGTAGGGAGGGATCTGTGTAAAAAATAATCACACATTTTTGTTGTATACAATTGATGTGGTTACTACAGCTTACATTTTTACAAGTGACAGCTTCTGCTGAAAGAGTCTTTGAGTGAAGGGAACTAAAACTATTATATTGGTATACTTCATGAATGAAATGAAGTAACCCACATGTTGGCTTTCAAACTTATTTTATTATTATTTCACAGCATAAGTGCTACAATTGTTATTAAATGTATTTCATAGCAGACATGAGCATTTTCCTTTTTCTTGCAAGGTGAATTCATAATGCATAAAAATCATAAATATGTTGTGCTGTTATACCATGGGAATTAAAATGCTATTAATCTGCTCTTATAGCTGATGTTTTCAAACATCTCAATGTTCAAAAAATAAAATAAAAAAAGTTACAGGGTATTGAAAATTGGCACTCAGAAACTCAAGATGCAGCTAACTTTCAACTTGAATCTAAAAAGAACAGCCTAAGTAATCTTTATAACTGAATATCCAGACTTGCTGTCAACATTTTTATTAGAAAATGTCGAACTTTTTGAAATATATAACTCTTTATTGATGGGTACCACTAGCAGAAGTGCATGGTAATTTGAATGATTCAGACTGCCAAGCTGTATTATATTCTGTTTGTGTAAGAGATGGACATGTAGAGTATATTTAAGATGCGTTTATGCACTTATTTATTTAATAATTTGTTTATTTTATTTGCAATTTGTTAACCAGGAAAGTCCACTGGGTATTTCAGAGCCCGTTTTCAGTGGAGGCCCTTGGAGAAAAGCTCCTCAGTACAATAATGGAAGTAGAATTTTATGCATAGTTAGTATACAAAACATTTGTATACTTTCTTTACAGGAGAAAATATCTGCATTGCAACAGAAGTAAAATGTATGCATACCCCTCAGAAGACTGAAACTTTGCCAGTCCATGATATAGATGGTTAAAGCACTGACTACTTGTGAGACTGAGTAGCCATTGTTGTCTGGCTTACCTTATGAGGGGGTATGTGGATCTTTTGCTGCTGCAACATGGGTGTGTAAGAAATAGTTTGCACTATTGCCTTTTCTTTTATCATGGAACAAAAACTGTACATTTTTTGTAATACTTGTACGTTTGGTGCACTAATATACCACAATGATGAGCACAGTGGGCATTTTTGCATTTCTATTTCTGCCAAAAAAATCTTATGTTTCTTTCACTCCCTGCACCAAGTCATGCCATTTTGTTTTAGTTTACCTTACCAGAAGAGAAAGCATTCCTATGCTTTTCTTAAAGTGGCCAGTCCTACAATATGTGGTGTTCTGCAGTTTTGTGGGCTGAATCTACAGTGTACCTTTTTAAAAGTCAAGATGACTACAGTCAAGCAACTCTCAAACCATAACTACTGCAGTTGAGGGTATGGTTCCAGTGTCAGAACTATAGCAACACTAAGGACAGTTCTATTGAATCAAATGACCATGGTAGATTACCTTCAGGCATATTCGATGTACTTTGAGCAGTATGCCCACTAGCAGGGATAGAACTGTAGTGAATGAACAAGGATTCTCTTGGTTCAGCTTATTGGGAAGCCTTTAAAAGTCTTCCAAGACATGGAAGGGACTGATTATCAGCAGTATAAAAAGAAAAGAAAAAAAGAAAAAAACACTGTTAGTCCAAGCTGGGTTTACCACTAGGACACTAAAGTTTCATAGTTAGACATTCCCCTGGATTTACTATTCCTCCATGCAGGACTAGCTTAGTCCTGCACGGAGGTGGCCGTTTAGGAGCAGGACGGCAGCGCACCATGCATAATAATGAGGCATGCTGCCTGAGCTCCTAGGCTTACACGGAGCATGTAAGAGTGCAGGGGGTATGTTTGAGAGCAGAGCTCTCAGAATATGTACACCCCCTCAATGAAGAACAGCAGAAAGGGGTCAGAAATGAGCAAGACCACTCATAGGTGTCCACATATCCCCACCAACAGTCCCCTTGTGTACAATAGTAACAGTATACATAAATAAAATGAACAAACCTTTTTTTTGTAATAAAAATCCCATTAAAGCTAACTGTAAGTGCGCGGGTGTGCCCATCACTTAGCAACAGTTAATGCAGCTTAAATGGCTGAAGAGGATAATAAGGAAGATATATGCAAATGAAGCAGCATAGCACTAGTCTAGTGGGCAGAGCATTTGCCTTATGAGCAGCCATTCCCGGTTCGAGTCCCACTGCAGCAGATTCCATTTTCCATGGCAAAGCACGTTATGAGTAATATTTATGTTGCATGACCCACTAAATAACATATTTTTTATGAACTGAAGTACTGCAGTAAATTCACATGTGAGGCGTCAGTGTCATAATGAATAAGGCACTAGTAAGCAGGTTTAAGCACCAATAAGCAGTAGCAAGCATATTTAAGCGCTAGTAAGTGGGCTTAAGCCTGTTTACACAGTGGTAAGCAATGCCTACAATGGTGAAGCAGTTCTAAAGCTAACTCTCTGTAAGCAGATGTAACAGCAGGTTAGCAGTGCTTACTGTTGCGCAAACCCGCTTACAAACACTCAAAAGTGCCTTAATCAATCTGTATCCATTGGCCCTTGCTCTGCCCATCAACAAAATAAACAGCCATGCGGGTCTGGAACCCAGGACCCTATACACTATAGTCACAGCAGTTAACCACCAAGCCATCACAGAAATACAAAAGAATGAGGTATCAGCAAGCATGCTCTCCCCATAGTAAAACCAAACCGAACCTGTGAATGGAATCGTTATACAGTCATATGTTCCATAACCCACTACATAACATAAATATGTGAACTAGAGTACAGCAGTAAGCCCAGAACTGAGGTTTAATTGTAATAGAGTGTTGAAGTCCCCAAAATACACAAGGACCCCATAGAGTGTACGTACACAATAATTGTGGATACCAGACAGATATATAAGATGCAATGAATATGAAATCAATGCCAAAAAGGAAATATAATGCAAAGTCTTATGTAAGCAATGCTAAGCATTGCACAGGCCAGCTTAGGAGGTATAAGCAATGTGTAGACCAACTAACTCATTGTGCCCATTGGTATACCCCTTTAAACAATGCCAACCTTTGGGAAGCAGGTTTGCCCATAGCTTAGCCTTTTTAGAACCGGCCTATCACAGAAAAGTGTGGGAAATCGGCCCTACTTAATCCCAAGAGGTGAGAATACATCTCATAACTGGTTGTAGCTTCCCCTTGCAGGCACTATGGCAGTAAGGGGAGAAGGTGTGCACTTTTGGGCACAGTGCTGGTGCATCCAGGAGTCCAAGGTCATGACAGGACTCCTAATTAAAGACCATGATCAGAGATGGCTGCAGGGCCAGTACCAGAGCTCCCAATATAAGGCAGAGGCCTGGAACCATCTTGCCTGTGACCTCACCAGTGCCACTGGCATACCCCAAACTGGTGAACAAGTTGGTCACCGCTATGCTGACCTGAAGTGGCGTAAGGGGACCTCTTGGAGAAGTGGCTCCAAGAGGCTAGGGCAGCAGAAGATATTCCAGTCATGTGTAAGTATCACCCCAGTATGTGTGTAATAATTGCCAGCTCAGGCATATCATGGATATGTATGGCTAGATATTCCTTTTATGTCCCCCACAGCTGCAATGGAGTGGGCCGCGAACCAGGAGGCCCACATCAGTCGCCTGACGAGGTTGTGACATGAGGCAGGTCAGTAATACTCATGCATTTACTGTCATAGGAAATAAAACTAAAAGTAGTAGTAAATTCATTACCTGTATAAGAACTGTATTGTTCAAGGCAAGTACTGTATACACTAGAGAATATGACAGGAAGAGTCTTGTATTGTTTGTATATCAATAAAAATGTAATAGCTTGCCAAAACAGGTCTAACTGCTGGAGTGCATGTATATATTCTGGTATCATATGGTAATGCAGATTTTTCAATCATGTCATAGTACTGTTGTATTAAGCACTGTTAACAGCACCGTGCACCATAAACTGAATGTATAGGAATGCCTGTATGTGACAGGTGTAATCCCCAGAGGCCATTCAGTACAACTGAGAGACACATAGACAGTAAACAGGGAAAATGCAGACAAAAAAATGTATAGCACATGCAACTGGCCTATGAACTGTTGTTGTTTTTAGCACACATAGCCATGGTTCGAATCCTGCCAGTGGTAGTAGTCTGCATACAGAATCATTCCCCACAACCATACAGATATGTCCACAATGTTTATTAAAGTGGCCCATATCTGTTGCCTATCAACCTGTCCCCCTGGGAAATCAGTGGGATGATCAGACATATAAGCAGCAAACAGGAAATACAACTGATTGACACACATCTAGGAGAACAAAGCTGGCACACTAGCAACTCCCCAATACCTTATGTGACTAAGAATCCACATATGTCCCATTTACACCCCAACTTGTCAAGCTGTGGTCAGAGTGTGTACAGTAACAGAGTGAGATGTATGTGCATAATAGTAATGTGGAATCTGGTAGTGTGTGGGAACATTCAGGTAGTGCTCATAAACATTCCTCCCACAAGTCTGTCAGATACCAACACTGTGCCCATAAATACAAGAATGATACCCAGTACTGGTACGTTCACAGTGGTATTGTATGACATTGCGACTGATGCGGTTGCTCTAAATAATGAGGTATTAACATATCACTGTCGTCGACACTGTCCTACAACATATAACTGTCTAGGAAATCTGTATAAGAGTGTTGTAATACAAGGTCAGAATGTAAAAGCACAGGGGATTAATAAGACAGAAAGCAGATAGGAGATATACAGCAATATCTATATAGCAGACACAACTGTGATGGACAGTGTTTAAGTTGTAGCAGACACAACCATGGTCTGAATCCTGGAAGTGGAAGTAGGCTGCATACAAAATCATACCCCACAACTGTACAGATGAGGCCAAAATGTCCAGTATATGGGCCCATATCTGCTGCCTGTTCCCCTGGTAAGTCTGTGGAATGATCCCAGATGATTAGCCAGCAAACAGGGAATACAAGTGATTGCCAAACATCTATGAGAACACACCTGTCACTGTCACACTCCCCAAAACTGTTAGGAGAGTAATATTTCAAGTATGTCATATCTACACCCCCATGTTGTCAAGCTGTGACCAGAGTGTGTACAGTAACAGAGTGAGATGTATGTGCATAATACTAATGTGCAATCTGGAACTTTGTGTGGCAACAGTCAGGTAATGCTAACAAACATTGCTTCCACAGGTACTTCGGATACAAAAACTGTGCTGAGAAATACAGATCATTATAACCTGTACTGGTACTGTTCACTCTGGTATTGTAAGGAATTGTGAGTGTTGCATTTTCTCTGAATAATAAAGTATCACTGGTCACTGTCACCCACACTGTGCTACATAATATAACTGTGTAGGAAAGCATGTATATCTGTGTGTCAGGTCACTAAAGGTGGAAGAGGACAATATTCTAGATATATCCAGGCACACCAGCATGTGGTCAACACATGGCCAGAGTCTGTGTAGAAAGAGTTGGATAGCTATGTGCACATCAACCCAAAATCTGGGAGTATGTGTATAAATAGTTAGTGTTAACAAACATTCTCTGCACAGGTATACCAGGTAAGAGGTGTATACTGCAGGTAAAACTGGTTAATGTGTAGTGATGATGACAGCCATATCACTGTCCAAACTAAGGCTATAGGGTAGTGTAGTAAGACTTGTAAGGTACAGATAACAGCACTGACTAGGAATGTAATGTGGACTACAGGAATATAGTAGTTGTTAATTGATATCTTTCTCTCCCCCCACCATATCTCCAACAATAATCAACATACCCACCCCAACTGGTATGTAATGACACGTATGTTCTGATAATGTCCAATTGTTTGATAAATATTTTAATGGTTCTCATGCATGTGCTATAGGGAATTATTCCAACATTGAAGGCATGATGCCATCAATGTACCTGCATGCTGTTCTTATTACCACTGTGGTCCCATATATGCATGTGTTCTGTTTGCTATGCAACTGTTCCATGTCTGGTGTCTGGGTTAATTGGAATATCTATGCATGCTGTTATACCTAACACTGGAATGTGTTGACTATTACTAACTGAAATTTGATGATGAAATCTAAACACTATATGCTGGTACCCGGTGCCACAGCCAGTGGACCCACCAGTCCCACTTCAGCTGGCCATGGCGCCGGGCACCAGCATGTCTGGGGCCCAACCCAGGACCTCCCTGTCCATTGGTCCTGCACCACCTTCGGGTGGAACTGCCTTAGGGGATGAGGCTCACCCCCCCCCGGAGTGGGCACAGACAGGCACCTGTCACCTGTAGCCAAGTCAGGGTTGTGGTGCGTAGAGAATTCAACCAGCAGTTTGGTGATCTTCTACACCAGCTCAAGGGCCGCATGTCACAATTAGAGAGTCAGCCTGGCTCTACAACTCAGCCCCCAGCACACCCACCTTCAGGGCTGTGAAGGTGCAGTGGTGACTGCCCATGGGTGGGGACCTCAGTCCCACTGTTACCACTAGGAGGTTTTTTGGCTTACGATTTCCAAACACCCCTCCCCATCAAGGTGTTTACCCCCTACATGTGTCATATACCACCCCTGTATGCATCTTGTTTGTCTTGTCTGTTAACCTACCCATCCTACCTCCCCAAATATACCTACTACCCCTCCCCAACATCCCACTCTCACCTGAAAAAAAAAGGGCAATCTGTTCCCACAAAAAAATCTCACCACATACATAGCTGTCCATTTCGCACATGTGTCCACTGGACACATGTAATCCAGTCTAATTGGCATCACAACTTATATTTGTTGTCCTCACCCCCTCCCAGGGGTTTGAGTGTCCAAATCTACCTCCAAATTTGGTGTATATGCACAGCTGTTGCTGTAGAAGAAATGGGCAGCTATGGACCTTCCCTACAGCCTTCCTGCATATCCCTGGCTATTTTCCCTACTGTCTTTCCCTCTTTGTGCCCCTTTTTTCACCACTTTCCTATCAACCCCTTTTTCTTTTCTTTTAAAGAAATTAGCACGGGGGGAAGCAGGAGTAAGTACTTTTAAGCAGCAGTAAGTGGGTTTAAGCCTGTTTGCATGGGGGTAAGCTATGCCTGCACAGGTTAAGCAATTTAGAAGCTGAGTATAAGAAACTGTAACCAGAAGTTAGCAGTGCTTACCTCTGTGCAAACCCACTTACAACTGCTTTAAAGTGCCTTAATTACTCTTTATCCAATGGCCCGTGTTCTGCCCAGAAACATAACAAACAGCCTCTACAAGGGTCGAACCCAGGACCCTGCACTGCATAGCCAAAGTGATTTACCACTAAGCCATGTCAGACATACATAACCCTGATGTTTTCAAAAACATATCATCCAGCCCAGTCATTCAACAGTACAGAGAATGTATTCCAACATTTAGATTTATGTGTGTGTGTAAATATATTAATATCTAAACAGATAATTGTAATAGAGTGTTGAAGTCCCCAAAAAAACACAAGGACCCCATAGAGTGTACGTACACAATAATTGTGGATACCAGACAGATATATAAGATGCAATGAATATGAAATCAATGCCTACATCTATACA
The DNA here is from genome assembly GCF_019279795.1 of Protopterus annectens. NCBI lineage: Eukaryota > Metazoa > Chordata > Ceratodontiformes > Protopteridae > Protopterus > Protopterus annectens. The sequence goes on along the minus strand of NC_056727.1, from coordinate 660,764,695 downwards.
TATATATGTCTACACCTAAATGTCTAAATATACACAGCAGGTTACATATATGTAAGCAGATATAGATCTATGTAGGTATATACGGAGATAGTATTATATATATGTAAGCAGATATATATATCTATATAGGTATATATGGACATATATCTGTAGATAACAATGGGAGATTAACTAAAACATATATGTCCAAATATACCGTTAATGGGGTTGAGAGGCCCCAAGCAATATATGTCTTGTACGAATAGGTATACCCCCCATCCACCCTGTAATACACTACCAACTGTTACACATCCCATAACCAGGACCTGACATGACATGGGCAAAAGATGTTAATAGTACTACATCCCACCTGTATGATGTCAGGCTGGTATTGGTAACATATCATGCAGTACAGTCTGGCTCCCATAGCAAATGTACAATGTGGAAGCTTTCAACATCCCCAGGATACATATACACAGACACATATATGCAGATACAGATATATATATATATAAATATATATATATATATATATATATATATATATATATATATATATATTTATAGATAGATTACATGTGACTACACATACACACGCAGAGATATTTACAGTAAGATACATAAGTAGAAGGTGCACACAATATGGACAGCCACTATGCCTACAGTTCACACCTTAACAACTGGACACTGTATGAGCTACCCATACAAATGACAGTCGTTGCTTGCAACATATACCCACAGAGAGGTCATAGGATAAAACACCACACACAGGTTTGCAGAAATGGAAAACCTTTATTTGTGTATTATTGCAGTTTTATATGCCATGTCATATAGCTGTTCAGACACTAACATCCATATAAACAGAGTAATGCAACTGTGAAACAGTTATACTAATACAGTAGCCTGGAAAGGTTCTTAACTGTTGCTGTCCAGGCCAAGCCCTTCAAATTGTACAATAGTAAAGACAGGCTGGGCCACAGGATACCAAACAATCAACAGTAAGTAATGCAAGTGTATAGTTCAGCAGCCGCTATCTGCACTCTGTACACAATCAGTAGGTGGTGAAGACTTCAGTTGTTCAAATGGGATGCAACTGTTATATAACAAGGCATAACTGACACCATCACAAGCACATTGACAAGCAGAACAGTCTGTATGGCAGGAGGCAGTAGGCCTGCATTAACCCAATTTATGTAAGTAATGTAAAGATAGGTGAATTGTATGGTACTGTACATCCAGATACCTTAAGGCAGCTCACCCTGATATCCCCACATTTTGTAACAGACTAGGTTATTTATGGTACATCCCCCCAGACTCAGTAATACAGGGCCATATACCACTGTTACATACACTAGCCTCTGGAGTGCATAAGGGCACACATGTATTGTGTAGGTGAAGCCCACACATATATGGCTTAGCCCCACTGTATGTGTGGGGGATACAACAGCAGTGGATTGATGGCAGGAATGGCAGTGTGATATACTCACAGCACACTACAGAACAACCCCTGGCAGCATGTCATATGTGCAAAGCTTGGTATGTAGGTGGTGGACAGAGGCTGGAACACAGCCCATATGTGGAAAACTGTTGCCATACACTAAGCAAGTCACTAGTGTTACAGGATAGTCTGCAACATACCCTTAGTCAGGGATTTGAGGTTAGAAACATAAATGGATGTAGCCATGTACTGATAGCACTCAACACAGGACCTGTGTGGTGGACAGACAAAACATGATAGGCACACCTCTGGCCAGCAAGAGGATAGGCCCACAGTTGAGAGCTATGCAGACAGACTGCATTCCAAGGCAAACTAGTATGTACACACAAACCCTGTAACACCAGTACTATACAAAGCATAACACAACTCTACTCACGCTCTGTCTGTAGTTCTGGAACCTCCTACAAATATGTAGCTGGCCTGAGTGTGCCAGTTCTCCTGAAAGAGGTATTGCTACCTGCTGTCTGTAACACTGATGCCCACACACAGGAAGGATGTCCATCACACAGGAAAGGTAAAGGGACCATGCTCATATGATGTAGGGATTTATAGTAGGTGGTTGCCATGACAGTGATAAGTGAAACTACTACACATCAAGCTGCATGCAGTTAGCAAGTGGAGGACACTGATTGGTGCAGAGGCCATCACCTGATCATGTGCATCACCTACTAAAGCCATGCTGCAATCTATTTAAAGCAGCTCAATCCATTTACTGGAGAGAGACAGAGAGAGAGAGAAATAAATAAAAGAGTAAAAAAGACAAAACTCTTCAAAATAAAAGCCTAAGTCACAGGCATTTAGCCAGCAGTCATTCAACAAGACATAATTCCCACAACAGGTATGTGAAGTATATATACATGTAATAGAATGTAGTACCTGGTCCATAATAATGGGATAGATGATGTGGAATGATTTATATGTGCCATCAGATGTTGTTGTGATGATGTTCAACTGAACAACTGCTATGGATAATAGCGTCTGTCCCTGTGGGTAGTGGGCCATAGCCATCAACTGTGCAGGTCAGCACTGACTAACAAGATGTAAGCCATCATAGTATGTGTTGTGTAATGGGAAGTATGTATATTATGTGGCCAATAGCTGGTGGTGGAAGTAATGCCATTATGATGGACATGTGGGAGCCATGGCCTACCACTGGCAGGATACTCAGGTTAATCTGTAATGTAGCATGCTAGAATGCCATAGGTGTGCAATAGGGTTACCTGCAATCAGGTCCTACATATACCCCTCTAATGTCAGGCCATGTCCATATGTGGCATCTGTCTGTGTTGTAGCAAGGCAGCTGTGCAGGAATGTGTTGTGAGATTGTGGAGCAGATGTCTGAATGTACCCCACATATAGGTATGCATATGTGTACATATGTCACATATATAATATATAAAGATATATATGTATATCAGCATGTATGTCCGCAAATATATAGATACCCATGTGTAGACATATATATGTGCATATATATAATATATATATATATATATATATATATATATATATATATATATATATATATATATATATATACAACAGCACATATATCTACACATATATAGATATATACCTATATGCATGTCTACATATATACAAACACACACACAAACATATATGTATGTAAAGACATGTCCCCTATATTACTACCACAGTGATGCATGCTATGTATGAGGCACCAGCACACAGAGCAAAACACACAGATATCTACAGCTGGCAGTGTGTGCAACATGGACTGGTATGTCACATGTTAGTCCCTAGTTGGGACCACATTGCCCCCTTCTGTGAAGTATGCAATGGGAATATGGGGAAGTATGGCAGGTACACTTGTGGAGGTGATCAGGAGTGGTAGATATAGAGGACAGTCTACAGGGGTGGTATGTGACGCATGTGGTGGGTAAACACTGTGGATGTTGTGTGTGGTCTGTGATGTGGATGCCCCATGGGCCTCAGTATGGGCACAATGGGAACAAGCATCCTACCCACTGCTACTAACAACAGCAGTCCACGTCCTGAAGGTGCCTGGTCTGGAGGCTGAGCAGGAGGAACATATTGGCCCTGTGAATGTGTACTGGGTGCCTCAGACTGATGTAGCACATCCCACATGTATCTGTGGAGCCTGGTATGGAACAGACCCTAGACCTGACCTCAGGGGACAGGAACATGTCTGTGTGTGCCCTGAGGAGGGACAACATCCCCTGGGTGGTACCACCTGATGGTATTGCTGGAACAGTACATGAGGAGACCCCCAGGTTGGGACACACATGTGATGTGGCCAGGTACCATGGACAGATGGGTTTGAAGAAGTGGATCTGCTAGCCAATAGAAAATATACATGTTATTGTGTCACTGTTATAGAACATATGTTGGTAGTAATATTCTACACAATCACAGTACATGTCCAACAGCATGTGCAGATATCCCCAATAACACAGAATGTCAGATGTGCAGCAATCCCAGAGCAGCCATAACACTGGCATATATGGAACCATAGTGACCCTGACAATGGCATGCAGGTGAATAGTCTGTAACAGGCCAGCAATGATAGTGTCCACACAGAGGACATGGCTACAATCACATATCATAAAGTGTGGTACAATACAATATTTGTCCCACCGGTAGGTAAGCTGTAGCCATACCTAATGGGTTGCGTGTACAGTTTGTTGAAGCTGATATGGTGAGGGGTGACAGAGATGTGTATTACAAACTGTGGTAACCTTGCTGTATGAGTTGCTCAGACCTGTTTCCATCTTTATGTCTTTCAGCCAAGATGGCACATGCATGGTTACCCACCTATTCCCATGCAGAAAATGAAGTGTTGATAGCACACTTGATCCAGCACTATCCAGTGCTGTTTAGCAGGGCTGCATATGAGCAGCAGGAGCAGACCACCCTGTGGAATGACCTAGTCCACAGGGTCAGTGATGTCGGACTGCATAACCGCAGTTATGAGCAGGTCTGGCATCATTGTACTGACCTGCTTCGCAATGCCCGTTGGCGTGCTGCTGCAGTCCAGGGGGATCATCTCACCATGGGAGGGGGCCATGCCATCCATCCCCCCGACATGTGTGGAGGAGCTCCTGGCCAGCCTCGTGGCACCTGCCCATCCAGAGAGCCAACACCCACTGAACTCCTTCATGGAGGTGGGTGTCACCCACACACTGGTTGAGGAGCATGCAGGGAAGGACACATTGTACATCAGTAGACTACTGTTGTGTATACATCTACATTGGTACAGGTAGATCATCCATATCTGACATGTCATAGATATATTGTGTTGCTGCATTGTAGTGATAAACAGATACCCAGATGTGGTAGTACCATGGGAATGTACCATTGATGTATTATAATACTGCACCTACCCTGTAGCACTGCCACAGGTGTGGCCACTGACATTGCATCTCTCACCCTCTTATGTAGGAACCTCTGGGATACCACCAAGGCAGCAGCCTGTATCTGGTGAGTATGTTTTATGTAGATGCTTGCCAACACACCGGACATGTAATGGCGATGGCATATTCCATGCACACATCTAACACACCTACCCTGAATGCATGCTGTACATGTGCATGTAGTGTTGCTGTGAAATACACGGTCTCACAGAGGTGACCATGATGGGGTATTATTGGAAGGGTATATCAGACACCTGCATGATAACTAACATCCTGGCTTTGTGGAATGTGTCCACAGGGAGTAACATACTGGTGGTAGACATGGCCTACAGTAGTGACATGTTTGGAACAACACCCATATACATTGCAACAGCAGTGTATATACCTGTAGGACAATGGCAACTGCTGCAGAGATACACTATGGCATAAGGCTTTACAGTAGTCCACATTATCAGCTGGGTCTAGGCTGCAATATGTGGTGTTCAGTGTATAGGACACTGCAAAGTGACACACATGTGTAGGGCTTACATGTCATGCATCTGCATAAAGGCTGAAGGAGGGGGGGTTTCAGTATAACACACCAGTGCACTGCAGGATGGATCCTAAGGATGGTAGGAATGGCTCTATCTGCACATAGTCAGGTTCAGGACCTGTGGCAGCCGTAACCCTACCCACACAGCAATAGTGATGACAGTGTATGAACACCATGGGATGTGCACATGAGTAGACCCTGCAATCATGCAGAATAGGGGGACATGTGTAGGGCAGACTGAACATACACTGGCAAATGCAGATGGCCCACGCTGGTGTACCCCTGCCAGGAGCAGTGACTGCTCTAGCACACACAAGAGGTGCGATAAACCATCATGATAAGGGAGTGCACACATATGCCCACATGTTGTGTATGCATTGCGGTCAGCAGCCGCACACCTAATACAATCTGTAGACACTGCATGTGAAAGTGCAGGACATATGTCACATATCAGGTTCGTGTACTACTAGGATATGCGGTGATGTGATCCCATGGCAGATCAAGGATGTGTGTGTCAAATCAATAAAGGTGTGTACACCCCCATAGCCACGGTATGTTCTGATGGTTGTCAGTGTAAGAGTATTGCAGTAGTCATACATGGTCTGTTGATGTTGACAGCTGTAAATCAGGCATCAGGCATTCACCAAAGACAACTGTCCACATATTATCCCAGGTATGTGTTGCTGAAAAACATAGGCACTGTGAAAAGTAAAGCTGACATAACTGACACAGTACTACACATTCCGCAATGGGTTGTACACCTGTGACTTGTGGTGCACAGTACATGGCAGGGTGCAGAACAGGTGCACAATACTGTGTATATGGGTGCAGTGGTATCCAAGGAAAGGGGCATCATCTAGTGACACAGCACATGCATCACACACATGTATACTGTTGCTAGCATGGATTGACTATAGCTGAACTGCATGCTGTTCTGTACTATATGTTCTGCATGTTGGCAGATGTGTAATAGGATGACTGTGTGTACTATCACTGTGCAACCTCACCTGTATGTATGTGTGTGTGCATCCTGGTGGTTAGTTAGTTTGCATGCAGGGTCACTCTGGTGAAGTGGAGAGAGGTAGATGCATGTAGGATGTGTGTATGCATGTGTATGTTTGTGTGGGTGGCCATGTATGCACATGCGTGATTGTGAGGTGTTCATACGGCTGTACCTCCCTTTGGGATTATGCAGTACATGGACATGGACTGCCACATTACACACCAGGAATACCTGTCATGTGTGTACTCACAGGACAGCAAATAGTATAATATGGTCTGTAGCATGGAACAGGCATCCAGAGGGAAGGTAGACACTGGGTACACCCTTAATATCGCAGTCAGCAGAGAGGTCACCTATAACCCAAGTATGCAGCTCTACAGATGCATTGGAGAAGTACTAGTCAACACCAGGGAGTGTATCCAAATATTACAGTTGTCACAAGATAGACTGAAGGAGTAGCATATCTGGCATGTACTGAGCATTACATACACATGACACACCAGTGCAAGATACTATGGATACTGCATAATAGCCCACACATATAGGGGCCATGCACATCATTTCTGGGCATACAGAGGGTGCATGCCAAATGACAGAAGTGAGGCCATGTAAAACCACTACAAACAGATCAGGCAGGTAAAGTAGCAACAGACCTTGTGTTGTAGCCACTTGTGTGGGCATTTAGAGAACTGTGATGTTAATGAGTGGTATCAATGTGTGTATGTTAACAAGTGTGATGCAGGATGGGGCAGCATATGGACATATACGTGGGACTGTCTGTAAAGCCATGGACAGGTATGTATTATGGAGGTGTGTGTGTGTGTGTGTGTGTGTGTGTGTGTGTGTGTGTGTGTGTGTGTGTGTGTGTGTGTGTGTGTGTGCATACTGTTTGGCAATACTGCACAGGTTTTAAAGTGCATTTATTGTTTTCCCCACACAGGTGGCGAGGTGGGTCAGGGTCCCTCCCGCATGCAATCTGATGTTGCTGTCCATACAGACACCGAAGGTGATGATAGTACTGTTGAGGCACAGGTGGGGTTGTCAAGGGCTGACACTGTGCCAACATTTGACATCCCCCTTTTAGCCACCCCAACCCCGCACACAGTTTCAGTGCCTACACATACTCCATCACCAGTGGCCATAGCGGAGGAACAACTGGAATTTGGTGGCAGTGCACAGGGAAGTGTGATAACCATGCCTACTGTGCCGGATGGCCAGCTGGGCACCACATAGGCGGATGTCCCAAGGTGCTCGTGATAGGGCCTCTGGACATCATGCCCCTGGCATAGACAACATAGCTGGTACCAGCAGGCACATGTTTCAGGCTGCAATGGTGGCACAGGCACATATAGAACTTTACACCAGACAAGGCCTGAGGCTGCAGAGGGCTGCTCTTGCATCTGTAAGAGACAACCTCCATGAACTGTCGAGTGCCATCCGTGCTTATACCAAGCACATGGATAGATGGCATGATGAGATGATGGCCCTCATTGGCTGTGGTGTGTCCATGCTTCAATGTGTGGTGGGGATGCGGTGACACCCACATGGATGTGGGCCTGCAACACCAACAGCTGGCACTCAACGTGGGCATGCTAGGACACCAAGGGGCTCCCATAGTGGCAGTAGCAGCCCCGGCAGTGTGCGGGGGGGTGCTATCCACACCACACCACACCACAGCAGGCTACGTGCACATGGTCCCTTCCAGTCCCAGGAGGGACCTGGTACCAGCGGACAAATGTCATCATCAGGTGAGAGTAGCACATTGAGGCCTGTATCTGGACATGCTCATGGAACCCCTGGCAGGCATAGTCCACGTGTCTATGGCTGGAGGCAGTGAACTGCACACCCTGCCAGGTATGGTCTGCAGCTGTCCATAAACACCTGTGTAGGGCAGCCACATGGCAGAACTGTGTGCATGCATACCCACACACTATGCAAACACACCTAGGGCAACCTCATACCTGCACACACCACATCACCTCCCCCAGCTCCCCACAGTACACCCCTCTCCCACACACATGGTGTCAAATGTATGGCCTACCCTCGGCCTCTGGCAAACAAACATCACACCTTGTGCATATGATGATACCTGTGCCTCATCCCTGTCATCCATACCATCGATGCAGGAACAGGCTGATATGGTTCTGATGTACATGGTGACTGTACAACAGTGTACCACAGTACTGCAGTGTAACATGCTGTAGGGAGTAGAGTGTGAGGCATATTTGGCAGGTAGTGTAGCCGCCCAGCAATTATGCCTTATAGCTGTTAGTAACACTGGTTGGTTGTGGTCTCTATAATGTTATCCATTTGTGTTGTAAGTGTACATGTGTCAGCACTAGGATGCCCTGTGCATGTGATGATATCTGTGTCACATCCCTGTCATCCATACTATCAATGCAGGGACAGGCTGATATGGTTCTGATGCACACAGATGCACACAGTGACTGTACCACAGTGTACCACAGTACTTCAGTGTACCATGTTGTAGGGAGTAGACTGTAAGGCATATTTGGCGGGTAGTGTAGCCATCCCAGCAATGATGCATTATAGCTGTTAGTAAACACTGGTTGATTACAGTCACTGTAATGTTATCCATTTGTGTTGTAGGTGTACATGTGTCAGCACAAGGATGGTCTGTAGTCATATTCCACAACGGGGTATGTCACTGTGCTGACACCATGGCTGTGACATATCTGGGATACAGTCAAACACATTTCACAGGTTACTAAACCAGTTATTCCCTATGCCACATGGACAGATGGCCCACTGAAGTGTGCATACCCTGCAACCTGATGTAGACCCTTCCACATACATGCACACTGTTACTTGGCAACACTGGGACTAGACCCCAACCTAGCTATGTCATGATACTGACATGTGTGGCCTACATTGCACACACTGCACAATGTTTAGGGTGAGGTGTGTCCCAGGTTACATGGTACATGCAGAACATCCCCCGACATGTACAGTATGCTAATGGGGGATGTAATGGGTGTATTTGGATGATACGTAGTGTGACATACTGTCTTATACACATTTACAGACACATAACAGCCAGACATACATCTGAGATACCCAGGCCTATCGCTGCTAACTAACTAGACCATGTCTCCAATGTGTTACAGGTAGGCTGCACACATCACATGCATAACTGACTTGGATTGTGGTAACAGTTACCTATATTGTTGATGGTGACAGTGGTAACCATAACGTGGTACATGAGACATATACCTGGTGTATCTTGGTATAATGACAGTATACACAGCACCCACATCCCCTACTGGATATTGTACTCCCTGAAACCCATGATGACACTCTACCATACCCATCATCACACATTGGCCGCAACTGTGATACAACCCATAGTATACCCAACATTGGTACTACAGAGATATGCATCTCATGGACATGCCACACACATAGTAGGGTGTTGCATTGTCATGCCTCATCTATGGGCAGCAGCAACACTATATGTACTACTGTGTGGCAATGGGTATTGTATTAGGAATATGTGGCCTTGGAATGCTGTACCCTACAGATATACGGACATGCAAAACTACACACACATGCCAGAACACAATGGGTATCCCATGCCTATAACCCCATTTGTAAAACACTGGTGTGCAGGTACTGCAAAGCTCATGTAGCAGGTATGGGGGGAGCTTAACAGGGTACATGTAATGTCCCATACAGCAGCAGCCACAACTGACTATGGCAATGGGTGTTGCAATAGTTGTGAAGACCCTCATGGAATTCCCATGTACAGATATGCTAACACACAGACAGTGCTATACTCAGTCATGCACACATACATATGTGTCAGTACAGGGGTGCATCTCTGCAGGTGGTCATAGCTGTGTACCTAGCTATTGTCCAAGGGGAGATGGATTGTGTAGGGGTTGTGTGTACAGTGTTATCCTGCCACCTGCCAGGTGGCAGCGGGCATTAAACTGACAGGCACTACTGTTGGGATCCTCAGGGTAAGAATGACATGCATCAGCCAATCTTCCTGGTATCTCCTGCACAAGGCCACTGAGGTGGTCAAGGTGACATGTATGCAACATGCATTACAACACATGGTTAGTGTCTGTGATGGAGACCTGTACCCAAGCATGTTCTGTTGACTGTGTTAGTGTAGTGGAGGTACCTGTGGCATGGTATACAGGGTGACATCTCTCCTATATGTGCCACTTCTTACACAGCTGGGCAGAAAGGTCAGTATAAATCAAGCTTATGTTGCCTGTACATATCCCAGCTGGATATCTGCCATGTGGACATCTGTACAAGGAATGACAGTCATCAGCTTGGCAGATAGCTATGCAGTAGCATGAGTGCATTGACAGACCAGTAAGGGGTATATACTGTGACACAGCTCAAACACCAGGGAGGCCTCAGTGTCCAGCCATGCTTGCAGGTGTGCCTGTTGTTAGTACTACATTAAGCGCTCTGCTCTTGCCTGGGTTAGCACTGTCAACAGTAGTACTGCCATGATACACTACATGCCAGTATGACAGCACATAACCTGGGCTACTACACCTGTATGTAACACATTCACATGAATAACTGTGCTGTACGGGCCTCATATATATCTGTGTCCCACACAGGACACTCACACCTCTTGCTACTGTAATGACAGCACATAGGTGCATGTATTGTACATGGCATTACAAACACTTATTACAGGTTATCAGACTGGGTTGCGTGGTTACCAGGACTAAGCTATGCTTAGCAAGTATCAACATTGTTGCAATATAACAGCGAAGCTGATTTGCGCACTGGTAATTGCTGCCTACACTGTGTAGGTGCCCATACGTTTACCCATAACGTAGCACCACTTAGCTTCACACAAACCTGCGCACACCTGCTTAAAGCTGCTCAGAGCTGTCTTAACCACTCTGTATCTGACAGCGCTTGTTCTGTCCAGCAACAAAATTAACAGCCCTTGCAGGTCTTGAACTCAGGACCCTTTACACTGAAGTAACAGTACTTTACCATGCCACCATGACCACTGTGAAAACTGCTGTTGTTTTACCAATATAGCTGTCAATATACACATTGAGTAGTATTGTACATTTGCCTATAGTCCCAAAATTGTGTAGTTCTTGTTATTAATATGATTGTTGCATCACATATATTGTTTTATCATAATGTGCTTATAGCAGATACATACTGTGAGATACATGTGGGAGGGTATACACAGCCGTGACGTTTACTCATGACAGGAATATGGTCATATACATATAATAGGTCTATATATGTCTACATGTACATACACATGTATACTCATTCATATGTCTGTATACACATCTGTATAGTGCTACATATATATGGCCATGTGTACATCTCTTCGTATGTACACATGTATATATACAGAATCCAAAACTCTGTTGCAGGAAAAAGATGGTCAGCACAGCTCGAACTGAGGCAAAACATTTATTCACAACCACTATAAATGTTCTAGACAATTAAAACTGACAAAACTCAAAATGCTCTTGCACATACAAGGTTAAGCGCTTTCATCTGTTGTAATACAGACTTCTTCAGAACCACAATTACTAGCCAAGTGATGGTTTAAATACTTAAATTAGGCGCCAAAAAATGCACTCAATCCATTTAAAGACATAGTACAATGTTTTAAAAACATGCTCTAATATTTCTAAAAAACTGTTTTAACTATATACATACATATAATATACATATAATCAACTTGTATAATCAATTTTATATATCAGTTTTATATATATGTATATTCAATACAAATAATTAATAATTAAATAAATATTTTAAAAATGTACTGATGTATACTAAAATAGATATTTTGAAATATATAAAATATATAAAATATGTGTGCTGAAGTATGCTCTTATTCTAAAATAAGAAATGGTTTGATACTAATATATTCATTAATACCTGGGGAGCTGGTGGCATTAGTTAATATCTGCCATTTGCTTTCTTTTGAAGCTAAGATAGCTTTCCAATTCCCCCCTTGTATCAAACTGTCCACTTGCTCTATAATGGAAAACTTAAACATATGTAATTCTCCTTTATCACTAATGTGCCTAAATAGAGCATTATTTTTATCTTGGATCTGGATCTTATATAAATGTTCATATATTCGTTTTTTTAACTGTCTCTCAGTCTTTCCAATATAAAATGCAGGGCAGGCTGTACATTTCGCGAAACAAACCACTTGTTTTGTGTTACAATTGCCTGCCTTGCATCTAACAGTTGTTCTATTGATATCTTCTAGTCTAATAGACAATGCTTCGTTGATAGCCTTGCATTGTTTACACGACCCACACTTCCTCATTCCTGTAAATCTTATTTTAGGATTATTAACTGCCTGTTCAAGTAGCCTTTTTATATTAGGTGCTGTTTTGTATACAAAATTTGGATGGCTTCCCAATATCGACCTAATATTTTCTGAAGCTGTAATCACCTCCCAATGTCGTTTAACTATCTCCTTTACATATGCTTAGTGTCAGAGTCCTCCAGGGTCATTGTACCATGATATAATTCAGAATATGTTATTCTTATCTCCGGTTCCACTGTGTATTCTGTTTTTTCGGAGCCGGGTAGTACCTGTCCCCCTGAAAATTCATATCCTTACTTAATTGTTCCATTCTGTCTCTAAAACTCTGACGTCTTTTGATTGATGCAAACCTAGTCATGGTAGAATGGGAAACTGAATATCTGTTTAAGAGCACATATTATTCTAATATCGTTTTTTACACTCAATATTTGGATGATATCTTTATTTTATGGAATGGCACCAAGGAAAACATCAGTTCCTTTATTGAGTACATTAATGGTACAACAGCATTTCTTAAGTTCACTTACACCATCAGTGAAGAGGGTATTGCTTATTTGGACACCTTTGTTAGTCACAGTAATGAAGGGTTTGTATCCAGAATTCATAGGAAAACAACTTTTTCCAACAACTATATAGAATTTAGCAGCAATCATCCTCCATATGTATTTAAAAATGTATTTAAAGGACAGTGTATTAGGGCTGCTAGAATGTCCTCTACTAAGGAAATTATGAAAAATGAGATACAAAAATATATACAACATGTTTGAAAATAGAGGATACCCCCAAAAATTGTTGAATGATGTAGTTAGATATATATACAAACATTGGGGTACTAAATATCAACCCTTATTGGGTAAGATATCTGAAATAAATAATAATAATAATACAATCAATAGAGCTTTGTTTAGTGAAAAAACTAACAGAGTATGTGTCATAATGTATACCCCATTTGCACAATATGTAAAGGAGATAGTTAAACGACATTGGGAGGTGATTACAGCTTCAGAAAATATTAGGTCGATATTGGGAAGCCATCCAAATTTTGTATAGAAAACAGTACCTAATATAAAAAGGCTACTTGAACAGGCAGTTAATAATCCTAAAATAAGATTTACAGGAACGAGGAAATGTGGGTCATGTAAACAATGCAAGGCTATCAACGAAGCATTGTCTATTAGACTAGAAGATATCAATACAACAACTGTTAGATGCAAGGCAGGCAATTGTAACACAAAACAAGTGGTTTATTTAGCGAAATGTACAGCCTGCCCTGCATTTTATATTGGAAAGACCGAGAGACAGTTAAAAAAACGAATATATGAACATTTATATAAGATCCAGATCCAAGATAAAAATAATGCTCTATTTAGGCACATTAGTGATAAAGGAGAATTATTTCTTATTTTAGAATAAGAGCATACTTCAGCACACATATTTTATATATTTTATATATTTCAAAATATCTATTTTAGTATACATCAGTACATTTTTTTTAAATATTTATTTAATTATTAATTATTTGTATTGAATATGCATATATATAAAATTGATATATAAAATTGATTATACAAGTTGATTATATGTATATTATATGTATGTATATAGTTAAAACAGTTTTTTAGAAATATTAGGGCATGTTTTTAAAACATTGTACTACGTCTTTAAATGGATTGAGTGCATTTTTTGGCGCCTAATTTAAGTATTTAAACCATCACTTGGCTAGTAATTGTAGTTCTGAAGAAGTCTGTATTACAACAGATGAAAGCGCTTAACCTTGTATGTGCAAGAGCATTTTGAGTTTTGTCAGTTTTAATTGTCTAGAACATTTATAGTGGTTGTGAATAAACGTTTTGCCTCAGTTCGAGCTGTGCTGACCATCTTTTTCCTGCAACAGAGTTTTGGATTAACATGTATATATATATATATATATATATATATATATATATATATATATATATATATATATATATATATATATATACATATGTATATGTATATATAGATATATGTGTATATAGCTATATATGTATGCACATCCTATGTGTACAGATATGCCTAGTTATGTTGGTATATATGTAGATATCTAACTATATGTGCATACATATCTATTCTGATATACCTACTAGTGTCAATATATATGTAGATATCCATACGTATATTTGCATATGTATCACTATCTGTATATGTGTAAACATATATTGCTTTGTATATGTATATATCTGGGTGTGTATATGTATATCTATGTACATATACATACCCATCTATATAGGTTCATAGGTTCATAGGTTGGTACTAGGCTATCAGCCCTAGGGCCTATACAAGCCTAGCCATAACAATTCCCTGGCTATTTCTTCCCACACTATTTACTTCCCTGGACCCCTGTCTAACAGGGCGACTGACGTGATCCCTGGGGTGAATTTCCTTTCTCTCATCCAATCGTCAAGGTTCCTTTTGAAGAGGACCAAAGAGGCACTCTGCTTGACATGTATGGGCAATCTATTCCAGAGTCTGGGGAGTCTCTGGGTCAGGAACCTATCCCTCCAGCATGTTTTGTTTATTGTGATGACAAGGTTTAGATCCCTGGAGCGTGTGGCTCTGAGGGATTGGGATTTCTTTAAGTGCAGCATGTCCAACAGCTCTGGGTTTGACATGGCCTTGTATGTTAAGCAAAGATCGCCTCTGAGTAGACGATATGTGACAGAGTATAGCTGGAGTTTTTTAAGGTGGTCAGCATAGGGCATCTGCTTTAGGCCTGTGATTCTTTTAGTGAGGTATTTCTGTGGCCTTTCCAGTTGTTGCAGATGTCTTGAGAGGTACATACCAAACGGGGCATTGTATTCTATAATGGGTCTAATGAGGGATGAGTTCAGTGGGACAATGACCTCCTTTTTTCTGGATGAAAAGCCCTTAGTGATGAGGTGTGCCACATAGAAGGATTTCCTGACTGTTGTGGCGATGTGGTTATCGAAGGTGAGACCACTGTCCACCTGTGTCCCTAAGTCTCTTATCAAACTTTCAGTGTTTAGTGTACTGCCACCTATATGGTAATTCACGGGTACATGTTTTTTCCCAAAGGGGATAACTATACATTTCTTCTTTATATGTCAATATGTATATGTGTAAATATCTATATAGATATCTTGACAATTATATATACATATATTTTCACTATATGTCCTGAACATGGAGTGTAGCCCTACCTCAGCCCCTATAGTCCCAACGTTGTAGTGCAAGGGTATGTCAGGTATGTATAGCAGGTATATTAGTAGACTATTGCTACTGTAATAGGGATTGTCTTCACAGACATGGTGTGTGTGGGCGGTCACATCTGCTTTTCACATGTGCGCCATTGGTTACTGACAGACATCCTAAGGACATCATAGTACAGTACCGCTGCTACCAAGTAATGCTCCTGTAGACTACAGAAGATATAGTGACCAATATATGTAGACATTCTGACACACTCTGGACAGCCCAGAGGTATACACAGAACCCCTTAGTGCAAAATATATGGACAAAGCCTGACAGTGTGGATGTTAACAGCCATGTAGATGGGTATAACACATAATGACTGGTATACATTTGCCCTCATAGATTATGCATTCACACACCCCTGTCTGTCCTGACACATAATAACCACTGGTACACACAGAGGTATACAGAGGTATACATAGAACACCTTAGTGCAAAACATGTGGACCAAGCCTGACAATGTGGATGTTAGCCATGTAGATGGGTATAACACAACGACTGGTATACATTTACCCCCCCCCCCATAGATTATGCATTCAAACACCCAACAAAACATTGCGCAGGCTACAGGCAGACTGGCTCAGCACTGGCCTACATCTCCTATGGGGAATGCACATTTATCTGCATATATAGCAGGTTCTACAGGCATGTCACAGCCAAGGGCGGCCGCAGGCAGGTGCAAGGGGGTGCACTTGCACCCCCCTGGAATTGGCTGGCGAGGAGATTATTATTATTTTTTTTTTTTCAATTAGAAGTAAATTAAGGGTGTTCTTCTTTAAGAACTCCTTTGGCCCAGTCGCATCGTACAAATGGAAGTGTTTGCGACTGGTTTTCGCCTTTGCCATCGTGTGGATGGTTTACGTCTTTATCTTCGCGATTCGCGTGTAATTTGAATTATAGATGGGCGCCAGCAGTGATGCCGTGCTGTGTCCAGGAAGAGGGTATTGCCATTAAAATCGGAGCAAGCGAGCTGTTTCAGGAGCAGAGAGGGATTCCACAAAGGTAGGACTGATGTGAAATATTTTACTTTATATCGTACTGTTTGGCTACCTCAGACAGCTAAATTAGTTTGGGGGTGGTTAAGGGTGAACCATAGTCTCTTGCTTTGCTTGTGTTTATATGGGCTTTGTTCCTCATTAAAAAAATCTTTATTGGTTCACTTGCATGTATGCTTTACTTGCGGATTAGCAGTCTCCAGGTGCAAACAATTAACAGAGTCCCCTAATGACTGTGCTGACAGAGGTGTACCAGCTATAGTGTAATTAGCATTTTAAAAGTACACTCGTAAGCAGTTCAGTGAAAAATAAAAAGTCGGAAACTGAGGGAAGCAAACAAGTTATACAAGTGCCACCACGCTAGTAGCCTTAATACATTAATGGATTCAATATAAAACTGTACAACTTTGTTTAAAGTCAACCAGCTCACTTTTACTTAGGATTAAAAGTTAATGTTTATTGAAAGCATCCACAATGTTTTTCATATCTGGGAGGGGACTACAGATATGAATAAAAGACAAGAGCAACAGGCTGTAACATGCTTTAAGAAAGGGGAACCTCAGTTTTAGAACATGAAATGCCTGTGGGGGCAAGCAGTCAATTTGAGTTAACTGTAGTGTTCCCATACAGAAGGATAAACTTAATTTTTGACACTGTACATAGTTGTATGTTTACTACAAGTTAAAAGAGGATAGGAGCTTCTGAAAATCTATTTATTTTGAGTATTTTCATTGAAGCAGAAAGCCTTGAAAAATGGGACAGGTTCAAATGGAGGAGAGAAAAAAACTGTGTAAGAGCTCTGCCTGTCAAATGTTAGTGCATACAAGCTAAAAAAAATGGAAACGCATTAAAGAGCTAGTAACAGCTTTTGATCATAATGGCTACTCTTGTCCATAATATCATGGAATGTAAACAGCCATATAACTAGAGGAAAAGTACTGAATTATGTTAACAAATGCAGGGTGCAAACTGCAGTGTCACTGGAGACGCATTTAGATAGAAATGAGCACGTGAATTTGACAAAAAGGATTTCAGGGTAGACATTCAACAAAATATCAAGGGCAAAATAAAAGGGGAGTAATGCTGCTTGGTACAGAGACTTCACTACTGATATAAGACAGGAAAAAAACATGGCAGATTTGTGCTTGAGCTACTGACGGGAAGAATAATTCCACTGGGATGTATTTATATAACACGTAAAACTGCCTGCAGTTCTGAAACTTTCTACTCATTCTCTCTAACTCTACTTGCGAATAATACTTTCTTCTTCTTTCAGCTTTTCCTGGTTAGGGGTTGCCATAGCATATCACCTGTCCCTTGTGATTGGCAGTGGAGTTTTACAGTGTTGAGTTGCCAGCCTAGCACCCAACCTTCCACAGAAGGCACACACATGCACACACTCACGCCTAGGGCCAATTTAGTGTCCATTCCACCTACAGCATGTCTTTGGGATGTGGGAGGAAGCTGGAGCACCCGGAGGAAACCCACATGACCACAGGGAGGACATGCAGACTCTACACAGAAGGCACCCCAGCTGAGGATTGAACCGGAGAACCTCTTGCTGTGAGGCAGCAATGCTAACTACTGTACCACCATGGCTGCCCCTACTTGTGAATAACACACAACACTTAAATTCTGCTACTTGACATAGTTACATCCCCTGTCTCCACACACAGAGAAAAATCTACAGTTTTAGATAAGAGAGCAGTGACCTCTGATTTAGAGGTGTTTACTGTTATACCACCTACTCCAGGGTACAGAGGGCATCAAAGTCATTGAAAGCTAAAGAGGAGCTTCGTCTGCATACAATGAAAGTATGACCCTCATGATCCCAAGTGGGATAGTCTTCAGATTTTGTCCAAACCTTGATATTCTGTGCATGAAAATCATACCATAGAGTGTATATGAAACACAGCCTTGCTGAAATATTGTGCCCACCTGTAATACATTATTCTCAGTACTCTGAATATGGTTATAATACTTTCTCCTGAAACACAGATGCTGAAACTCATAAAGGAGCAGTCTTGGGAGTCTGTATTTTGCAGTAACTCCCAGAAGACATACTAGTTTAAATGGAATTATGCCTTTTACCAGTCCACTGTACCTTTGTGAACAAATTGTGGTAAACTCTCATGCTCTTTCAATATCTGTGTAAATGGAAAGAGCTGACCCACTGTCTCAAAGACAAGATAGTCTGCATTGCTCATTATAAAACAATGACATGGCTATTAGACAAATTCGAGTCCTGTTCCACAAAATTTAATTTCCTTACCAAAAGGTGATAAAGTATTGCTGAAATCCATTTCATCTGTGTGCTTCAGATTACTAGCATCATCAGTAATAACCTATTCATACACCTCAGTCAAGCTGGACAGTTGAGTCCTTTACAGAATTCAGTTCTGCTGCTGCATGTTTGTAGAAAATAAGAACTTGGTGTGTCCTGCAGACTGTTTATAAACATTTTCTCTTTCATGACCCTGCCCCGCACACACACAAACACACAAATTGCTCATGCAGACCTCTTCCACCATTTTGTACTCTACAGTGCATTTCTGGTTTCCAAGAAGAGACTACAGTTTTAATAGTGATACACAACGCATTATAGTTATAGGTTCCTAAATTGTTACTAGCCTAATGACCACTAGGGCACTTACACGCCTAGCTGCACACCTCAATTAATTTGTATTGCAAGTATCATCATTGTATATGGGAGGGGCATTAATAGCAAGGTAACTAAGGAATTTTGGTGGGGGGGGTGTTAGTTAGGATAATACTTTGCTTATTGATGGCCTTTGTCCATAAGGACATGGGGCCAGACTGGGGGCAAATTTACAAGTTTCCATCCAGTTGTTAAGGTTTTCTTTGAATGGGGTCAGGGATGAACTCTGTTTTATATGGATGGGGAGCCTATTCCATATTGCAAGGATCCTTTGGGACACACAACTGTCTCCAGTACATCCTGTTTATATCAAAAAAAAGTTCAGATGCTTGGATATAGTGTTTTAGTGTTTCTCCTGTTTGTTTTGCACATGTTACACAGATCCATCAAGGCTGGGTCTAAGGAAGTCCTGTAAGCCAGGCAAAGATCCTTTGTCAGCAGCCTGTAGGAGACTGAATACACAGATATGGCCTTCAGGTAATCCGTGCTGGACAGGGGTATTTATGCCCTAGATTCTCATGTTGAGGAACCTCTGTGTGGTCTCCCAGCTGCTGCATGTGCTTTGTAAAGTACATTCTGAAGGGGGCATTGTACTCAGTAATTGGCCTTATAAGAAAAGAATACAGGGATGTTATGACCTCCTTGTCCCTGGATGAGATACCCTTACTTATGAGGTGGGCCATGTAGAAAGCTTTCCATACAACGGAACCAACATGGTGGTCAAAAGTCAGGTTGCTATCAACCTGGGTGCCCAAATCCCTCACAACTGATTGCATGCTTAGGACGTTGTTATTAATGTGATATGTGGTGACCTCACTTTCACCAAAGGGAATGATGATACATTTTTTGGCTTTCAGCCTGAGACCATGTTTCTGGCACCAGTCATTTGTTTGGGTGAGACCCTCTTGGAGGACATCCACATCACTTGGGGAATTGATAACTGCTCCCAGCTTGCAGTCATCAGCAAACTTGGTCAGCCACAGCCCACTGGTTTTGGCCTACATCTCAGAGAATTATATCCCAAATAACAGAGGCCCCAAGACCAATACCCTGGGGTATGCTGCTCATTTCAGGTCTACTGCTTGAGGTGGCTTCCCCTATTTTGATTAGGTGGGTTCTATCAGTGAGACAGTTTACTACCCATCTGGTAACATACGGAATGATGCCTAGTTGAGAGAGTTTATCTATTATGCTCGAGTGGGGAATAGTGTCAAAGGCTTTGGCCAGGTCAAGGTAGGTGGTGTGCACCATCTTCCTCTTATCCAATGCTTTGGTGACTGTTTCAAAGTCAACCAGATTTAACAGACATGAATCCCCTTGACAATGCCAAACTGTGTGGGGTTGAGTGTTTGGAGGTTGGCAATGTCCCTGTTAATGAGGTCCATGATGATCCATTCCATGGTCTTGCAGATCAGGCTAGTTAGGCTGTTGGGGCTATAATTTCCCGGATCGGTGGACACTTCACATTTGTGTAAAGGGATGACAGTGGCAGTCCTCCACTCGGCCTCCACCAGTTATGAACAGATCTGGGTGCTTCCTTTGAGATTGCGGACATATGTGAAGAAGGCCTTATGATTGTCTCTAGTAGATGTGGCCAATTTGGAGTCTAAGTTGGCTTTACAGGATTTCACTAGTGTTCTTATTTGCTTGTTCAGGCTAAGGAGAGATTGCTTCCAATTGGGCACCTGCTTCTTCTTGGTCCTAGACTGCAATTTTTTTCATTTTGTTATATACTTTATTGCAGATGTCCACCAGACAGGTTTACTCTTCCTTGCAAAGGATGATTTTGTCCTGTTGGGTATTCCTGATTCCATGCATCTATATAAATGCTCATATAGTACTTTGGTATAGATTTGGATATTGGTGCCAGTTCCTACAGAGGGGAAGGAGGCTGTGAAACTGTTTATACCATTCCTCAGGAGATTGTAATCAGCTTTGGAAAAGTTTTTTTGTTTGACCCTGGTTAGAGGGGGCCAGGGGAAATGGTGACTTCGAAAGTGACTGCTTTATGGTTGGATCTTGCCAGGGAGGATGATACTGCAGGGGGTGCTACAGTGGTTACTCATGCTGGTTAATACCAAGTCCAAGATAGTATCACCTCTTATTGGGGTATTGACTAGCTGTTCCAAAGCATTTACATTGATAAAATCGAGTAATCTCGGGGCATTTGTGTTCTGGCATGAGTAATTTTTCCAATCTATGGTTGGGTAGTTAGTCACCCAAAATCAGGGTAAAAGGTTGAATCATGATAGATTTGAAGAGGTGTAGATAGGTAGAGTGGGCATCTTGAGTCAAATTTGGGGCTTGTAGCTAGCTATGATTTGAATAGGGTCTTGTCAATGGTTAACTGCACCTGGCATGTGAGGGAGAGAACATACACTCTAGGTTCTTAATGTAATTACATCTCTCATAAATTGTGTCCTTGGGTGGTAGCAGTAGATGGTTGTCCATATACATGAGGCAGTTGCTACACTGTCTCAGGATGCCCATACCAACCAGGCTAGCGGAGAAACCATAAGAAATTGTCCATCCATATTTGTCAGAATTTGAGGGAGAAAGGCCAGGGAGACCTAACAGGTAGGCCTAAAGCCCAAGTGCTTAAACCAAAACTAAGAGGCTTAGATTAACACTTACAATTTCAACAGGCTATAAACATGCAGTAATAAATGCAACAGAAAAGATGTAATTGCACACTTTAGAGAACAAGTAGCAGCAAGTAGCAGAAGAAAAAAGATGAAGTAATAGAGTAGGAGGATGAAACACAAATAGTGTATAAGCAGTTGAATAAAGTGGTTTTTTTTTGTTTATTTTTGGTCTGTTCCTCATAAAAATTCTGTTTTTGACAAATCACTGGGATGAGCCAAGGATTAAAGTTATTAAATAAATGACATGCATTTGAGTTTCAGACTTGATATCCTTCAGAAAATATATTCTAACACAAATCCTGTTATTCTAGCAACTTTCTGTGTGTGTGTGTGTGTGTGTGTGTGTGTGTGTGTGTGTGTGTGTGTGTGTGTGTGTGTGTGTGTGTCTATGTCAGAGAGAAAAATGCCCTGGTTAGATCTAGCAGGTGGAATTTATTGTCAAGTGCATTTTCAAGGAATTGTGAGCTTCAAGGGAAGCAAAGGTTACTGCTGCTCATGCTGAGTCTGCTTAAAATGTACAACTGTTTTGTTTAGCAAATGGTTTTATTGTGGTATAGAATTTTAAAGCAGTGTTAGCACAGCAGGTAGCATACTTGCATCTTGATGCAAAGGGCTGTAGGTTCCATTTGTATTTTAAGGGGGGTATGGTACTGCAGTTCTTAGTATGTCCTCCTTTGGATGAGACACCTAATAACTATGAACCTGTTTTCAGCTTGCCACTCATTCCCTATTGCAATATACCAGCTTACCCATTTCTTTTAATATAACCTAGTCAATTTATTCTTCAAGGGCAACAGACACTGAATTTGTAAATGAAACACTGAAATAAAGTTTTTTCTAGCAACAACCTCTTCATTGGTTTCAGATCTCTTTAATGTGGAATTATTCAGATGACTTTTACTTCTGCAGAGATTCTGCACATTGATTGATATTGGTGGATTGTATGACAGAAGTTTGAGTGGCCCTTTATGGTTGAAATGTTTTGAATTGGGCAGGTTGTCATTATTGGTTCATATGATTTGTTTCATTGCTTAAAGGAAAAATGCTCAGAACTATAAATTTAAAACACACTCTAACAAGTGGTGCTGTATTATACAAGGGATATAATTCAATTATTATGTAGTATAATTAACAGTCAGGAAGGTGAATCAAAGAACTTTTGCATGGTTCTAAAAATGTGTGCAAGGAGCCTATGATTTGGAAACAGGCCAAAGGTAAACTTACCCTGTCACTGGCCAGGTGCATGTTCGTTGAATGTGGGTTTCGATGCTGTTTCAGTGAATGTGGGTTTCAAAGTTAGAGAAGTTTTAATGCTAAGTCTGTTTTCATTGTAAGACTATTGCTTTGTTTAGGTTTAGTAAATGTCTATCAGTGTTTGTGCTATAAAATTTGAAATAAAAGTTGTAAATGAAATCCAGATATCTGTAATCATTGTAGAAGTAAAGCATAAAACAGTATGCACACTGAGAGATTTGAACAGTGTCTATGACAAATGGGGAGAAATAGCCAAGTAACGGGACACTGGAATGGTGGTGTGGGCAGGGCTGAGTGGGTGGGGCTGCAGAGGGGGTGGGGCTGCATGGGCGGGGCTTGGGTTTGCACCCCCCTGCAAAAAATCCTGCGGGCTCCCTTGGTCACAGCACAGGGTAAGATACACTTGTGTGAAAGTGCATAACCACAACCAATATAAACACAGCCACATATGGTACGCTAGCATAATATTACAGTATATGGACTATCTGTTCAACACCATCCTCATATGTGCCACTCACACACTAACCCTACATATATGGGGCTGCTACACAGTGTGTTATGATGCCTGTCTGTTGTATGGGACATGTGTGATGGCCCTACAAACATGTAAGCCAGTACAGTAACATACAGTGGAGCCGCATGTAACATCAGATAGGATGGAACCAAGAACAATGACATCTACCACAGTCTGTACATAGGCCAAAGTACATATTAACAATACACACACTGTCAACATTCACCATAAGTACACAGACCTTAGTACTGTACACACAATCACAGAATGTCCAGGTTATGTCATCAAATATAACCCCTACTGTACATAACATTTGTAGTAGTTTGATATCTCACTGGCTTGTTATCAGATATGATGTCACTAATTATGGTGAACAGCACATATGCACCTCTTAATGTATGACAATTGTACAAACATTGACAGAGTTGTGGCTGGAAGCACAACAACAGGGCCAATATTGACATGTTGCTGTGATAACCTCATACATTTACTGTTGTAACAGGGTTTGTTGCAACATATGTCCTATGAGGGATTTGAAGTTAGTAATTGTAATTGGCCCTAGGTGTGGGTGTGTGCCTGTGTGTGCCTTCTGTGGAAGGTTGAGTGCCGGGCTGGCAACTCAACACTGAAAAACTCCACTGCCAATAATGAGCAGACAGGTGATCTGCTGTGGCGACCCCTAACCGGGAAGAGCTGAAAGAAGAAGAAGAAGAAGGACAGCCACATCCACACACACCCTGTTAAACCAACATTACTCCAAATGCAGTATAGCAGCATTTACTGTCTGTAGTCAGGTCAGGCACATCCCCCTCCTGTGTGTTGCCCTGTTTCCACAGTGTATGTTGTTAGAGGTAAATTCCCAATCCATCTGAGATGCTGTTTGCCAAACAACAGATCGAGTTCCTTCTCACTGTGAATGAAAGGGCCCAACACCAATATGATGTTCTTAGATATTGGAGTGTGTTTCCATGCAATTGGCTATGGAAATGTTACCACAGCTGTTCCACATGCAATCAGCTAGAGGAGGGCTGCAATTCATGCAGAGGCCGTCAGCTGGTCATGAGCATCACTTAAAATACACATGCTGCTGCCTAAGCAAAGCAGGTGTAGGTCTCTACATCCACCAGAGAGGGAGTGAGAGAGGCAGACAGAGGCAAAGAGAAGTCAGGAAGGGGTGGGAGAGTAAAACCTAAGCATGTTTGTGTCACACACCTACCAGCACAGAGTACTGACCCCCTGACAACTATGTAGTGCTATCACACACCGGCCAGCACAGGGTATCGAACCCCTGACAACTATGTAGTGTTATCATATTTCTATGCAGTTATTAGATGTGCCACATAGGTTACATGCTGAAGAGCCCTCAGAACATATATGTGATGGTGAGTGACATCTGCAACAGGGATATGGTAGCTATACAGTAGGTGTAGTACACGTGCCCGTCCACATGTACAGGTGCCAGCGTCAACACAGCCATACTCTCACAGGGCCGCACACACATTGACACACTTAGCAGGGCCAGGAATACAACTCATCACTAGTGAGATTGTCACAATATTACTGTGCAGGTATCACATGCACCTTAGGGGTCATACAGAGGTTATACGAGCAAAGGATATGAGGAGGTGTCTGACATCAGACAGCATGCTTCAGTATGCCAGTGAGGGTTGTAGTGAGTGTGAATGTGATCATATGCATCATACAACACACACACACACACAGGGTGCCATTACTGACATGCTTGGGTGCATTGCTTCATGGGTATGTGGTGGTCGACTGTGCCAGATGGCTATACAAGGCTAGGTGATGGGTATACCTTAGCATCAGAACACATGATAATGGTCTGCATTGTGGCTCTGGGGTGTAGTTTCTGGATTTGCCCACACATGTGGGTATTGTATTCAACATGCAGTCACCTGGGTGACTATTGCTTGTGGCCAATGCTGTGCATTGCTTGTCATGTATGTGTTCCTTAGTCCATGACATGGACGGTGTTGGGATGGGCACATCTCTCACATGCATGTACAGTGACATGTGGAACTGTACCTAGGGTGTCTGGCCCATGTTGTGTTCACAGATTATCATCAGATGTGCCAGTCCTGGACTCACGTGGTGGGAACTGTTAATGAACTGCAGGTTTACCCTGCACCTGCATTAATAGCATGTTAATGGCATTCTCTGGTGTCAGTGGCATATGTCCATACAGGGCATGTTTTTCTGGCATGCTATGCCCTTTGTGGGTCACATTTGATGGCACCATGTGCACTGTCTGCATGTATGTGCCTATTGGACAAATGGACAGGGTTCCATGCTCTCTGTAGCCTACTGCAATCACTCCATAGTTACTGTCAGTGGGCAATATGCAGTGTACTACCAACATAGTGGCTGTTACCTAGGCAAGTGTGTGTGTGTGTGTGTGTGTGTGTGTGTGTGTGTGTGTGTGTGTGTGTGTGTGTGTGTGTGTGTGTGTGTGTATGAGGCATGGGTTGAGCGTGTTCTCTGGGTAATACTGGGGTTGCTGACTTTGTTTGCCTTGCCTTGATGTCACATGTATGGGGATGGATTTGCACCCCAGCCATTTCACATCTGTTATCCTTGTACAGTGGGCATTGTGATATATACTAGGGCTACCATATAAGAAATTTTCAAAACCCACTCCACATTGGGCCCAGTTGTTAGACACTCACAACCACCTCCACACAGGATACAAGTTACACACACACCTGTCACATCTGGGATTATAACTCCTACCTAACTAGTTTATTACACTACAGGACTATGCAGTTGTAGTACACACCACAGAGATTATTGGAGTATTCCTTCCACAAAGGTGTATTTCACATTAGATGACATCAGCAGGATTGACAAAGCAGGGCATCCAAATTGTAGTGAATGTGGCTAGGCTAAAATGCATTGCTGCCTACACAGACATTGAAACACACACAAAACATCCACAACCAACATGTGTGGGTATAGAACCACTAACAGAGGTATATATCACACTACAGCATGAAGCTGTTATAGGATGCACCACAGGGAGTACTGGAGTACTTCTTCCCCAAAGGTGTATTTCACAATGAATGACATCAGCAGGATTGCCAAAGTAAGACATTTGAAATGTATTGAGTGTGACTAGCCTAAAATGCATTGCTCCCTACACAGACATTGAAACGCACACAAAACATCCACAACCGACATATGTGGGTATAGAACCACTAACAGAGGTATATATCACACTACAGCATGAAGCTGTTATAGGATGCACCACAGGGAGTACTGGAGTACTTCTTCCCCAAAGGTGTATTTCACAATGAATGACATCAGCAGGATTGCCAAAGTAAGGCATTTGAAATGTATTGAGTGTGACTAGCCTAAAATGCATTGCTCCCTACACAGACATTGGAACACACACAAAACATCCACAACCACCATGTGTGGGTATAGAACCCCTAACAGAGGTATATATCACACTACAGCATGAAGCTGTTATAGGACACACCATGGGGATTACCAGAGTGCTCCTTCCCAAAGGTGTATTTCACAATGAATGACATCAGCAGGATTGCCAAAGTAGGGCATTTGAAATGCACTGAGTGTGACTAGCCTAAAATGCACTGCTCCCTATACAGACATTGAAACACACACAAAACATCCAGAACTGCCATGGGTGGGAATAGAACCCCACCAGAGTTCTATATCACACTATGCAGTCATGGCACATGCTACAGAGATTAACAGACTACAACCTTCCCAGAGGTGTATTTCTCGGTGGATGATATCAGCAGCCTTACCAAAGTAGAGCATCCGAATTGCAGGGAGTGTGACTACCCTAAAAAGCATTGCTGTCTACACAGACAAAGCAGACACACACACACACACACACACACACACACACACACACACACACACTTGTCAAGTCTGAGATTAGAACTTCTACCTAACTAATTTATCACACTACAGCAGTACACAGTTATAGGACACACTACTGAGATTACTGGGTTCCAACCTTCCCAGAGGTGTATTTCTAGGAGGATGACATCAGCAGCCTTGCCAAAGTAGAACATTTCAATTGTAGGGAGTGTGACTACCTTAAAAAGCATTGCTGTCTACACAGACAGACAAACACACACACACACACACACACACACACACACACACACACACACACACACACGCACACACACACACACACACACACAGTTGCCATGTCTAGGACTGGAACTCCAACCTAACTAGTTTATCACATTACAGCAGTACGCAGTTATGGGATGCACCATGGAGATTACTAGACTACAACTCTCCCAGAGGTTTATTTTACAGTGGATGACCTCAGCAAGTTTGTCATAGTAGGGCTATGGGAAGGGCAGTGTGTGTGCATGAGCCATAACCCATTCATCTAGAGGTTGACATGCCACATGCGGGCACACACAAGGTCATATTTCACAGGTACGTGTATACAGCTGCTAGATGACTACTTCCTTGTGCAGTCATGTTGCACAGCTAGCACATGCACCACATAGTCTGTAATGCTGACAGATACCGGTGGCTAGTATCTACAGTGAGTGACATCTGAACCTCATGTGGTTGTGGCCCTTTGGCTGTGTGTTGGATGGGACAGGCCTGGATGGCTCCTTGTCACAGTCACCTTCTTCCACACATCTATGTACATCTACCTTTGGCTTATTATAGTGCATTGCCCTTACATATATGTCTGTATTCCTATCCACTGTGTGTGCAAAGCATGAGTGATGCATACTGAGGAGTGTCTGCACTAACATCTTCAGCTGCCAGATATGTCTGGTCCACTGGTGTTTGTAGACATGGCCTTCATGTGTTTAAGTGTGTGAGCATGTCCAGTATGACCTTTTAGTATGCTGTTAACTGACATTGCCTTCATTTATCTAAGTATATGAGCGTGCCCAGTATGCCCATCTGTATGGAATGTGGGATCGAGTCCAGGTAGTTTGTACTGCAGTGCTGGCCTTTGTGTTGTACACCTACAGGTCACATGCTGTTTCTGCAGGGTATCCGTTGATCATTTGCCATTGACTGTTACTACATTTCTGCATAGGATGGGGGGCACACCTGACTATTACTGCATTTCTACATAGGATGGGGGCACACCTGACTATTTCTACATTTCTACACAGGATTGGGGGGGCACACCTGACTGTTATTACATTACTATGTAGGATGGGGGGGCACACCTGACACTTGTACACATTTGCTATGACTGAAATGGTATGTCAGGTACTCCATTTCATTCTGTATTCTTACCTATCATGCTGACTAGAGGCATACCAGTGTACTACATATCTTAACTTTGGTTGCCCTACATATCAGTGTCTGGCTTCCTACCCTTCAGAACTAACATACCACTGCCCATCCTGCTGTAGTCTGTCTGTGTAGGCCTGGGGGGAGGTTACCCATAGGCATCATTCAGAGGTCATAGCACAGGCTCAGTTTGGGTTTGTCTACACCTGTCCTAATGGCTGAGACTGTTGTTGGGTATGTGAACCTCCCTGACTGGCATGTGTGAGTCATATGGACACACATGCCACCCAGCACATTTCCTGCAGTGGGTTTTGTCACCCTGTGTAGTACTGGCTAATATGGTAACTCCAGTATGTGTTACAGTTGTCATGGTGCCACTATGGGTGTCTACTTTCTGCTGCCATAACATTCAGCCATCCAATTCCCCTTGCATGCTCACATCCATACCATAGATATAGGTAACAACACATTCTAATCTATTTGGCAATTGGTAGGTTAATTGACTTACCTTGTGGGCGTGCCAGGGTTGTGGATGTTGCTGAAGGGCTGCCTGTGTTGGATGCACATAGTACACTCCCTATACATGGTTGAGCACAGGTAGTGTCATGTTTGGCATCCCTTTTACTGTATGTGCGAGTCAGAGAGAGGTGTCATTCCCTGGATCCCTACTGTGTCAGTGTATGTGCTATGACTTGTCTCTTTGCTGTGGCCTTGGCATACTGGGCACGCCTCCATCTGCCTACTAGAGCGAGCTCAGGTTGTTCCTCCTCCAAGTCACTCTGTGTCTGTGCAGGCCTTGGCACTGGTGAGGGGCTGTGTGGCCCTGCCACGTGCTGTTCCTGCTGCAGCTGTTTCAGCAGGATCATATTGTGTAGCATGGCACATACCATAACAATTTGGGTACATGAAGCTGGTGAGTATTGCAAAGCTCCACTGGATGTGTCCAGATACTGGAACCATGACTTGAGCATCCCAAACACACACTCTGTTATAAGTCTGCTCTGTCCATGTGCCTCATTTTGGTGTTCTTGTTCAGGTGTGTGTGCATTTCTGATGGGTGTCATCAGCCATGGCTCCAGTGTGTAACCAGTATCCCCCACTAGGTAACCGTAGGGGATGTCCCTATTGGCAAATCTCTGGTACAGCTGCTTCAGATGCCAAATGTGGGAATCGTGATAGCTTCCAGAGCAGCCAGCACACACATTCATTATCCCAGATGACCTGGCAGTTGATGGAAGGGATGCCTCTGTGGTTGATGTAGGCCCTACCCTGCTCACCAGGTGGTGTTTTGATGCATATGTGCATGCAGTCTATAACACCCACTATGTCAGGGTATTTGGCTATTTGGTGGAAGAGATGCATATTGCTGGCCAACACCTTACGGGTGTTGAGGAAATATACATGCCCACTGGCATGTGCTGACATGACATCCAGGAACTGGTGGAATACTCTGGATGCTGATGCCTGTGAGATCCCCATGATATCCCCAGTTGAGCTGTGGGGGGGTACCTGTGGCTAGTATTCATAGGGCCTACACATACCTTGGTATCCACTGGGATGGGTTCCACTCGGTCAGCTTGGTGTGTCAGGTGTGGCCAGCACAGCTCAACAATTTGCTGTAGGAGGTCCCTGTCCAACCTATAGTGCTCCACTATCTCCAGCTCATGTAGCCCCTGTTAGGTTACCCTGGGTCTGTACACTCTTCTCCATCTCCTCACTGTGGGTTGATTGGCAGCATTCACATCCTCACCACCCTCAGCCTCTTGCACATGTTGTTCTATGTTGCCTGCTGCAGCCCCTCTCATTTTATAGGTTTGTTTGTTAAAAGTTCCCCGCTTGTATACACCAGTGATGTAGAGTATGGGAAAAACTAGAGGGGAAGGTGTTTGCATAGTTTACAGTAGTGTTCTGGGCTAGGCTGGTCTGGTGCCTGTGTAATTGGCTGATTCTGATACATTTCACCTGCCAGCTATGCTAGTTCTCTTTGATTGCCTTCCTACTGCTGTTTTCCCTTCCCATTGCCTTCCTGTTTAAGCACGGGGGCGCGCTGCGCAAACAAGAGTGTTCAAATGTGCACATAGCTGCTATTTCCTGGTTTATCTTTTTTTCCTTCCTTTAAAACCTGGTGTGCACACCTGCTTAGGCAATGTACAGAGTGCTAGACAGAGTCAGGCACACACCCTTGCTTAGCTGTGTTTAGTTAGGAGCAAACCAGAGCCATAGGGCTCCAATCCACTTACAGTATGCCTGACACACACACCCCCATGATGTCAGCTAACTCCAAGGCTTGCACCAAGCTATTTCTACTCTTACACTGTTGGGACCTGAATAGCATGCTGGGAAAAACTGGGATTCACTATCATTCCCCTCATTTGCATAGGATTTCCTGCTAATGCATAGTTACATGTCTCACACTGTGCCTCCCCCCTTAGCAACCACTACTCAATGGCCATGTTTTCTTCTGCCTGCCATTGACTTGCATGGCAGAATAGTGATTTTAGTTAGAATGCTTTTTTTAGGTTTATTTTATTATTTTCCCCCGATCCCATTTGTGCGTTGCTGCCCTATGCTTAAACAGCCGACATTGGCTAAAAAAAAAATAAAAGTTGATTTTTTTATTTTTATATTGTTTGCAATGCCAATGGCCTTATACTTGGCCATTGGCATGCTTCCTGAGTGATATGCAGTCTTTATCTGGAACTGTCACGGCTCCGTTTTGGATTTTGCAGAAATGTGCTCGGTTACTGAGTACATTTCTGCAGACTGCACTAGTCCTGCACGGCCAGTTGCAATCTTCCTGGATCACAAATTCACCTCATTTGCATGGATTTCTCCTGAAAATGGAGTGATTTGCATACAGGCGCTTAGTCTATGCAGGACTACTGCAGAAGCGCTTGTGCATGCCCCTGCAGGCTGTTCCTGGATCGCACAGCAGACAAACTCCCTACTAGAGCTCCTGCACTAATCCTTCATGCCGTGCAAGGCATAGAGAATTCTCTCCTAACAAAACTGTAATATCTTAGTTATGTGATCTAAGACATGAACTCCAGTTGTGGCTAGATCCCAAGGGTCAGCATACTACTTATTTATTTATTTGCTTTTATTTACCAGGAAAGTCTGACGATATATAGACCCTTTTAGTGGAGGCCCAGGGAGAAAAAAAACTCCTTGTACAAAGACTTAACAACATACATGTAACAGTAAATAGATTACAATGTACAACATTTTTACAAGTAGAAAGTATCAAATCACAGTAATGGATAAGTAGAACAATCATATGTATACATATACAGTGTGCATTTTTGTAATTTCATGTCATCATTGTGGACTGAGTACAATAAGATCAAACACTTATGACAAAAAGAAGATAGAATATATATATATATATATATGTTTACAGTATGATGCACACGTTTCCACTATAGCACCTTACATCTGTAGAGATTGTCCTAAGCTACTATGAAAGGATATGTATTGTTGGTGTGGCTAAGATTGTACAAGCGGTTGAGTAATAAGGAAGGAATCAGTGCATTTACTATTTGCTAAATGTAAAATTATAGAAATAATGGCATAGATAAATTTAAAAGGCGTTTGCTTCCAATTTTATGACAGTAGATGTTTCAAAGTGATCCTAAGCCTGATGAAAGTTTTGTTGTACTGGTAGAAAGAGTGTTACACCATTAAACTATGTTTAAAACTGAGCAGTGTAGACCTATGGTAAAACATAACAAATTCTAGTATTTAACAGAAAATGTCAACTGTCGCTTTGCTTTTAATGTGGGAAAGGAGACCTCATAGGTAGATTTTATACTAGCAATGGTAATGCTGTATTACCTGTAAAAACCTAATTCCACTGAAAAGCACAAAAATAAAGATGTTATGCATATCGAATGCAATGAACTGTCAGCAAGAATAATAGAGTTAGCCTTTTGCTATCATGTCTCAGTGAAGTTAAGTGCACTTTCTTAATTAATAGCAGGGAGCTGCAGGGTCTACTAGATTCAAGTAATGTGATCATGCTTATAAAGTCACAGTATGCGTTTAAAAAGACCATTACTAAAAAAGCAGTTGAAGTAGTCTGTTCACAGAGATATAAAACAGTTACCAGTTACTAAATTGATGTACAAACTGTGTTTGGGAAAAAGCACATCTCGTTACTGTATCTCACAATGTAATACATAATATGATAGCAGGAATTTTTTTCCCACTCATAGGTTCATAGGTTCATAGACAGTTACTAGGCTAGCTGCCCTGCAGGCCATTTAAGCTTAGCCAGTTCCACTTTTTGTCCTCAAATTAACCTATCCCTTTTGGTTAGAGATTTGCCTTACCCATCCCATGGTCAATAATTATATATTACCCCTAATGAAAATAACTGGGATCATACCATAGATAATTTGAGGGGTGCCATGCATGCAATAAAGTATTTAGGAGCTTCTTATGTCCATTAGTAGTACAGGGGGTAGTTCTGGGGTAAATTTTCTGTTTCCCATCCATAGATCCAAGATGCATTTGAATATGGACTGGCATGAACTTTCTTTTATGTGGTTGGGGAGTCTGTTCCAGAGCAGCAATATCCTCTGTGAGATGTACCTGTCCCTCCAAACCATTCTGTTGATATTGCAGAAGAGGTTTGGATCCCTAGACAGAGTATTTCTGGTGGTATTTGTCTTGCTGATGTGCACTAAATGCATTAGTATTGCATCAGAAGATGCCTTATATGCCAGAAACAGGACACCTCTTAGCAGTCTGTAGGATGCCAAGTATAGTGACAGAGTTTTGAGTCAGTATCTCTGTGGGCATTCCAGTTGTTGCATGTGTCTGGACGGACACATGAAAAAGGAGGCATTATATTCAATGACTGGCCTAATGACAGCTGAGTAAAGGGGTACAATGACATCACTAGATCTGGACATAATCCCCTTGTTTATAGGCTATGCAATATAGAAGGAATGTATTACAACAATGGGCACATGTTGGTCAAAAGTTAGGTCACTGTCTACATAACTTCACAAATCCTGCACAACTGGATCAACTGTTAGGGCATATTGTCAGTGTGGCTGTTCCCTGTGGTAAATGACTTCCCAAAGGATACAATAATGTATTTTTGGCATTTAGTTTGAGTCCATGATTTTAGCACCAGTTATTTATTTAGGACTTTAGGCTTTACTGGAAAGGATCGCCGAGACTCTACTACAGTTTGCTGTGAGGGAAAGGTTGGTTTGCTTTTTATTTCTTGTATTTTGTATTACTTTATTGCCTTTTTCTATTTTGTATATTGTGATCTGTTTTCTTTACTCTGTGTTTTACTTGTAGTCTGCTTTCAACTGCATATTAAAACTTGAAAAGAGAACACAGCTCTGTCTTTTGCGAGTCAGACAGAAATTAGAACAGGTCAATTAAGGTGTCACACATAAGTTAAAACAGGTCAGTTAAGGTTAATCATCTGTGAACTGAGGGGGTAGAGCTAGAAACTAAACTTTCTATTTAAGGGGTAAAATAAAACATTTCAGAGCTTTACTGGAAAGGCTCACCCAGACTCTAATACAGTTTGCTGTGAGGGAAAGGATAGTTTGCTTTATATTTCTTGTATTTTGTATTACTTTGTTGCCTTTTTCTGTTTTGTATACTGTGATCTGTTTTCTTTACACTGTGTTTTGACTTATATTCTGCTTTTAACTGCATCTTAAAACTTGGAAAGAGACCACAGCTCTGTCTATTTTGAGCCAGACAGAAATAGTTCCCACCCTCCCATTCTATTACAGTTGTTTTCTTAAACACCACTGTCTTTCTAGTTGCCTGCCCCTTATGTTAATTTTTCCATATATCTTGTTTCCTCTCTTCTTTTACTGGCTGGCGAGTAGGCACAAAATGATCATTTTGTGAAATCCCCCCTTCGACTAATTAAATGTACTGGTTATCCTACTGTATTCCATAGTAGTAGAATACAAAAGTGACGACCCCGCTCAATCTATCTTACTCTTTTAAAAATAGTGGCTGTCCACTAAAACTTAACTTTTTAGACAGGTAAAACTTAAGTTACCCACTTTCATATCTAACTGCTTAGTGTGCACTGCAGTGTTTAGGATAAACCATTTTTTCTCATCTTACCTTTAAGCATCTATTGCAAGACAACTAGATATTGGAGAACCCACATTCTGCCTCTCAGTAGTCATCTTGGGATTAGTGCTTCTGTTTTGTCCTGGTGAGAGAAGGGGTACAGGGGCATTATTTCCTGGAAACTGCTGATCACCAGAAAGCCTGCTAACTGCTTTATAGGTGGTAGCTTAGAATCTGTGCTTATATTCTGATTCAGATGAGAGAAGGAGCAGAGTGCATTGATTCCTGATTGTTTGGTTGGAGAGTGAACGTCTGTGCTTAACGTACCTGACTGGTCTGGGTGCTATTTGAGGCATCTACCAGAAAAAGGCTACAAGCCTAAAGACCCTTGCATCATCTGGGGCAAGACTGTGGATCACCAAACAGGCTGTGGCCTGCTTTTCTTCTTGGGATTAGTGCTAACATTTTGCTTCTGGTGAGAGAAGGAACAAAGGAGTATTGTATCCCAACAGAGTGAAGCTGTGGTGAGATCAGCATTAGTAGTAGCCAGGCAGTAGCCATTCATGCAACTCCCCTCGTTGCATCATTCTTCATAAGCTAATTCTTTGTTTTTTTCAGTAAATATTGCTTGATTTCTTTCTAACTTCAGAATATCTGCCTAAATACTTCATCCTTAAATTTTCAGGGTCTACTTATTAGTTTCCCTCAAGTGTTTGGCAGTGCTCTATACAGACTCAGACACCTTGAGTGACATTTTTCCTGTTAAAGCACAATTGAAATTGCTCCAATATCTAGATCCACACAGGACATCTAGTTTGCAGTGACAACCACTGTCCACATAGCTGCAAACTGGATACTTCTGACAGTGATTGATATTCCCACTCCAACAGTCTAATCAATAAAAAAAGGTCTTTTGCCATAGATATGAACTTTACTACTTTCTCTATTGCCAGTTTGGTGGATATGGGCATCCTGAGGCAATGTAGAAATTGCCTCATGTTTACTGACAACCAGTTAATTCTCAAACAAACTGATACGGTATGCGAGAGATGTATTTACACAATGTCTCTGCAGGCAAAGATCTCACATAAAAATATCCTTATGTCAATAAGGTTGTCAGTAGTACACATGCTGCACCCATCACACACAATTCAAAGCAGACATATAGACCCACATATACTGAGGCAATTGCATGTAACCTTCCTAAACCACAAAGACCTCCTAGATGAAGTACACGTAAGAAATACCCTCAACAGCTTCAAATGCACTCTTTAAAAAAAAAACCCATGTCAACACATAGAGCTACATCTCATAGAGCCTCTACTTCTAAGGCCATAAGGCAAGTCACCCCACAATCCAACATTCTAGTCATTGGAGACTCCATTGTGAGACACACTGATGTTCCTCTCACCAGGCTGAGTAAGGAGAAAGTTATGGTCAGTTGCTTATCAGGGGCTAGGAGCCACCACATTACACATGCACTCAAGTCACTGGACCACAATTACCAATATGACCTGAGACATACCTCCCTAGACTATATGAAGAGAGACATCATAGAGCTCTCAGAATATGTGTCAAAGGCTGGTATGAGCCTAGCATTGAGCAGAATTTTACTTTCTCCAAGGATGATGCCACAATACGAACAAAAGATGATTGACTTTAATAATTGGCTTAGTTTCTGGTGTCATTATAAGGGGGTGCAATATTTGTCAGCATGGAAGGAAATGGTCAACAGACCACCCTGCTTTGCCAGGGATGATCTGCATCTCTCCCCTACAGGCTTTTGAATATTAGCTAAAATATTGTTTTCCCCCATAGTGCCTTTTTTAGGCAATACCAAACTGAAAGTATTTCTGACATAGCAAATCAAAATCAAGAAAATCTAAAGGTATTACTGCTCAATGCTAGGAGCTTAAACAAAAAAACTCCACACCCTGGAAGCTCTCTTTACCCTAGAGAATGCTGATGTCTGCTTGGTCTCTGAGATGTGATTTAAAGCCACGAACAGCACACCAACAGTGCAGGGTTATAATGCCTTCCACACATTTAGAACAACTACTCCACAGGCAGCGACTAAAGATGGAGGTGTCTCTATTTACATCAAAAATAAATATACTTCAAAGTTGGTCAAACAGGACAATGCACTTGAGCTGCTCCATGTTCAAATCACCATAGGTAAAATCCAATACCACTTCCTTGCAAGCTATAGGTCCACCTCTATGACCCAGGAAACCCATACCATGTATTTAAACTTATTAGAAACACTAACCATACCTCTCAACCTTTAAGAGTAAGAAATCTGGACAAAGCCATAAAAAGTGGTACAAATAGGGACAATTTTGAAATATTGCTCTTACAAACTTAGAAAGTTGGTAGAGTAACAGGTTTTGCATTAGCATGGATTTTTTGAAGGGTATGAAGTCTAAACCTCAAATGTCTGTCATTATTTTCTAACTTCAGTGTTTAATGATTTGCCATTAATTTGCCAGAAAGCCACAATTTAATGAAAAATGGACCAAAAATCTAAGGCAAAAATCTGGACATTCTGCAAAAATCTGTCCAGTTGAGAGATATGGCACTAACCATCCAACCCAATACCATATTCATGGGTGACTTTAATTACCCCACTATTAACTGGGAATCCTATACAACATCAAACGTACATGGGCAGAGATTCCTGGATTTTGTAAACACAAACTCCCTGGACCAGATTGCCAATACACCAACCAGGGGTGCAACCATACTGGATCTGGTCCTCACTAATATGGGAGACTGCTGCACACTCCCTACTGTAATGCCTTCCCCTGTAAGGTCAGACCACAAAATGGTCTCCTTTAAAATAAAAATAAAACCTCAACCCCCCCCCCCCCAGCTAAACCGGGAATATTCAGGAACTATTCTAAGGCTAACCTCTTGCTACTAAGTGAAAACCTGGCAAAATTTAAAGCCTCTATAAACCATGAGAATGCTACCGCCTATGCAGAACTGTTCACAGAAACTTGTACAAGCATGCTAATAGCTGCACAGCGGCAACTATACCCACCAGGAAGAAGCACAAAACTAACTCAAAAAAGAAGCCACCCTGGTGGAATCACAAAATCAATTGGATGTATAACAGTAGGTAGAAAAGCATGGCAAAAATTAGGAGATGCAGCACCCAGCAGGATAAAAACACTCTTGTTAAATTAAACAAACAACTCAGAGGACAAATAAAGTCTACCAAAGCCAAACATGAGGTAAGTTTGGCCTCCCAGGCCAAGGGCAACCACAAAGCATTCCTTAGCTATGTCCGCAACCTCAAAGGCAATATACAATCGTGTGCAGAGCTCATTGTAAATGGAGCCACCTATACTGAGCCAGAAGATATAGCAAACCTCCTGGCTGATAAATTCAACTCCAACTTTACTCATCTCTTCTCCTCAACCTTCCCTCAGGAAATATCAAATATAACTCCCCCTACTATCACTAGAGAACAGGTCCTGAATGCTCTCTCTAAGACCAAGAACACTGCATCAATGGGCCCAGGCAATATCCCAGGATGCCTTCTAAATAGCATGAAACATGACCTATCAGGGCCTCTGGAATTACTATTTAACTGTAGCCTCCAAACAGGGTTTGTGCCTCATGAATGGAGAAAGGCAACAGTTATCCCTCTGCATAAAGGTGGGCCATCTACAGACCCTGGAAGCTACAGACCCATTAGTCTCACTAGTCTTATATGTAAAGCCATGGAAAGAATTATCATGGAGATGATCAGTAGAGATATAGTAAACCTCCAGACACCAGACCCAACCCAGTTTGGTTTCATCAAGGGCAGATCATGCCTTCTCAACCTGGTGGACTTCTTTGAAAGGTCACCACAGCAATGGATGAGGGCAAAATCATCTACACTGCCTACCTTAACCTGGCCAAGTCATTTGAAACAGTACCCCACTCAGGCATTGTTGACAAACTCAGGAGGTTACGTACAAACATGTATGTCACTCGGTGGATAGCCAACTGTCTCACAGACAGGACTCAGGAAGTTAGAACTGGGATTCCACCTCTACAACTAGGCCAGTCACAAGTGGAGTCCCTCAGGGATCAGTCCTTGGACCACTCATTTTTGGTATTTACTTCTCAGAAGTCAAGACCAATGTCAGAGGTCTCTGGCTGACTAAATTTGCAGATGATTGCAAATTAGGAGCAGTCATTGAATCTCACACTGACACAAATGTTCTCCAGGAGGGGCTGACACAGACAATCAACTGGTGTCAAAGTCATGGACTAAAACTAAATGCCACAAAATTCATAATAGAATCCTTTCAGAAGTCATCCAACCCTGGTAACTATCATATTGACGACACACCCCTTAGCACTGACCCAGTAGTCAGGGATTTAGGGACACACATAGATAGTAATCTAGCCTTTGATCCTCACATGTCTACAGTGGTGAGGAAATCATTCTGTGTTGGGCAAGCTATAAACAAAGGTATTTAGGTCCAAGGAAGTCATTGCTCCACTGTATTTGGCATTCATCAGACCTGTCATTGAGTACAGTGCCCCCTTTGGTATGTACTTAACCAGGCATATCCAACAACTGGAATGTCCACAGAGGTTCCTCACTAAAAGAATACAGGGTGTAAGTAATATGTCCTATGCAGACTGCCTCAAGGCCCTATCCCTGTATTCTGTCTCCTTTTGAGGAGAGACCTATGCCTGGCATACAGGGCATTGTCAGACCCCACTCTGATGGACCTCCTGCATATCCACAAAACAAACAGTACCAGAATTACCTGTTCTAAAGACTTAAACCTTTCCTGTGATATAAATAGGACCTGATGGAGAGATAGGTATGTATCCCAGAGACTATGGAATAGACATGTGTATCAGAGTTCTTCCCTAATCCAATTCAAGTGCAACTTGGACAATTGGATGGGAAACCAGAAATTCATCCCTGGTTTGGCACCTATGTCTCTGATGCAAACAGGTAACTTGTAAATGGGTCATCTCCCAGGCCCATGCTTATCAATGGTATCAGCATTTGTCAGAGATTTGGGATGCATGGCTAGGCTTAAAAAGGCCCTTTTGGTCATTTGCCTAGTAAAGGCCTATGAAATTATAAGGACAAAATGTCCTGGAGGATGGCCAAGTCATCTAGGGAATCAAGGGATTCAATGATTACTCCTAGCTTGCTGTCATCTGCAAACTTAGTCATACAGAGTCCATTGGTATTGATGAGGTGTGATGTCACTGCCTCATTATAGGGAGGAAAACTAGCAAATAAATAGATCTGCAGAAACACTTTAGTTAACCTAGAATAGGAAAACAAAAGAAAAATCTAGCAAGGCTAGACTTCCACTGTGTGATTCATTAAACGTCTTGTATTAGAGACAACATGGGATATATGCAATTAACCCTTTGTTTCAGCTACATGGCAATTCTGAATTGCCATGATTTTTTAAGTCTATTTATGGACAAATTCAAGCTAAAAAAGCCAAATTCCACTAGCTGTGGATGTGTATGTTTCAGCCTTCCTATAACATCATTAGCACAGCATAAGTAGAATGCTTGGCTATTTTTTTAGAAACACAGGATTGTCATACTCAGCTGACATCCATAACCATTAGGGTGTCTGCAAAATATACCAACAAACAAACTAAAACGATGAGAAAAATGTCACACAGAAAAAGCAATCAGTAAAAACCAAAAGAAAAATCTAGCAAGGCTGGATTTTCCACTGTGTGATTCTTTAAACCTATTGTATTGGAGGCAACATGGGATATATGCAAATGACCCTTTAAGGGCATCAAGTGTTTCGGCTATATGGCAATTCTGAATCTCCATGATGTTTTTCTTTTTAAGTCTATTTATGGACAAATTCAGGCCAATAAAGCCAACCCCCACTAGCTGTGGACATGCATGTTTCTGCCTTCTTATGGCATCATCAGCACAGGGATTGATCTTTCTTTTGTTTTTTTATGGATTGTGTTTTCTGTGTGACCTTTTTACTCATTGTTTTAGTTTGTTGGTTGAAATATTTTGCAGACACCCTAATGGTTATGGATATCAGCTGGGTATGACAACCCTGTGTTTCTGTTAGCCAAACATTCCACTTATGCTGTGCTGATGAACTACCTTACCTTGAACTAAGACTTAATAATATTCTTGTTAAACCAAAATACAGGAACCCTAATCAGAAGAGATTG
This sequence comes from Protopterus annectens, assembly GCF_019279795.1. Classification (NCBI taxonomy): domain Eukaryota; kingdom Metazoa; phylum Chordata; order Ceratodontiformes; family Protopteridae; genus Protopterus; species Protopterus annectens. Next base: position 660,723,131 of record NC_056727.1, on the reverse strand, counting down.
GATGCTATGTATCAAGCTTATCAAGAAAAAGAACAAGAAAAATAAATAAGGTAGAGATAGCAACTAATACCAAAACCTACTACTATGAGCTGTCTTTCATAGAAGAAGAATTAGATACTGAATCCTCAGTGTCTGTATTGATAGACTGAAACCAAGGAAATTTCAGCTGACCTTCATGTAAGACGTATAAACTTTAAAAGGTACAATCAGACAATTACAATTTGAGCAAAGCAAGGGAAAATGTAGTTAGAATTGTATGGGAAAATGCTGAACAAAATGTTCCTACTTCCTAGCCATAACTTGAGTTACAAAATGACTTATTGTACACAGTAAGAGCAAAAAGAAAATAATATGACAGCTGTCAATGCTCAAACCTAGTGAGTTTAGCATATAATTATGGACAAAGAGGACACTTAGAAATGATAAGTCTAACACATAGACATTGACACGAATTTATTGGCTGGGAATAATGAAAGAAATAGCTAACTTCAGTACTGGATGCCCAGAGTGCCAGAAGACAAATCCTTCCACAGGCTTCAGAAATCCTTTGATGCCAATGCCTCCCACAGAGGTACAATTTAAATATGTTGATATGGGCACAGTTTGGCTATTGGTAAAGTCCATCAGTGGATTTCAATTTATTTTGAACTATACAGCTAAGTAATGAGAGGCTATTATCCAGTGTAAGATTATTCCTAAATCTAAAGCTAGGAAGCTATTCTAAATATTTTCCAAACTAGGGATACCTAAGGAAATGGTTACTAATCAGAGGAATCCATTTATGTGCAGAATAATGCACCAATTGTGTCAGAGCTTTAATGTTAATCAATTAATACCTCAGTGTACGATCCCTAGAGAGAGGGGGGTAGTGGAGTGTTTTAACTCAGTGTTAAAATTTGTGCTAAGAATACTTATTAAAAAGGATGGTAACACTGGCATCAATTAATATCATATCTCGTTTGCCATTAAAGAAGTATCACAAAACTCGGCAGGATTCAGTCCTTTTGAGTTACATGTCAGGCTACATTATGGACTTTTATATATTGCAACAAAGAATTAGGAAGAAGAGAAAAAAAACATTGAAAAGTGGCATAGAACATTGTATGTGAGCACATGAAAAAAGCCCAGGCTACACAACCAGTGGTATATAAATGCAAGGAGCAGTGAATTCCTTGAAGCATGGCTGATATATAGGAGGTATAAAACTTTATCTAGGAAGGCATTACTGACACAATTTGTGCAATCAACATATTTAGGATAGTCACAAAAGAACAAACCCAAATGAGGCAGAAGGTAGAAACAATGCAATGAAATCCACAGGTTTAATAACAAAAAATTCTGAGTGTTTTTGCGATGTTCAGCATTGCTTCATCAGACAAAGACATATCATGCAAAGACAGTTTAAATACATAATTCATATTTAAAACAACCAATCAATTATTTGTATTTGAATTTTTATTTACATTTTTATTTCTATTTTTTTTTTTTATTTTTGTATTACGTTTGTTGTATTTATGGAGATGTGTTTTTAATTATGGACTAGTCTGTCCATTAATAGTGGCTTGGGGGGAATGCTCTTGTTTTTGATTGGTTGTTTCTAGGGACCTAAATGTATACTACCAAGTCAACAACAGAAGATGGCATGACAGGTGTAACTCAATATATCTCCCATTTCTGGAATAGACTACCCTTGCATATAATGCAGTGTACTTCCTTAGCAACCTTTAAAACCAGTTTACATGACTGGATGAATGGCCACAAATTTTCAGCAGGGATATGTGGAGAAAGTCTGCTTAATGGTGGGCATTGTTATTCTCCCATTAGCATTAAGTTATGTGTCTCCTTTGATGATAAGCATAAAAAAAGAACCTATAAACCCATTAACCTATAATAAGAAGCAATTAGAGTGACTCTGGTGTATTAATATAGCAAAGAATACCAGGATATAATAAGAAAGTATATATTTAGAGTTTCAGGGTAGAGTTTTGTTTAAAGTAAACTGGGCATACCAGTCTAACAAATGAATGTAACTGAAAAGCACAGTGATTTCACAAGAAAAAATACCATGTTTCTTTTAAACTTTGTAAACAATAAGATCATGGATTAAAAAAATTTACTGTACAGGCAGATGTCCTAGGATCTATGATGTTATAGGCAAAGCCTGTGTAGGACCATAATCACAAATTTTAGTTCCCCATGCAGGTTACTGCAGTTCCAACAGAACCGAGTGAGTACGCTTTACAAAATGTTTTTTGCTGTAGTTTTTCACCTAATTTTATTTACTCCACCGTGGTTTTGCTCAAATTACAGAGTAAAATTCTCCAAAAATATATATTATAAATTAAGTCTTCTGAGCATTTACTTTCATTTACAAGTTGAAAATATTATTGTCAGTGGCACAGCCCCTAGAAAATCCAAATACATATCTACCTGTTTTCTAAATTAACCATCATTATCAACCCCTTTCCCACCATTTTCTACCTGGGTTTGGGATGTCACATCAACTGTCACCATCCGTCTTGATTCAGTGCTACTCTCCTATCTTCTTCGACAGTCATGCATGACTGTTGCAGGTCTTCTCTCACACAATCAATTATTCTCTTTGCTGGATGCCTTTGTTTCCTCTTGCCTTCTTCCTGTCTGTCTCAAATCTTCTTCCCCAAGTTGTCTTCTGGTTTTCTGCACATGTGCTTCAACCACCATAATCTTTTCTCTTTCACCTTCTCTGCAATTGGAGCTACTTGAGCTTCTAATCCAATATCTTCACTTCTTTATCCGTCCCACCATGTGCATCACCTACCACTGATCTCAGGCACTTCATCTCCATTACCTCTAGCTTACTCAGCTGCTCTACCATCACTAACCAGGTTTCTCTACACTACAGAAGTGCTGGTCATACCACTGTTTTGTACACCTTATTTTTCAGCTTCTTTGGCCAGTTGGCTGCAGCCCCTCTAATTCAAATTTGACCTCCTCATTCAGACTTCCCTTCTCATCAACTACCCCCACAGTTGCTTGAAGCTATTAACCTGTTCCACTACTTGTCTTCTATCTCAATTCTCAACAACTTCTTATTTTTCCCATTTGCTGTCATTACAGCTGTCTTTTCTGTACTCAGATTCCTTCCATGTGCTTCAGTTTTGCATGCTAGTCCCTTATCTTTTGCTGCAGTTCATGTTCAGGGTCTTCCTATAATGCCACATCATCTGCATATAGCAGCTTTGTTGATTTGTCTCCTGCTACCTGATTGCTAATGTGGTCCATCACCAGTATGAACAGCAGTGGGCTCAGAAATAAACCCTGATGCACAACCATCCCCACTGGGAATCGTTCTGTGCATCCAGATCCATACTTATGGTATTGGGTCCTTGCTCACAGCCTATACTAATTCTACCAATGTTTCTGAAACTTTGAACCATCACAGAACTGCCCAAATAAGCTTTCTTGGGACCTTGGCATACATTTTGTCCCAGTCTAGGAATGCCCAGTTGGACTGTTTCCTCAACTCTAGCTTCTTTTCAACTATCAGCTTCACTGCAAACATTGGGTCAATTGTGTTACATCCCAGTCTGTATCAGAATTGCTCATCACCCATCTTACTTTTTACTGTTCTGTGTATTCATTTATCAGTCACCCTCTCCAGAACTTTCATGCAGTGTGGCATGAGTATGAAACCCCTATACTATCCACAGTAGTGAATGTCCCCTTTGTTCTTTTACACTGGAACTAGTATACTTATTCTCCAGTCATCTGGGATATGCCTTTCTCTTCATACTGCTGAGTTCCCTCAGGATCCATTTTTCTCTTAACTCATCCAACGTTTTGATCATATCTACTGTGATCTTATCTGAACCTGCAGTTTTTCCTGAGTTCATTTTCTAAGTGTTGTTATTACTTTTAGGTGGAATCGTCCTCTTCTTTCACTGTAGGCTGTGCCTGGGGTAGTGCAGCTTATGTGGTGTTTTCTTCATTTAGAATCTGATGGAAGTACTCTTTCCATCTGCCTTTGATGTCCTGTGGACTGATGAGCAGGTTCTTGCTGGCATCCCTTATGAAGGGTGTCAGATGTCTATCTTCTCTATCATTCTGTCTTTTCCTTGCAATTTGATAGATTTCTTGTGCCATCTACTGAGCCACTTTCCAGAAGCTGGTCAAGTGCCTCTGATGCCTTATTTCTTCACTATTACAACTGCTCTCTTAGCATTTTTGATAGCAACCAGTATTCCTTCTTAGCCTGGTCAGTCCTTTCTGTTTCCTACTTCTTTCTGCACTCTTTCATTCTTTTTATGACTTCCTGGACTTATTTATTTATTTATTTATTGACATTTGTTTACCGGGAAAGTCCGACTGGGTACAAGTGCCCTTTTTCAGTGGAGGCCAGGGCGAAAGCTCCTGTTTCTGCATTCCACCACCATCTTTCCTTGTATACCTTATGTGAAGATAGGTAAAGGCTACCAGCCTAGCCAGATGGAATTTGTAGATAATTCTGTCATTTGTAAATATTAATGTGAGCCACAGGCTTGTTCTCTTAAATGTGAAAAGACTGTATTGGATATTGAACTGCAAAAATGTAACAACAGTGCACTCTGCTGTAACCAAGCTGATAAGTCAATTCTTTAATGTCAAAATTTGGAGCCGAGATGTCTAGAGGGAGGCATCCTGCCTATTGCTTTGAGGCCAGACCTAATGGCTGGAATTTGCATGAATAATGTCTTTTATTGCTCTGGCCTCTTGACCAGCTGCAAGATCAATAGGGCTATTAACCTCTGAGTTCTGTTAGCTTGGGAACCAAAAAGAAATTATGTAATCTGAAATTAATCAGTGGCACTTTATTATCAATTTAAAGAGAGAAAGAATGAGAGCATTAGAGCATTGAGAATATCCAACTCAATACTGCCTGTGTCTGTATGTAAGTAGGATTTTAGAACTGTGTTTTCTCTTAGACATAACTAAGAAATAGGAAGATTAGCCTAGTTTGTTTTTCTGTGATGTCAGAACTTTTCTATTGTATTAGTTTAAATATTTCTCTGTGATCTCTGAATTCTTGATTAGCACTGTGTAGTAAGAAATATTGTCTTGTGTTTTGATTATTTATTATTAAATATTTTTAAACCTTTCAACCATGGCTGTTTTGTGTAGAGCTAATTGAAGTTCTAAGAGTACATTGCATGTATATAGTAATACTGTACCAAGTCACTCCAAATAAACTTTGCTGTTCAGTCACACTTACCATTTGGGTAATAATATTGCACAGTAATAATTGGACACCCTTTAATAAGTGCCTTTGAGTAGCTGATAAATATTAGTGGGTGGTGGCAAGTGGTACTACTGTATAGTCTGGGTAAAAGGGGCACAGCTAGAGAACATGTGCCAGCCTTCCCCAGGAGTGTCTCTATGGTTGTATATAACTCATCTCAAAGTGTGTGTGTGTGTGTCAGCTACTTTGGCAGGGACACGAAGAACTGGTTGGACAGAGAAGGTGCTGAAGGTTTTAGCTTGCCCATTAGGCTGAGATCTGGACCCTATTGGGGACCTGGAGAGAAAGGAAGAAACCAGCCCCAGACTAACTGTGATATGTGTGTGTTCTTAAGGGAAATTGTACTTTACTGTATTTATTATCCTTTCCCTATATGGACCCCCCTCACTGGTGGTAGTGGTGAGGATTGAGGCTCCTTGATTGCTGAGCCAGTGCACTGGCATCACGTATTAATTGATTGGCAATGGTGGGATATCCACACCACATATTAATTGGTTGTCAAATACTAATTGGCTTGTAGTGGTGTGGGTAGAGTGAATTCCTGTAGCTTGTGTACAGTGATTACTGAAGGTGTTTTGTACTCTAAATCAGCCATGCAATGTATACTCATAGTTCAGATCACAATTGTTTTATTTCTTTTGTTAGCTTAGTTAGTCAGGGAGAACAGGCAGCATGTCAGCAAAAGAGTACAGAAAGCTGACAAGGAGCCAGCTGGGTGAGATGTGCCAGGCTAGGGGACTGGTGCATGGCATCCTGACTAAGGCAGATCTGATTGCAGCCTTGGTCGCAGCTGCATCAGAAAAGAGCAACCAGGAGGACGATCAGACTGGCAGTAGAGATGTACCATACTCAGAGAATGGACAGCTCAACCCTCCTGCAGAGGACCTAAAAATTCATCTGGTGCTAAAGAGATGAGTTGGAGGCCAGGCATTTGGAACTAGAAGCAGCTGAGGGACTGAGGCATTTAGATAGTGAGGACAAGGAGAAACTGTGATGTTTTCAGGCTGAGGAGAATGAGAAACTGCTATGCCTGGAAGCTCAGGAAAAGGAGAGGCAGAGGGAGCATAAGAAGGAGATGCTAACTCTTTGCCAGAGTCATGGAGGCAAAGTGGTATTACCATATAGTCTGGGTAAAAGGGGCACAGCTGGAGAATCTGTGCCAGCCTTCCCCAGGAGCATCTGTGTGGTTGTATATAACTCTTATCTCAAAGTGTGTGTGTGTCAGCTACTTGGGCAGGGACACGAAGCACTGGTTAGACAGAGAGGGTGCTGGAGGTTTTAGCTTGCCCACTAGGCTGAGATCTGGACCCTATAGCTGTGCCAATGGGGAGTCTTATTGGGGACCTGGAGAGAAAGGAGAAACCAGTCCCAGACTAACTGTGATCTCTGTGTGGTCTTAAGAGAAATTGTATTTTACTGTGTTTGTATTTATTATCCTTTTCCCTATATTGATGCCCCTCACCAGTGTTAGTGGTGAGGATTGAGGCTCCTTGATTGTTGGGCCAGTCCATGAGTGTCGCCTTATTTCCCTATCTGTCTTGGCCACATATTTGTTCTGTAGTCCTCACACCTGCTGTTTTGAGGTGCTGTCATTCTTCTTCAACTTTGCCTATTTCTGCTTCTACCTGAGAAGCTAGAGTATTTCCCTGAGTTTTTCCTTGAACTCTTGTGCTTTCCCTCCAGTCATCCTCCAGGTATGTTGGTTAGTCTCTGTTGATCTTAAGCCTTCTCTGGCCATTGCTTGCAGCTGATTGTGGCAACCAGTGGTTTATTCCATGGGCCAGCTGCTTCACTGCGGATAACTTTGAAATCATAGATTCTACTCCAGCCTGTTTTTACTAGGAGGAAGTCTGCCAGAGTTGAATGCTGGCCACACTTGTATGTGATTTTGTGACTGTCTTTCTTGTTAAACCACGTGTTTGCCATCATAAAACCATTTTCCAGACAAGCCTAGAATGGTGTCTCTTTTTTTTATTCTTGTTTCCCTACCCATGTGGACTCAGTCAGCCCTCGTAGTCTGTCCCAGTATGCACATTCAGGTCCCCTGTTATCAACACCAACTCATATTATCCTGCTTTATCAAGTAGGTCCTGCAATTGCTGCCTGAATGTACTCTTTTCTTCGCTATCACATCCGTGCTTTGGGGGCACAGACTGATGTCATCAATACTACCATATCCTTACACTGGAGTCTGACTGCATGAATCTGTCACTTATTCCGATGACATCCCCCACTGTCTTCTGAAGCCTCATTCTCACCATAAGTGCCACACCATTTCCAGTATGTCCTCCTTCTAAATAGTAGACTTTGAATCCTATGCCAAGTAGCTTTGCTGCACTACCCTACCATTTTGCCTCCTGGATACACAGGATGTCCAGCCTCTTCCATGCCATCATGTCATGCACTTCCAAGCTGCATTGTGTTACTGAACCTGTACTGGGTGTAGCAATTCACGTTTGGCAGATTGATTGGTATTATGTCCAGCTTTCATTCAACAGAGGTATCCCAGGTAACACAAGTCTGGTCACTAGCTCATTGGCCACAAGGCTGCTAGGCTTTATAGCAGGCACACTCTGGCCAATATGGGCACATAGATCCCTCACATTGTTAACATGAGTCCCTGGCATAGGTTGGGGTAGGCCAGGTCCCCATCCCACTTACCACTGGCAAAAACACATTCCCAGTTTTGGCGACATTAGTCAAAATGACCGAATCACCTACAACCAATTTTTACACCATCAAGTGGCTGGGCCCAACACTGTACACAGTCTGTGATCTGTGTTCTTTTATTTATAGGATGCTTCTCAGAACAACTAATGTCCAAAGTGGTTGATCTGTGCAATTCGTCTCCTTAATAGGTATGCTGCCCACAACTCCATTCTTGTGTGAGTTTGAGATGGAAGCACTCAGCATGTGTTTGGGTGGTGGGAGTAACCTCACAGAGAAACAGGGAGAACATGGAAACACCATACAGTCACTGGCTGGAGGAGAGGTTTAGATCTTGTACTTTGTGCATGAGAGGTGATGACCTTCACCATTATGCCAACTGTGTTTTATCTTTTTTCTTTCTATTCTAAAGTTAACCATTAAACATATTCTCCCATCTTTTTCCTGCAGTTTGAGATGGTAGTCAATATAAAAAGCTGAATCAAAGCAATGAACTCACTAGATCATAGCAGTAGAGTTTAAGTCAAGTCCAAACATTTTTTGGCTATTTGCTTTTGTAACACGTAGTAGACAGAAAAAAAAACAGGTTTGCTATCAAAATCTCGCAACTCACTTGTGAGAGTGATTACTTCCCATAATTTAAATATCATAAAATAAAAATGCTGAAAGTCAGCAACTCAGGAATGTCGACTTTTCCGAAATTGCCTGCACTTCTGGTTATGTCCTACTAACGTTTTGCAGGGGGGCAAGCCTCACTGCATCCCCCACATCCCCTTCTACTTATATATACAAACTTCAAGATCACACTACAGCAAGGAAAGAATAAATTTCCTGATCCCCACTACAGTGCAATCTCCATTCAAAATGACAAATCCACAACAGCGAATGCTAGTGTGCATTTCTTGTTGCGGATTCAAAGATATAAAAATCAACATTACGAAACCTTGGAAGTGTGAAATTCAACCTTCCAAGTTCATGTAACTGTATTCTGACACTTAGATGGAAAACCAAAAAACATAATACAGAAATAACCCACCAAAATAAAAACATCAGGCTAAAGGCTAATTACATTTTCTCACCATTTTATATATCTCATTTTTCAAGGCTAATTAGTCATCAGCAAATCCCTGCATGGTTTGATTTAATGCACAACCTCCCATTTGCATTATAAAATATTTTTTAGATGACATAAATTCAGAATAGAGTGCCACAAGAGTTCTGATCCTCATTGTAATCACGTATCTCATGTCAGTGTGTCATCCAATCAGGCAAAATCGCAGCAGTGCGTGGTGCTGGTGAGGGCTCATACTTGTGACATGCTAACCAGTAAATACTAGTTCCTTTTCTAGCTGCTATGTCTCACAGGCAAAATGACCTCATAACACTAGTACTTTAGCAAAACTAGTTAGGACACAGGAGGTAGCAGATGTAACAGCAGGGACGGCTTGTGCTATTGGACTGCAGGTCTGCAGCCCTCCAAGCTGTAAAATTAAACTTAAAATGAAAACAGAAAAGAAAATAACTAAAAGAAATGAAAATAAAAAAATTGCGAGTCCCGAACATTGCACATGCACACTCGCCATTTTCCCGATGTCAGACTGCTGGTGAAGCAGTCTGGAGCATGCGCACAGAATCCCATCAGCAGTCTGAATTGACTGCTCAACATTTCACTGCAGATATCCCAGAGGTCTATGCAGGTGTAACTGCATAGACTGGAAAGGGATCGGACTGCGATGTCCACAGTCTGGGAAGGGCGTGCTTACCGTTAAGGTCAGGGATTGGCTGGATGGATTATTTTGAAGGCTGGGAAGGACATGCTCTCTTTTTCATTTGAACAGTAAATACTTGGCTCTTTGAACAGATCGTTCGTGGATGGATGCTTGACTCTGGTACAAGGTAGGGTGTGTGTATGCGCGTGTGTGTGTGTGTGTGTGTGTGTGTGTGTGTGTGTGTGTGTGTGTGTGTGTGTGCGCGCGCGCGCAGCAAGGAATCCAATATATATTGCAGTGTAATTGAGAAAATGACCTTAAAATTACTGTATTATTTATTAATTTAGCAGTAGTTGATACCTATAAATTTGTATAGCATATCAATTATGTGCCCAACAGATTTGTGACAGTAATACTTGATCCAAAGTAATTATTATTTACTGACATTTGTCTAATTATATGCAGGGAGATCTAGCTACAGATAAGATGCTGGCAATCCTAACAAGAGAGATAGATCTGGCTATATATAAGAAATTGGCATAAAATACATACAGAAAACGTAAAATGGATTACTTGATAAGTCAAAATGTGTTTCAGGTAGTAAACAGATGCCTGCAGAAATCTAATGGCATTATTAGTGGCTTATGAATGATAATGCTAACTTATTAAACACCAATTCATATTTTATATGAACTGTCAGCAGTTTATCAGAGACATGTCATCAAGTTAGTGACAACAAATATTAGCAACAGCAAGAAGCAGGTCAGTACCAAGCAACTAATTGTCATTTCTGACAGACTGAACCATATAACCCAGGTATGGTGTAATAACACCAGTTTTACACTGTTCTAAAATGGAAAATCCTTCCTGCACTAGATGAATCAATTGTTTGTAGGGAAGGATGTCAATAGCTCATGTATGGTATATCTCATAAAAGTCAGAAAGGAAATTAATTTAAATATGCATTTTAAAGAACAGGTTGAATGTTGCATCAGCATGTGTTGTTAAGGCAAGTACTGTACAATATACAGGCTTTGATCACTGTCTGTAACAGCTGACATTATGCATACAGTGACACTTAGAAAGGGTTTTCAGTTTTAGTTATTTTGCAAATTTAAGCATCTTTGCTTGCATACCTCTTTCTTGGAAAGGTTGTGATCAGTGCAGTACAGTTCAATTAATCTTACAGAATACTATGTATTATCCCACTAGGCTAGTAGGCTTTCTTCAGGGGAGACTCCAAAATAGTAATTTCTACTACTGGGAAAATTTAGGTAGCCAATCTGTCTATTTTGGATTCATCTGCAAACTTTTCTGACCAACACTTTCTTATCACTGGAAAGGATAAACATGAAATGCAACTGGACCCAATACTGAACCTTCTTCATTTTGAAGATTCACTTTTCTACAATTAGAACTTAGCTAGAACTATAGCTTACAAAGTCTAATGACTTTTTATGGAATATAGTGTTGACTACTGCATGTATTATATGACTAACATAAAAATCAATTGGGAAAAAAGAAGTATTTTACTAATAACCTTTAGAGACTGAAACTCATGAAGCATGACGAAAGACTTTAATGTATTGTGCTGCATTCAGTATATCATAAGCAAATAAGGTGTGATCTAATCTGGGTATACAAAAGCTAAAGGACTGTAGGAAGGCATTAACATGGGGTATTTCATTTGACACATGGAATAAACACTAGAAGTAGTCAGTTTCTGGTAGAATTTGAAGGTATGAAAAAAATAGGAAGAAATTATTTTCAGGTTAGAGCTGGATATAATGGAATTTGTTATCTTCCTAAGATAAGCAAGCAGGTAAATTAGTAGGTTTTAAAGATTAGCTGGATTTCTGATATATGAATAAAATCTATTGGACTCAGTCATCTTGGAGAATAGTTGGTAATAATCTTGCATGAACACCCCTGGTTGATTTTAATATTATAACATTGTACACATTGTAGGTAACCCATCAAAATGCAGGTTCCTTGAACTCAGTTTTCCATTTGGAAATACATTGAAAACTGGTGTTATCAAAGAAAGTGAAAAATCTCCATTTTAACTATATTTTTTGCATATTTATTCTGCACCCATACCCTTTTTAACTTATATATACTAACTCCAAGTTTGTACAATTCTAGGAAAAAAGTGACATGATCTTCCCCCAGTATTTACAGATCTCCATACATTCAGCACTCTCTTAAGGTGCTCCTTCTTTGATATGCATGTTATTCAATCACTTTGATTCAAATAACATGCACATTGCAAGAGTGCAGTTCAATAACAATTTAATTTATTAAAACATACTATGTTCTCCAAGCAGCTTTTCTTTTTGGAACCTTTATTCTAGTAGTATTTAGTCTTGGTTTTTTTTCTGTCCTTTTTTTTTTTTTTTTTTTTTTTTTTAGTTTTAGGAAATGTTCCAGTTTTATAGTATTGCCCAGGCTTGTTCTCCAATCAGATCATGCCTTAGCTTTATGTTTAATTTGTGTCCTAAGGTCAGGTGTGATATAAGGTTATTTTTTTCATGGAGATTTTTATAGACATTACTAGGAAGAGCCCATTTTCAGTGGCTATGATGGTATTATAAAGAGTGGCTAATGCAGTAACAGGATATTCTGAAATATACAGGAGGGTTGAGTATATGTGATGCAGTTCAATTATCAGTATATTTTTTGATAAATCAGAAATGGAGCAATTTGCGTTGGTGGCAGGTGATATTTTAATACTTTCCAAGTTCCAAAGATAAGCTGAGGTACAGTTCAAAATGTGGGCTACTAGTTATAGTTTCATATGTTCTTAGGTCCTAACTAAGCTTGCGAGAAGGTAATTTAAAAGCGCAAGCTCAGCCATACTGCCCAGTATTGGTAGGAGATTAATAGCTCCTCCCATTAAATAAATTGTTCTCATATAGCCTAGACTAAATTTGCCAACCATCCAGTCATACCAACTGTTTTGAAAGGTTGTGTGGGAAGTAGTCTGCTTTATTTATAAAAGGAGTTTATTTGAGAAATGGGGGAAATGCTATTTTAAGGGCTTGGCATGCCAGCTTGTATACATAAGGTGGTATTACATGTTTAGGTCTCACTGCTGGTGACATTCCACTGTCAAGAACAAATTCCCTCCAACCTTAAAGGTATGGAGTTTGTGAGATAACTAATTAGCTACTCAGTGAATTATGTATGAAATAATATTAGATTTCTACTTTGTCAGTATTCTTAGCATAGTGGATTACAGCAAAGGCATTGGCAAGATCCATGTAAGTAGTTGTGACGCCTGTGCCCTGGCCCAGCAATCAAGGAGCCTCAATCCTCACCACTATCACCAGTGAGGGGCATCTCATATAGGAGGAAAGGATAATAAATACATACAGTGAAGTGCAATTTCCATAAGAGCACACAGAGATCACAGTCAGTCTGGGGCTGGTTGTTCCCTTGCTCTCCAGGTCCCCAATAAGACTCCCCACTGGCACAGCTATAAGGTCTAGATCTCAGCCTAGTGGGCAAACTAAAACCTCCAGCACCCTCTCTGTCCAACCAGTGCTTTGTGTCTCTGCCGAAGTAGCTCACACACACACACACACACACACACACACACACACACACACACACACACACACTTTGAGAAGAGTTTATATGACCACACAGACACTCCTGGGGAAGGCTGGCAAAGATTCTACAGCTGTGGCCCTTTTTCCCAGACTATATGGTAGTACCAGCTGCCACCACCCACTAATATTTATCAGCTACTCAAAGGCCCTTAAAAGGGTGTCCAATTATTACTGTGCAATATTATTATCCAATTGGTAGTATAGCCCACGGCTAAAGCTATTGAAGTGACTTTGTACAATTTTACCAAAGGTATGCAAGTACTCTAAAGAAAAAGCCGCAGTGGTACAGTGGTAGCATTGTTGCTTCACAGCAAGAGATTTGCCTGTTCGATTCTTGGCTGGAGTGCCATCTGTGTGGAGTCTGCATGTCCTCCCTGTGGTCAAGTGACCGAAAGACATGTGTGACTAGGCGTGCCTTTGCTGAAGGTTGGATGTCGGGCTGGCAACTTGGCACTATAAAAATAAATCTACTGCCAATTATTAGTGGACTGGAATTCCACTGTGGTGACCCCTAACCGGGAAAAGCTGAAAAGACAAACATGCAAGTACTCTAAAGAACTTAAATTATCTCTACAAAACAGCCACAGTTGAAAGGGTTTAAAATATTTAATAACAAATAGTCAATACACAAGACAATACTTTTTACTACACAGTACTAGTCAAGAGTTCAGAGATCACAGAGAAATACTTACAATAATTCAGTAGTACAGTTCTGACATCACAGAAAAACACTTAGTCTAATCTTTCTAGTTTCTAGCTATTTCTAAGAGAAAACACAAGTCTAAGATAAAGGGAGTAATGGCAACAGACTGACTGAGTGCTTCTTAATGCAGACATTCTCAAGTTGGACTGTGTGTGTGTGTGTGTGTGTGTGTGTGTGTGTGTGTGTGTGTGTGTGTGTGTGTGTGTGTGTGTGTGTGTGTGAAATGCCCCACTCCAATATTCCTGGTGGCTAAAGTTATGCAGGCTGAGGCTCAAACCCTGTACCTTGGATACAGGTAGCAGCAACAGCCTGAATTCCCTACCCACCAACATTGCAGATTGCTGCCTCATATGTTTCTTAATGTGATGACACAGGCATTTGAATTTCAGACTTCATAGTCTTCAGAAAATACATTGGTAACACTACACAAAAAAAAACCCTTTATTCTACAATCAGTATTTGAAATTGCCCCTATTTTTGGGTCTGTTTTCTCCCATTATTGGCTTTGTCCTGTTTTTTTGTGCTAAGAGGTTGAGAGCTTTGGTGAGAACTGAGAACAGAAGTCATTGAATATGTTTGGCAGCTGTATTTACCCATTATTGGCTTTGTCCAAGTGTTTTGTGCTAAGAGGTTGAGAGGTATGGTGAAAACTTAATTCATTAAATAATAGCCATTTAAATTTCATTCTTCATTTCTTTTAAGAAACAGCTTATATGGCCTAGTGTTATGTTGCTCTAACTGTAGTGCATAGGGTCCTGTGTTCAAGACTTGGCAGTGAAAAACATGGTGGTAATATAATATTTTATTCTAGCAACTATGCTAAGAGGTTGAGAGCTATGGTGAGAACTGAGAACTGAATTCACTGAATATGTTTTGGGGCTTTATTCCCCCACTATTGGCTTTGTCCAAGTGTTTTGTGCTAAGAGGTTGAGAGGTATGGTGAGAACTGAATTCATTAAATAATAGCCATTTAAGTTTCAGTCTTCATTTCTTTTAAGAAACAGATTATGGCATAGTGGTATGTTGCTCTGACTGTAATGCATAGGGTCCTGCGTTCAAGACTTGGCATTGAAATGCATAGTGGTAACATAACATTTTATTCTAGCCACTTTCCAAGATTATACAAGCAGTGTTTAAAATGTATCTCTGGTTCTTGGGCTTTTATCTCCTTCTCCCTCCCAATAAAGTTTGGCTTTTTCCAGATTTCTTGTGCTGCAAAGTTGAGAGATGCAGTTGAGTGTCGAGCAGATTTTACAAGGAGCTGAGAGCTGGAAGAGATGTTTAGTGCTGCTTATGCTGAGTTCACTTGCATTGTTAATAGCACAACAGATAGTGTACTTGCTTTCAATAGAGAAGGCTGTGGGTTCTACTCCCACAGTATGTTGATACGTTGATGATACTGTACTATGTTGTACTTTTAAAGGTGGTGGATGCTGCAGTCCTGAGAAAGTCATCTTTGGACGGAGGTACCTAGTAACTATGAACCTGTTATCAGTTTGCCATCCATTCCCTATTGCAATATTACTAGTTTATCATTTTTTAATGTAATATAGGCAATTTATTTCTCAAGGGCAACAGACACTTTATTTGTAGATGAAACAATGAAATATAAAGTTGTTTGCTAAAAGCAACCTCTTCATTAGTTACAGATCTTTTTTTAATGTGGAATTATTTAGATAACTTTTACTTCTGCAGAGATTGTGCATATTTACTGATACTGGTGGATTGTAGAAGTTTGAGTAGACTTTTTTGATGGAAATGTTCTCAACTGGGCAGTATTGTCATTATTGGTGCATGCGTTTTGTTTCATTGTTTACTGGAAAAATGTTCAAAACAATAAATTTAAAACACCCTCTAACAACTGTACTGTATTATACAAGGAATATAATTTAATGCAATCAGGAAGGTGCATCACAGAACACATGAATGTTTTGTGTGCAAGGGGCCTATCATTTGAAAATAGCCCAAAGTTAATCTTTATCTTCCACTAGCCAAATGTATTTTCTTTGAATGTGGGTTTCAGTGATGTTTCAATGAATGTGAATTTCAAGGGCAGAGAAGTTTTAATGCTAAGTCTATTTTCATTGTGAGACTGCATTGCTTTGTTACCAGATGTCTTAGTGTTTGTGCTGTAAAATGCAAAATAAAACTTTCAAATGAAGTCCAAATCATCGTAGAAGTAAAGCAGTATGCACATTAGTGTTTATGGTAAATGAGGTGAAGTAGCCTAGTAATGGTTCATTGGAATGGCTGCAGGGGGGAGACTCCATTCGACCATGATTTTGTGAGAGGGAAGGGCAGCAAACAGACAGCCCTGGCTGAAATATACCTGTAAACTGTCCAGATTTTCACAGAATGAATAGATTTTTGCTTCTTATTTTTGGTTTGTTCCTCATAAAATGTGTGGTTTTCTGGCAAATCATTTAGGAATTAAGTCACTAAATGACAGACACCGAGTTTCAGACTTCATAACCTTCAGAAAAATGCATGCTAAACCAAGATCTGTTATTCTATCAACTGTCTCAGTTTATACAAGAGCAATTTTTAGTACTGTTTATATGTTCCCCCCAATATATTTGGCCTTGTCCAGATTTCCTGCATTAACAGGTTGAGAGGTACATGCAAATAAATTACTTTATAGAATTAGGCATATCCAAACCTCTCAACAGTACCCAGTTTTGGGTCAAAATATTGCTCTTCCCCTAATAATCCCACTACAAAATGGAAATTTTGGAAGAAAACGTGAAGGGTTTAAAATGAATAAATAACTGTAATAATCAGTTATAGATTACAGAAATGCATGCAGATTCTTTTATTTTGTCAGCTGCTCAAGTTAACAGTACTAATATTAAAAAGTGTCCCTTCTTTGACAGGCTACCAGCTGTATTGTGTGGCTATTTTATATTTTTGCATCACATTTTTGGTCTATTTTTCATAAAACTGTGTCTTTTGGCAAATTAGTGGCAAAGCATTAAAGACTGAAGTTAGAAAATAATGACAGACATTTCAGTTTCAGATTTTATACCCTTCAAAAAAGTCATACTAATGCAAGACCTACTATTCTATTATCTTTCTAAGTTTATAAGAGCAATATTTAAAAATTGTCCTTATTTTTGGGCCTTTGTCCCACGTCTATGTATGACTTTGTCCAGATTTCTTGCTCTGAGGTTGAGGGGTATGGCAAATGTGTCAGGGCCATCACAGTCAGCCAGAGGCATTTCAAATTGTGACATACTTGTTGCACCCCACTCCCCCATGTAGTGACTCTGGATGTGTCCAAGCAAGGCAAGGAGCAGTTATGCAGTGTAAATGTGCAGCGTATCCCCCCATCCAAGCTAGACAAAAGTACTATAGTGGCTTTTCATCTGTCCTTGATTTTGAAGAATGTTATGGTTTCTGTCATATTTTATACTGTTGATTTATGCTTATTATTATTCAGAAAGTGCCAGTTGCTCTGTGTTTAAGTAACAATGCTTTAATGATCATCGGGTAAGCTTGTCTGAGATTGTAAGATGCAAGTAAGCTTTAATAAGCATACTGTTAAAGAATTGCCAGCATTGAAAGCCTTTCTGTTGTTGCCATGCAGAGAATACTTGCATAACTAGATAACATATAAGCCTTGGGTATTGAATACATATGACAGTATTTGTAATAAAGGACAGGATTACATTATTTTAAGAAGCTCATTATATTTGTTGGATTCTTGCAGTCATCATTGCAGGCTTTACCTGTAAACTAAACAGAACGCCAATTTATCATGTGTGGTCCATAACCTGTGCAGTAATACTTTAAGCAATGTATCTTGAGCTTGTTTCTTGTTTGCTTTTCATTTTCACTTTGATCATGTTTTCCCCATGAAACAAGTAGATAAGTGTTGCCAGGCAGCAGGTCTTTTTTGGATAAGAAACATTTTTGCAAGTGGGGGGTATCACAGAGATTGCTACATTCAACATGTTACTTGGTACTTTAATAAAGCTGAATATAAATTGTAATTAAAACTGCAGTGTAAGGAGAAGTGGTTTGAGTTGAGTGCTGGTTTGAGCTGAGTGCTGCTTGTTTTTTATACTTGATTTTGACTGACATTCCAGTAATGTATTTAAAAAGTAGTTTATTTATTTTTTCATGCCTCACAACCTTTTTGTTTCCCTCTAGATATTAAGTAAGCTGTCATACAGCCAATGCATTGAAATATTTTTTTTCTTCTATACTTCATTTTGTCTTGATTGGACTCTCATAATGATGGTTTAGACTCTCATAATGACAGTTTAGCACCCAGGGCAGGGTGTTTAATTAAAGTTACAGTTTTTGTGGTTTTGAGCACAGCTCCTCCTTTTTTAAGTTGGCCACACCCTTTCCCATTGACCCCACCCATTCAGCTGTCTCCTGCAGCCCCCCTTTGATTTGAAATCACCAGCCGCCACTGTGTAACAGTCTCCATGCCAGTAAGGGGCGGAGGGTGGAGGGCATTCATATAATATCAACTGATTTAAAGGAGATTGTGTCAGCCAGGAATTATATATTTTTTTATCTTCTTCCTAGTTCTGATGCATGATCAAGAGATTATGAAGCATGCTAAGCACTCCACAGCTGCTATGAGATACATGGATGTTTAGGCTCAGAAATAAGTAGATAGCAGCATGCTATATATAAGAAATGATCAAAACTAAACAACTGTGTTTTGTCAAATTTGCAGATTCTGCAGTCCAGGAGCCCAATAGCACCAGTTGCCTCTTGGTAAAGATAAGCATAAAGGTAAACAAGCTCTATGATAAAACAGCAAGAAAGATAAGTAGAATGGTGGGGATATGTACAAAAATGTTCAAAAGTAGAAACATGAGCAATTATCACTCTTTTTGGTATCTGGTAAGACCTTATTTAGAGTACTATGTCAAGTTCTGCAGACTTCATCAGGTCAGTGACACAGACATGAAGGAGGCAGTACAGAAGGCACCAACAAAAATAGTGCATTGTCTCCATAAGAAGTTATATAAAGATACAATGAAATTGTTACAACTGAGGAAAAGAGGCAGAGTGTGTGATAGAAACTTGCAAGTATCACACAGAAAAAGAAACTCCAGAGAGTCCAAGCATGTACAGTAATACTAACGATAGGTCTACTTTGTTTCATTGAATTTCATTTCACCCCGACCACATCACTGAAAACTCAAATTGCTGAAAACTCATTTCATTGAATCTCATTTCACCGAACTGCAGTTAGTATATATGCAACTTGGTAGAGTACTGCAAGGCAAGTAAAAGGTATATGACAGAATTCACAGGCGTAGGTAATGTAGGGTGTGACCACAAGTCCAGGCCCCGGCAACATGGCAGTGTCTGACCCAAATCTTTGAGTCATGACAAGCCACATTTATATGGGTACACAGACTGAACACTGATGTTCAGATGTCTCACTAATCCAACACATATTGCAACTAATGGCAAGTACCCACTAGATGTACACACTGTTTATCAGACATAAGACCATAATCATAAAATATTCCAACATGAACATATGCAGATGTGTCACAGCAGGGATCATCAGCTCAGGGCACAACTGACACAAGTATGCATACATGCTCAGATTGCTGTATCACTGTATGGAAAAGAATAAGGGACACACATCACTGCTACACATACATATCTCTATAATATAATAACATGAAAAAAGAGAAATCATGAAGGACGTAATGCAGAAATGTTATTTTCAGAAGACACATATTACAGTTCAGTGGTATTTTAATAATATGAGCCAGCTGTGTGTACTACACTGTTGGACACAGTCTAAAGGGACCTTGCTGATATCTCACACCACAGTCTGCACTGCCCTGACCATGTATAGATACATGTTGCCCTGGTTGCTCCACAAAGGAGTTGGTTGGGGTTACAACACCATGTTAAAATGAAGGAAAATGACTGTGAGTTGGATGCCTTATGACTGGTGGGACCACAGCAGATGGGCCAGCAGTTTGAACTTTGTACAGATTGGACCACAGAGAGTGATTCTCAATGGACAATGATGGCTAGACACGTGGCCTGCCTCTCATAGGTTGCAATTTGCTGAGCACAGTCAGGGAACACAGACTTCTGCTGGTAGTACAACACTGTTATAACCCAGTAGAGGCCATGGTTTTCACTGACCATGCCAAAGCTAGCCAACTCTCATTCTGAGTGGCCAATTCAGCCATTATCTCACAATTTATGCTGTCTTGTCCTTCATGTATATACTGCTGCAAAGTCAAAGGTACAAAGCACAACGAAAAAGTTGAGGTAAAAAACACACACCTTTATCAAACACAAAGCTTTCAGGTACAAGACTCTTTCTCAATGATAGACCATCATGATAGATATCATTGAGAAATGGTCTTGTACCTGAAAGCTTTGTGTTTGATAAAAGTGTGTGTTTTTTACCTTGTCCTTCATGTATGACACATAGCTGGTGTGCCACATGGTCTATGGCACAGATATCTGAACGATGACGTTGCTGTGACCATTAATTTGCCTTCAGCAGGAGGCAGACAACCTATGACACCTGGCCAAGTACAACAGCTGCTTGCCTCTTCTGCTGCAATGGTCTGTATCTGTTCTGACTGTTGCATGGAACTGCCATCAGCAGTGCTCTCAACTGTGGTGTGTTGGTCACGGCCTCATCCTGTTCAACATTCATTGTGGCAACATTCTCTGAATGGCTAGACAAGTGGACCTCCACATCTGAGGCTATATATGCTACAACATCACTGTCAACCTCATGAATGGACTCTCCAAACAACAAAAGGTCCTCTGTGCTGGGGCCATACTACCATGCTGAGACACATCTTGGACACCATCATGATCACTGGATGAGCTGCTGGATGATACAGATACTTAATGCGCTACATGATCCAAAGACAATATACCTATATCATATGATGGATATCTTCAAAGACGTGGCATATATATCTCAATACAATGTTACAACTAATAGTGACGTTACATGCAGTCTACTGTATGTATGTTTCACAGAATCTACATAAATTAAGTATATAAACTGTTTACATGGCCAACATATATGGCATATGTGATGAAGAAAACAAAAAAAAGCATGGCAACACCTCTTGGGAAGATAGTGGTGTTGAAGAGGGATGAACTTAAATGAGTGTAGGGGAAAAAACACCATTAGTGATCACATCATTTACATCATTAAACAGGGGAACACAGTTGAAACATACAGAATGTGTGACATACACATACCATTCATATCTGCACTTGAGGACATAGATACAGGCTGGCCTAGGAAGGACACAGAATAAATAAAGGTCAACTACAGGATTAACAGCAAGGTCAGGTATGAAACATAGTTAATATCATGGGTCTATGTCTTATGATCAAAATTTCAGAATATCGAACATAAGACATAGAAACACACTTACGTGAAAGTACAGAACATCGAAGATGTACTTTCGTGTAAGCTGGTTCTCTGAAGCGCACTACAGTGGGGATAAGGAATTACATCCTTTTCCCCACTGTAGTGTGATCTTGGAGTTAGTATATTTAAGTAGAGGGTGTGAGGGGTGAAGCCCCTCATGTAGAGTGCAGGGGCTTTCCCTAAAAGAGTATTTTGCAAAGTTTTTAATTTCAGTTTTAGGGTAGGGGAGTGCAGAGTAGGGGAATGGCTTACGCGAAAGTACATCTGCAATGTTATGTACTTCGCATAAGTACATCTTCGATGTTCTGTACTTTTGTGTAAGTGTGTTTCTATGTCTTATGTTCGATATTCTGAAATTTCGATCATAAGACATAGACCCAATATCATACTACTGACAGGCTCCTGCTGTGTGGGTTGTACTGTGGATCCTGCAGTGAGAAAGTAAAGAGAAAGATAGTATAGGTATGTATTTAGCAAAATTAATACTGACAGTATCATATATAAAACACAGTAATATGGCCTGCAAATACTCATGTGATGGATATTGCAACTGTACACAAGATGGGCCTATACTGACAAATATAGGTACAAATGTCAGGTATTATGTGTGTGCTACACATTGTTGAAAGCTAGGACAATTTTGCTGTAACATACCTGGTCTGTATGCACTTGAAAATGCATGGTTTGCCCTTACACTGGATGTACCTGTAGTGTGCTATGGTAGGGAAACAATATGACAGTAAAAAACAATATCATGAAATGAGGTTGAGGCACTAGCAAGTTAGTGTTCACAGTAACAATATAGAGACACTCACCTGCCAATCCCTGGTTTAGTCCTGAAGTAGATGGACTTGTGAACATCAATGCAAGCAGCATTACAAATGCTGTTTGAACTGCTCTGTCTGTACTTCACTTCTATCAATACATGTCATTAGACTTACATTCATCATCCTCCCCCAGTGCGTATGTATGTGCATGGCTCAAATCTGCTGCTGTAAATCAAAAATAGCAATACATGAGTATCATACCTCTCAACCATACCCAATGTTTCCATTTCTACCAGTTTTTGAGGTCCAAATAATAGGGTGCCACGATTCCTGAGTGGCACCCCTTAATTTCTGAATTTCCCAGCTGTATGCCCTCCCTATGTTCTTATGGGTTTTAGCCAGCTTTTCAAGCTCCCCCCTCCTCCAAAATACATGCTGACATTGTAGATGGATTGCTGATACTGTACTCATTGTATTTTAATGGGGGTGGATGCTTCAGTCCTGAGAATGTCCTCCTTTGGAGGAGATACCTAGTAACTATTAACCTGGTATCAGTTTGCCATCCATTCCATACTGAAATATTACTAGCTTATCATTTTCTTTAATGTAACATAGGCAGTTTATTCTTCGAGGGCTGCAGGCACTTTACTTGTAGATGAAACAATGATATTTAAAGTTGTTTGCTAGCAGCAACATCTTCATTAGTTACAGATCTCTTTAATGTGGAATTATTTAGATAACTTTTACTTCTGCAGAGATTGTGCATATTTACTGATACTGGTGGTTTATAGAAGTTTGAGTAGACTTTTATGATGGAAATGTTCTGAATTGGGCAGTTTTGTCATCATTTGTTCATTCATTTTGTTTTATTGCGTACTGGAAAAATGTTCAAAACAAAATGTGCTCGAACAAGTGTGCTGTATTATACAAGGAATATAATTTAATACAGTCAGGAAAGTATATGAAAGAACACATGTATGCCTTGTGTGCAAGGGGCCTGTGAATTGAAAACAGCCCAAAGGTAATCTTTATCCACCACTTGCCAGATGCATTTTCTTTGAATGTGGCTTTCAATGCTGTTTCAATGAATGGGAGTTTCAAGAGTGGAGAAGTTTTAATGCTAAGTCTTTTTTCATTGTGAGAATGTATTGCTTTGCTTAGCAGATGTCTATTAGTGTTTGTGCTATAAAATGTAAAATAAAACTTTTAAATTAAATCCAAATGATCATTGTAGAAGTAAAACAGTATGCACATTACAGTGTTTATGGTAAATGGGGCAAAAAATAGCCAAGTAATGGGACATTGGAATGGCTGCAGGGGACTCTGGGGCCATATTTTGGTTGTCTGTTCTTCAGGTTGTGTTTGAAAGCTGGTATACCGCAATTCCATCGGAGTGGGTGTGGTTATATATGCAAATTTTATGTTAATCAGTATACAGATTTGTACATATTTTACATGGGCCTTTGTCCAGATTTTTGATGTTTCCAGGTTGAGAGTTATGATGAATATGCATTCTAAAGAAATATGCAGTGAATTTCTCAATACACAGCCCTGTAATGTAAAGAAAGGCATACATGTTCGTCTTGAAACTCCAGCTTCAATCACACCACCAGGGATGTGTCACTCCATTCTTGCTGTATGCATTGATGCCAGTAATATTGTAATGTCATCGGGGGAGGGGACAGTGGTGGTTCACCACTGGTAACAGCACCTGATTTCTTATAACATGTCACTCTGTCAGCTGCATGAAGAATAATGTCACAGCAAAGTCATCTACAGGCTTTGCGGGATGGGTTGTGGTCTCCAGCTTCATTAATTCTGTTTGTGAGGTCTGTCCTGCTTTCATTTCTACAAACAGTATCATCTGAATGCCTAGGAGTCTTCCTCCATGTTGCTAGAGAGTACCAGTTATGATGTCATTTTCTGCGGGAAGAAGTTGTCACCCTTAAGGCAGTTGGCCATCTGAAAGACAGTGATATACACACATGATAATATTCATGTTTGAGATGATTTATGCATTTCATTCTGTAAATAGCATATGTCAACATAATCAGTATATATTTCTGTGCAATGCAAATGTCTGTATAACGTGACATATTAAATGTAACGACAATGCCTTCATATATAACATTGGTAAAAGTCAACATAACTTGTACTATCTACAGTTTGTGAGTGGGATTAGAACCCCTAACAATACATGCATGTTGCATGGAGGTCCAAAGACAACAGCATCATACCACAAGAGTCTGCATGTATGTCATCTTCAAATACTACGACAAACACTTTAAAAACGTATGCATTGTCAAACCTCAGGATCCGTAGCCAGGCCGCACACAGTATGGATCCTTAGTATATTGTGCCAGTAGTGATAATACCTTTGCTAAGAAGCATCACTGAAGACATATCTATAACAGCAACAACACATATTGTTAACAGTTCTGTTAGGAGACATGAATTAAGAAATATCTTTAATATCAGCATTACATACTAGATACAGATAGTGTTGAAATCCATAGGTGTCTGTAGTTACACCACAGAGTGCAAGGAATTACCAATAAGAATTGCGGATGATCCATAAGTCAGCCTTCATGTACTGTTAAAATTTGCAATGAAAGTCTATCTGTACAACTGCATATGGGACTGAAATCAATTATTTAAAATAACAACACCTGAATGCATAAAGTTCAAGACAACATCACTTCAGTAACTTATAACTACATTTTAAGTAACAATTAATTGAAACATATACATTTGGAAATGACTACCTTTAAGACATAGTTGTGTAACAAACTGTGAGCAAATCCAAGAATGAAAAGGATTTACAAAAGACTGCCTTTATGAAGAGCAGGGTGAGCACAGACTAAGCTGCCAGATAAGTAGGACCTATACTTCATTCAATAAATAGTGGGCAAAAATGGTTCATATGGTACTTCTCTGCCATTAGCATTTATGCTTCGGTGTTTTTGCATTTCCCTGAAGAGTGCCTAATATTATAAGCACCACTACAATAGTTAGTGATAATGGATTTCCTCTACCAATGATAGTATTTGATGTAACTGTATCTGAACTGGTACTGCCTTCATGTTCTCCATAATATCTAATATGCTCTGTCCTATCTGTATGTTCTAGATTGTCATTCAGTAACCTCTAGGTATAAAGTCTGGATGTCTGCAACTCACTTGCTCCTATATACAATATCACCAGAAGTGTTTTGTTGACTGTCATAAACTGTTCAATAAGAATATTCTTGAAAATTTGTCTAAGATGGAAACTCCTATGCAGTGGGATTTTATTATCCATGCACTACTTATCAATACCATATCTCACACATCTTTGTTTTTAAACAGTCACACTGAAAACTGGAGTCGTATCCAGTATAATGCAGTTCATAGATAAGAATATATGTAGTATTCATACTGCTTCCCATTTTACATTAATTAAATTTCTTTCCTCTAATATGTCCATCCAATCTGTTAAATTTTCCAAGGTCATGTTCTGTCCCGACTCTGTCTGTTAGACAGAATTCCATGTCTATGCAACTTTTGGGGGCGTAGAAGGTGAGTGAGATCCTCACATTAGGAGTAACTCTTTTTCAGAGGTATATTATAAAGGTGATTCATAACATATGGTTATGTCACAAGTTCTCAGTCTCAGATAATCATGACTGCACTAACTTCAAAGCAGACCCTACAGTCTCACCTCAGGCATGACTGACCTTGATGCAGAAACACTAATGTCAGTTTCATGCTCATCCTTTTCAGCCTGATAGTCTTATCCTAAGTTCATCCAAGAAGAGGTCAGTTTTCACCTTTGAAAGCAGACAGCACCATAGAAATTATTTACTTAGGTTCATAGGTTGGTACTAGGCTAGCAACCCTAGGGCCTATACAAGCCTAGCCATAACAATTCCCTGGATATTTCTTCCCACAATATTTACTTCTCTGGACCCCTGTCTAGCAGGGCGACTGACATGATCCCCAGGGTGAATTTCCTATCTCCCATCCAATCATCAAGGTTCCTTTTGAAGAGGGCCAATGAGGCGCTCTGCTTGACATGTATGGGCAGTCTATTCCAGAGTATGGGGAGTCTCTGGGTCAGGAACCTATCCCTCCAGCATGTTTTGTTCATTGTGATGACAAGGTTTAGATCCCTGGAGTGTGTGGCTCTGAGGGATTGGGATTTCTTTAAGTGGAGCATGTCCAACAGCTCAGGGTTTGACATGGCCTTGTATGTTAAGAAGAGATCGCCTCTGAGTAGACGATATGCCACAGAGTATAGCTTGAGTTTTTTTCAGACGGTCAGCATATGGTATCTGCTTTAGGCTGTGATTCTCTTAGTGAGGTATTTATTTGGCCTTTCCAGCTGTTGCAGATGTCTTGTGAGGTACATACCAAACGGGGCATTATACTCTATAATGGGTCTAATAAGGGATGAGTACAGTGGGACAATGACCTCCTTTTTTCTGGATGAAAAGCCCTTAGTGATGAGGTGTGCCACATAGAAGGATTTCCTGACTGTTGTGGCGATGTGGTTATCGAAAGTGAGGCCACTGTCCACCTGTGTCCCGAAGTCTCTCATCACACTTTCGATGTTTAGTGTACTGCCACCTATGTGGTACATCATGGGTACTTGTTTTTTTCCAAAGAGGATAACTATACGTTTCTTGGCATTAAGCTTGAGCCCATGGCTCTGGCACCAGGCATCTGTTTCTGTAAGGCCCTTTTGTAGAATATCCCCATCATTTGAGGATTCAATAATGGCTCCCAGTTTGCAGTCATCTGCGAACTTT
The DNA here is from genome assembly GCF_019279795.1 of Protopterus annectens. Classification (NCBI taxonomy): domain Eukaryota; kingdom Metazoa; phylum Chordata; order Ceratodontiformes; family Protopteridae; genus Protopterus; species Protopterus annectens. The sequence continues at coordinate 660,696,223 of NC_056727.1, read as the reverse complement.
GTTAGCCAGAGTCCCTTAGTGTTGGCCTGTACTTCAGAGAAGTAGATGCCAAACAAGAGTGGTCCAAGGACTGAATCCTGAGGTACTCCACTTGTCACTTGTCTGGAGTTGGATTTGGAGTCAGCTACTTTTACAGTCTGGGTTCTGTCAGTAAGCCAGTTGGCAACCCATTGAGTGACATAGGGATTTATGCCCAGCTTAGTAAGTTTATCTATGATTCCAGAGTGGGGGATGGTGTCAAAGACCTTGTCGAGGTCCAGATAGGCTGTGTGGACCGCCTTACCCTTGACCACAGCTCTGGAGACTAATTTGAAGAAGTCAATCAGATTCAGGAGACAAGATTGGCCCTTCACAAACCTAAACTGGGTGGGGTCCAGTGTTTCAAGGTTGCCAATGTCTTTGTTTATAGGTTCCATGATAATGCGTTCCATGCCCTTGCAGATCAGGCTTGTCAGACTGATGGGACGGTAGTTCCTGGGATTCAAGGCAGATCCCCCCTTGTGGAGTGGGATAACTGTAGCTTTGCACCACTCAGTGGGCATGAAGCCTGAGGTGAGGCTATGATTAAACATAACACTTAGGTGAGGTGCCAGTTCATTTTGTAGTTCATGCAGTACACAGCCTGGGATGTCATCTGGTCCCATGGATGCTGTATTCTTAGCTTTGGAGAGTGCGGTTTCTACCTGTGTGGCCATGATTACCGGAATTTGGCAATCTTTTGGTATTGAGATGGGCCCTTTAGGGGGGTGAGAGGGGGTGAAGTTGGCACTAAATCGATCTGCCAGGATATTGACAATATCCTTGGGATCAGTATATTTAATGCCATTCTGTTGTAGCTCAGAGCAGATCTGAGCATTGCCATTTAGATTCTTGACATAACTATAGAATGCCTTGTGGTTGTCTTTGGAATCTTTGGCAAATTTATTTTTGTAACTAGCTTTTGAGGATTTTATGAGGGATCTCAGCCTCTTACTGAGGCTGGTGAGGGAGTTTTTTGCATCCTGGGATTTTCCTCTTTTCTGCAACAGTTTCTTCCTTCTGTTGTATAGTTTGTTTATAGCAGGGGACCACCAGATTGGCTTCCTTTTTTTGGAGAAGAGCATCTTGGTTCTATTTGGGATGGCACGATTCATGCATGAGTGGATGTGCTCATACAGTGCCTTAGTGTAGGATTCTGCAGTCGAACTTTCAGATCCCGTCTGCATGGGTGTCATGAAGTTTGTCACTTCTAACTTCAGTAGCATGAAGATGGCTTTGGAGAAGTTTTTAAGGAGGTTTCCTTATGGGGGGGGGGGGGGGTGGGATGTGGATGTCAAGGGTGATTTGCTTATGGTCAGACCTGACCAATGAGGGGGTGATCACTGGTGTGGAGCATCTATCTCCCATGTTGGTAATGACCAGGTCTAGGATATTACAGCCCCTGGTGGGACAATGGATTAGTTGATCCAGGGCATTGGAATTTATGAATTCCAAGAACCATTGGGAAAAGGAGTTGGTACCCAAGTAGTTTTCCCAGTTAATGGCAGAGTAGTTGAAATCACCCAGTATTAGGGTGTTTGGCTGTATCTTAATATTTTCCAGTGTGTTTAGAAAGGTGTAGTGAGAATCTTGGGGCATGGTGGGGGGTCTGTAGCAAGCTACAATTTTGATTGCAGTCTTACCTAATGTTAGTTGCACCTGGATAATTTCAGATGCATTGTGTTGGGCAACTAGCCTGGAGGTGTGAATATCCTTGGTGAATATGGACACTCCTCCACCTTTAGTGTTTCGGTCTTGGTTTTGTGGCCGAAAAGTATGATAAGAGTTGTAGCCTGGTATTGCAGGGGTGCTCTCTGGAGCCTTGAACCAGGTCTCAGTTACTGCACAGATATCGATGCTCTCCATTTTTAGGAGTGCCTCGAGAGAGTGCATTTTGAGGTTTAGACATCTAGCATTGAGTAGCATTACCTTCAGATTTTGCATGCTTGTATCTGTTACGGTGGTGGTTTTATCCTTTGAACCTTGCCTAAAAAAGGCATTATAGGGTGGCAAGAGCTTTAGCCAGTAACCTGAATCCCAGGGGTAACAGGTGCAGACCATCTCTGGCAAAGCATCATGGTTTGTCGATCATGTCTTCCCAGGCAGACAGATACTGGATCCCCTTTGAATGACACCAGAAGCTTAGTCAATTGTTGAGGTCAATCATTTTGCCCTTATACTGTGCTGTGGTATCATTCTGGGAGAAGGCAGGATGCTACTCAGGGCTAGGGTCATACCTGCCTGGGCCACATGATCCAAGAGCTCTTCCATGTCTCTTTTCATGTAGTCTAGGGAGGTACATCTCAAGTCATTCACTCCAGCATGGACAATGATAGAGTCATATGTCTACTTGTTGTGGAGTGACTTGAGTGCATGCGTTATGTGGCGGATCCTGGCACCTGACAGGCAGCTGACTGTAATTTTCTCCTTGTTCAGCCTGGTGAGAGGAACATCAGTGTGCCTGACTATAGAGTCACCTATGACTAAAGTGTTGGGTACATTGTCTTGCCTTAGGGGCTGTTGTTGGGTGGCACACTGGTGGTGTGAGCTATGTGTCACTTTGGTTGTGACTGGTGTTTGTTTGCGTTTCATCTTCGGAGGTCCTTGTTGCTTGAGCAGGTTAATGTTAAGGGCCTATCCATATGTGGGTTTAGTGTTGCTATGTGTGGGTGTTGATGGTGTGGGTTATGAAGGGCTATGAATTGCTTGAGGTGTAGTGCAGGTGTTAACCTTCTCCTCTTGACTGCCTAGCACAATCTTGGGTGGAGAGAGCTTTGCTTCCAGTTTGGCTATGTAAGTGCATCTCTCGCAGGTTGTAGTGTTGGGTGGTAGGAGGAGAGGATTGTCTGTGTACATGAGGCAGTTGCCACATTGCCCCAGTATGCCCAGAGTCACCAGGTGGACAGGAGGAATCACTGGAAGCTGACCCTTGGACATGCCTGTTTAGGTGCTTTTTTTGTAAAGTTTAAGAGCTGTTTTTCCTTACCTTTAAAAAGTACTTTGCAATTGTAGGCTTAGTGCCTACGATTAATTTCTCCTTATTGACAAGGAGAGTTGAGTGCTTGTATCAGTTTCAGGCTTCCTAGTGCTTTCCAGCAGGTTCTAGAGCAAGTGCTAGTCACAGGGGTTCAGATTTTAGTTCTACTACTGAGAAACCAGCTAGTTCTAAGGGAAAATTTGAAGAGCAGACTTTCTGGCACCTGGAATAGTTTAACTGTAGCCTCGCAGTGCTACACGATGTGAAAAATGTGCAAACACATGCGTTTTTAAGCCAGAAAGTTGAAAGGGATAGAAATCAGCCCAAAAAGGCTAATAAAATTACAATTTCAGAGCTGGAAACCACTCCTCTAGCATTAGATAGGCAGTACAATGCTCACCACTCCCACTGGTAAGCAGTAGGACTTCCCTCTACCACAGCAAGGTCTGGATAGCTCTGAGCACAGAAAATAAAGTCCTGAGACAAGCAAAGCCTGGGATATGGACTGGCTAGAAAAGGTGGGAAACGAGCAAACAAGATAGTATATTTTTTTGTTGAAACAGGCTAAACAATGCAATAATACAGTAAATAAACACAGAAAAGGCTAACACACTTATGTGTAGTCCTAAACAGTAAATGCAATTAAAACTCTACAAAATTAGCAATTTGAAACTTTTTAAATGAAGCAAGGCAAGTGCACAACTGAAAAACGATTTAAGAGGCAGTAATACAGCAGAATAAGTAGCATAAGAATTATGGGCTTTATAAAAGACTAAAGCAAGCAGCAACAGAATGAAGCTAAAGAGCTATGTGTAGGAAGTTATTCAGGCAGTGCCACAAAGGAGGAAGGAGGCTGGTCGTTTAACTGCAGTAATTCTCCTCCACTGATGTCCTATTAAGGTAAGTATTGCGCTCAACTGTACTACATTATTTCAGGAAAGAATACTGCAGTTGGTAATCATAATGTATGGCTGACAGCTTCTTGGAAATTCAAGACTTGTTACTGTGAATCCTGAAACTGAAAAATCAAGTACAGCCCTAGACAAATAACAGCAACGTTCAAAACTTGCTGTCACCCATTAAAATTGTTCCTCCCTGCATACCTTTCAACCTGCAGACATTTAATACAGACACAAAGGCTGTTGAAAAGTAGGTACAGCTATCCAAAAATCTGGACATCTAATTAGCATAACATTTAAATACCTTATTGCACATAATTCTTCCTGCTCCCACTAGAAGTAAGGGTACTACTCAGAAACATGATAAAAAGCAGAGAAGGTATATGCACATTATCAAAGAGACAGCATAAAATATGTGCACTTTATTGAAATGCAAAATGTTACTACATAAGATCCTTTACTTTTGCTTCTAAAAAGGAAGATGTAAGATGCATGCCCACCTTATTTATATGATTGGTGTCACTAGTATGGTAGTCCTAGAGTGTGGTTTTCTGTGAACTCGACACCATACGAAATCATGTGTGATGAGGGTGGATTATGAAAATTGTGTGAAGGGGTAAATAAAGCCTGAAAATACTGACATCCCTCCAAAAAAAGGACATCCTATCTCATGCCTAAAAATAGGAATGTTATACCAAAGAGACAGCACTCTGAGACAGAGTAATTTTGGACCTATTATACACTTCCCTGTAATCACGCTTAAATTCTCACACTTACAGTTCTCAGACATAGAGCAGGAAACACATATGAGTAATGTCGCATCACTAAACCTTAAGAATCATGGGACAGGAGGTGGAAATATATCAAAACAGTAGGCAGCTCCTTGGCACAGATGGATGAAGGCCTGACTATGGTCCATATGACCTGGTACTGATTAGTGCTCTACATGTCGGAGGGGTTCATCAGAGATGATGGCAAGTCAGTGACTGTTGCCTGCATATTCATCCTGAAGGGGATGAAGACAACTCAGTCTGTTAGAGGCTGAGTGACTTAGCAGTGAAGAGTAAAGAGTCCATGATGAACACCCAACATACTGCCTTTTTGTGATGTGTACCAGGAATTGGGACATTCTTGGAAGCATGAAGTGTCGCCGAGCCTTCATTGATTCAGTTTTACTCATCCACTCTACAGCAGGACAAAGTCAAGAAGGGCAAAAATATAGAATCATGATGGTGGCTTAAATGGCTGGCATTCTATGTAATCTAGGCCTCTGCAAAAAAGGGAGAAGCTAATCGAGGACAGGCAACATGGAGAAAATGACTAAGGGAAAAAAGAGATGACAGAGCAGTCTACCGAGAACACCACTAGCAAAAACATTTTCTTCCTGGGATGTATGACATCCATTGACTAATAACAGCTTCATATATATTCTGGGCAAATACATTTTTTAAATATACTCCAAATATGGATCCTGACCCTGCCTGAATGTGGTCTCCTACTACCCCCCCCCCCCCCCCATAGAGTGATTTATCTGTTTATTACAGCAAAATAAAATACTTACTTAACCCATCTGACTAAGTTTGCTTACTATCTGGAATGACTTGCATCCACTGGGAAAGGAGTCAACAAGTCAACATTTGTTATTTAGAAATCTGTAATGGTAATTAAATCATGTGTTGATCCTGTAATTCTTGTTCAGTAGATTATTAATGCAGACGTTGGCTGTGGAGTGCAGACTGCTTTTCCAGAAGTTTGGTAAGAGGGTAGCAGTACTACATGAAAACAGACAGAGATATTAAGGCACTTATTTTATTAACAGAGAGTATTAATCTTCTTTCAGGATTCTAGGCAAGTAACCTTCAGCAGTCCTGTGCTTGAAAAGAAACAAGTGCAGAATGGGATTGTTTAGAACCAACCATCTGCACATAATCCCGAAAGGGCTTTACAGTCAGCAAAACTATATGCTGGCAGTAATGTGAATGTACTGAATTGGAATGTGGGAGAGTATAAAGTAAGCAAGTAAAGGAAAAAAATGTTACCAGTTACAGAACATCTTCATAAGACAATAGCAAATATTCTGCATTACATTACGAAGCAGACAAGTAATACTCATAGAATTAGAGTTTATAAATGAAATGTTTTATGAATGTGGGGGTAAGGAAAATGTGCTTAAATGTGTAAAACAGCAATAGAACTTGGCCAGGCACATAAAAGTGACTATAAAGTGATTATAAATAGCTTGGCTAGAATACTGTGTTCTGCCACCCCCGTCTTCTCTGGTCATCACAAGCAGGTGTTCTAAAATCATTCATCATAATGAGTAACAGGAGCATGTAATGTCATGTACAAGTAAGGACGCATTCAGAAAATATAATCCAATCACCAGGGATAGTTAGAATAGAAGCAAGCAGTGCAATCTCTTTGGAAGACCCTTGAACTGAACAGATGAAAATATATTCAGTACCACACAATTTACTAATTACTTAGTTTCACACAGTGTTTTTTTAAGTTCATTAGGCAGCACCTACTAACTTACTCATTTAATTTTGTTTGTCTCACTTGACAGCACCAGGGTTTGAACATTAACATAATCTGAACTCTACTGCCTTTACAAAGTTTGATTTACTTGGTAGCACATTTCTTCAGGTGACAACATGCCAGCTGAACATTAAGGTGAAGTATAGTTTAGTGTACTTGAAACTTAAGATCACATACCACAATCGACACTGCATATCTAGGATTTCAGCAAGGTCTCTTTTAAGGGATTCAGCAAGTAGAAACACTTTAAAGAATTTGATATTTCCTACATTTCTTTCTCTTCCCCAAACAGCCTAGTATTTCATTATTACATCTGGGCTTGTTCTACACTAGATATGTATTGCAAAACTGTCAAGCCTTCTTTTTCAGTCACTTTATTTAGATTTCATTTCTTATCCAGACTGTAATTGTTTTTTAGTGCATCTGCTTACCTCATTTCCAACTCCTCAGCATACCTCTCAACCTCTTAGTGCTAGAAATCTGGACAAAGCCTGTCATAATGGGGGACAAAGGCCCAAAAATGGGGACATATTTTAAATATTGCTCTTATAAACTTAAGAAAGTTGCTAGAATAACAAGGTATATGTTAACATGCATTTTCCGAAGGATTTGAAGTTTCAAACGCAAATGCAAGTCATTATTTAGTGACTTCAGTGTTCAGATCATCCCAGTGATTTGCCAGAAAACCACAGATTTTATAGGGAACAGTCCAAAAATATAAGACAAAAATCTGGACAGTTAGAGGTATGCTGCTCAGCCCATGGCTAGTAGTTGAAATCAGAATTTTCCATTTCTTTACATGCTGGTCTTTTTTATTTTACAGGTGTACAGATTCTGTGTCTTGCTCAGTAACGCAACTGTTTAAGTGTATATGCTGACTTCAAGGACATCATAATGATACAGTCTGAGCATCTGAGCATGTCAGTCTTTCTGTTGACTTTGTCTTTCATGAATATGGGTAAACAAGAAACTTCCCAAACACTGTCTACCTACTGGTGAGACTTGCAACTACTAGTTAATTCTTTATTTTTTATTGTTTGTTTTTTATATATTGTTTAATTTCTACCTATATAAAATCTCATAAACATGCAGGTCACAGCTCAGAAAATACAATGCTATAATGAACAATGATAAAAAATATAAAAATAATATACTATTAAATATAAATATAAAAATATATAAAAAATTTCCAAGTAAAGAATTATGTTAAGCTTTGTATAACTAACAATGTTAAAATAGTTAAAAATAAATAGAGTTTTGACTTGTAGTTTCGATCTCAAAGAACTGCACATGTATTTGCTCACAAAAGCAGCAAAGTCTCAAATCTAAAAATACAAATCAGAATAAAGAATTAACTAGTAGTTGCAAGTCTCACCAGTAGGGTGAGCTCTCTGCGTAGTACATGTGTAGTGCTGCGTGACTTCAATGTGATTTTAATGAGATTTGGGTGCTATAAAATGCTCTAGTAGATTGTAAACTTAAAGTTTTGTTTCTGATGAAGTTGGATACTTAAATCTGACGAAAAGTGCATGTTTAAAGAGAAGCTTAAATAAATATTTCAAACGCAGGTTTCGTAGTGGATTTTTCACGTGGTGTTGGAAGACAGTGTTTGGGAAGTTTCTTGTTTACCTGTTTCAAACCATTTTCAAGGCTTGTGTTCTTTCATGAATATGTCAGGGGCACTCAGTCATCAGCTATATGGCATTCCTAAATGCTGTTATGACAATGAGATTTGCAGACCAATACTTTCTGTCACGAGTTAGGGTTCCTTCTAGAGTTCCGACTCTAGCACTACCTGTGGTTATATCACTAGTCTTTGTAGTTTCAGTCTACCTTAAGTCACACGATGATTTTTTTCTGTCAGTATTATTAAAATTACATAATGTATTTCTTGTACAGTTTTGCATTATTTCTGCAGTTATATTTGAAGCAGTTCAACACAAATTGCAACAAGTATTTTCTTGACCTATATAATGGAACAGATAATAAATGACTGCATTGTTATGCTTCTGTAATAAAATATGTGCCTTAAGTTAGTTTCTTAAGCCTCATGTGTGCCTGATTTTTATTATAGGAGATTTCCTCTCTTCAGCTGCAGAAGAAAGAGGAAACGAAACACAGTTTGTTTACCTGTGCTAGAACTGTGGCTATACCTTGCTTTATTAATGCAAAGTGCTAGCAGTGAGGAATGCTCTGCTTACATCCTGACAATCTTTCATTTACTCTCCTAAAACCCTAACTACAACAGAGATGACTTGAGTGTGACTAGAGGCTCAGGAACTGCAGAGGCTGGATGTGGGAGGGTGGGACTAAACAGACAATGTTGGCTCACCAATTTGGGGAGAAAGAGGTGGAATAATGTGCAGCAATGCTGGCACCTACAGTACTGTGAGGTATACAGCATCTAACAGTATGGACTGATATGACAGCTGCTCTGTCTTTTTTTAATTTCTCCAAATCTTTTGGGGTTTCAATACCATGACAGGAATGGACCCCATTCCTAAGTCAAACTATGATAAAAGTTCATGAAATTAGTATTGTTTCAAACTTTGATGTCAACCAGAAGTGCTCTATGCAGCAGCACCTGCAATGCGTCTAGTAATGACTCCTTCTGCTATCCATACAAGGTTACATGTATTGGTGACATATCTAAATACGATTGCAGATTTTGTTTTGGACCCATTGCTCCTACCACTACTGGAACTGTCTGGGTATCTTTCTTCCACATTGCTCTTGTTTCTGCCTGCAGATCCTGATATTTTATGACTTTGTGTCTCTCTGTATGCAAGACACTGTAGTCACTGGGTGTGGCTATTTCAGTGATCAATGCTACTTTTGTCTTCTTTTCATGGACCACTATATCCAGTTTTCTAGCATCTATCTTTTGAACTGTTGGTAATGGGTGATTCCATGTGATATAAACTTCATCATTTTCTATTATGCTCTGTGGCTCATGTTTCCAGTGTTTTTCAGCCACTTCAATATCATAATGTTTGCACAATCCCCAGTGCAAGAGTCTTGCCACATTATTATGCCTTTCAGTATACAGTCCTTCTGCCATTAGTATGTCACAGCCAGCATTGAGATGTGCAACTGTTTCCAGTTCGGTTTTACAAAACCTACATTTGTCGGTTTCTCCCAGATGTTCAATGGACTTTGTAAACCAGCATGTACATAGCTCACTATCTTGGGCCACCAATATTAACCTTTCATCTCTTGGTTTGAATTCACCTCTCCTTAACCATTCCTGCATTCATTCCTGATCAACATGAGGTTCTTCCAGAAGTTTTCTATACTTACAACTATATTTATGCATTTTCCACATTTTTTGACTTCTCATCTGGTCCTTCATCTTATATTCTTTCTTTTGTTTTTTGGCACATTCATTTGCTGCCTCATTTTTATCCACTTCTGGTTTGATTTCCATTCCTGCTTGACGCCGATATGCCTCTGCTAGATTAAGAAGAGAAGTCATCTTAGACTTATTCTCCTCATGTTTCAAAACTTTCACTACATTTGGGTCTTGTGAAGTCAGCAGATATGTGTGGGGTCCCATGATTCCAGATCTATACATGTAACCAATTTAAAGGAGGGCATCCTTCCTTTGGAACGGGGAATATATAATCATGTTATGCACTGATTTTTATAAATAATTTGGTGAGTATGAAGCATCCTTGTTTTCCTAACTAATCTATCCAACACGTTTGGGGCCAGTCAATAACTCCAAAACTGTAAATTAGGACAGGAAGAGCAAATTGATTTATAGATTGGATTTTGTTCCTATATGTCAACACTGTTTTCAGGATTAATTTAAGTCTTCTAAAGTATTCCTTAAGTTTTATTTGGATTTGTTCATATTGATGATCCTTCATCAGTTCCCAAATATTTATAGACTCTTTCTTGCTCAAGTTCTTTTATATCACATTCTTGTACCAAACTGATGTTTTCCTGGTGCTGCAGTTTTCCTGTTTTAAAGGTTGCTTTTGCACATTTATTAAGACCAAATGACATTCTGATTATCATCTGAAAAAGTTTTGACAACTTGCAGTTGTGCTTTCAGTTCTTCATCTGATGAGCTATCATCTTGACAAAGAGAAGATGAGAAGTCTTTACACTTTGCTGTTTTCTAGGAGCCAAATTATAACCATGGCCTAATCTAAGTAGACAGCTTAATGGGTTAAGGGTAAGTCAGAATAGCAGTGGTGACAGAGAGTCACCCTGGAATATCCCCATCTGAATTTTTATCCCTGGGATAATAATTTGTCTTTTATCATGGCTTAATTGAAAAGTGGTCTGCTACTGTTTCATGGTCACTGTAATGTAGTCGATCAGTGTAGGGTGTGTATCTTATACATTTTTAAGCACTCTTCTATCCATGAATGTGGGATACTATCAAATGCTTTTTTGTAGTCCATCCATGCCATACTTAAATTCTTCCCCTTTTTACAGTTCTCCACTATCACTTTATTTAACAACACATGATCCTTTATTCCATATGACTTTCTTTTATTATGCCCTTTTGTTCTACTGCCATATTTGAGTTTTCTTCTAAATGACTATAAACTCTGTCGGCATCAATTCCCTTGTATAGTTTATACAGACTGGTATGACAGCCTCTCTGCATTGTGTTATGCAGTATGAACACTGAGGACTTGTAATGTGTATATGCTATGCAGCATGAACACTGAGGACCTGGAATGTGTGTGTTATGCAGTATGAACACTGAGGATTAGGAATGTGTGTTATGCAGCACGAACACTCAGGACTTGGAATGTGTGTGTGTTATGCAGCATGAACATTGAGGACTTGGAATGGGTGTGTATTATGCAGCGTGAACACTGAGGACCTGGAATGTGTGTGTGTTATGCAGCATGAATACTGAGGACCTGGAATGTGTGTGTGTTATGCAGCATGAACACTGAGGACTTGGAATGTGTATGTGTTATGCAGCATGAACACTGAGGACTTGGAATGTGTATGTGTTATGCAGCATGAACACTGAGGACTTGGAATGTGTGTGTGTTATGCAGCATGAACACTGAGGACTTGGAATGTGTGTGTGTTATGCAACGTGAACACTGAGGACTTGGAATGTGTATGTGTTATGCAGCAACAACACTGAGGACTTGGAATGTGTGTGTTACATAGCATGAACACTGAGGAATTTGAATGTATGTGTTATGCAGCATGAACACTGAAGACTTGGAAGTGTATATGTTATGCAGCATGGACAATGAGGACTTGGACTGTGTGTGTTATGCAGCATGAACACTGAGGACTTGGATTGTGTGTAAGCATGCATGTGTCTCCTGGAACTGCTATTGCAAAAGTGACTACAAAGAGGAGAATCAGTTAGGTGTAAAAGCAAATTATCAAGCTCCATCCCTAAGTGTATGTCAGGCCACTGTTATCGATAGGTGTCACATCTAATGGCAACAAATGGGCTGAAAGGCTCACACCCTGAAAAACAAGCCTTTGCTCTGATGGGGAAATGAATGGGCCTGCTGGCCTCCCATCTCAAAGAAGCTCAGCTGGTCTATCTGGCCCCATAGAGCTGATAGTCAGCTATGGGGAGGTAAAAAAAATAATAGATCCAGCTACTCTCAGTACAGATGGGGAATCAGGGATGGCCTTTTGTCATCTTGTGCCGTAGGCAAAAGGGCTCCACAGTGCCCCCATCTCGGTATATGTACACATCCATATTATTTCTTTCTTTTTCTTACAGTTTGTCTATGTCTTCATTTTTTTCTGTATTCATTTAACATATTTTAAATAAACCATTTCATTACATAAATAAATAAATAAATGCTGGAAAAGTGCCCCTGCTAGAGTGGCACCCTAGGCAAACACCTAGTTGGCCTATGCCTAAGGCCAGCTATGGGGGGATGAATGGTACTGCATTTCACGTTGCAGAGGAACATATGGATCTTTAGAGAAGCTGAGTGGATGTGCTTGATGGCCATGTGGGGTGAATATCCAAATAAAATAACAATAAAAAAAATCTGTCATAAGCTGATGACACCTTCCTTCTTCCATTGCCTTAATGGCCTCCTTTATCTCTTCCCCATTATGTGTGTACCTATCCTGTAGTGATCCGCTGAGCTCAAAGGGAACATTAAACAAAGAGAGAGAAGAAAGCAAAAAAGGAAAGGAAAAAACACCTTTATTGAATTATCACTGGTGACAGGCAAATGTACATTCATATAAAAGTAATCAAACTGTATTAACATAACAAACATTATGCTTCACATATATTGTATCATATAACCTAAGCAATATTACATAAAGTATTCAATTCCTGCCTTATTTTAAAATGAGAAACTTCTTCATTGAACCATCACTTACTACGTAGGCAATCACACATTTATATAAATGAAAACAAGCCACACCGACACAATCCTAGTCGCACACATTTTACATCACATACCATACTGACACACTCCCAGCTGCAAACATTATACATCACTTGTAATGTACCAGATCTTAAGCATTACATAGCTCATTAAGTCCTGCTGCCTTTTAGGCCTCATTCCTCCTTTGTATGTATTGTTCCCACAATTCCCATTTTTCCTGTGTAGTTTGTTCCTACACCTTTCTAAAGATCTCAATTCCAGTTGCTTTATCTCTGTTTCTGTATTTACAACTTCTAGTACAGTTGGTTTAGATTTTGATTTCCATTTTCTAGTAATTGCTTTTTTGGCAGCCACCATTATTAGACACAGCAAGGCCTTACTATGTCTAGGCAATTCTGATTCTGTATCTTAGCTCAGAAAAATGATCTCCCTCATCACACCAATCTGCCACCCAGCATCTCCAACAGTGCATCCTGCAGGGAATCATTAAAGTCTGCCAACCCACCACACTCCCAGAAAATATGTTCGCAATTACGTCTTTCTTCCCCTTTACACCTCCCAGTCCCACATTTACTGAATACCTCAGGAAAAATTATCTGGAGTCTACTTGGGGTATAAAAATATCTATGTAATCATTTCCAGGCCAAAATCCTAAATCTTCTAGATGTTGTTGCATATTTTCTTTGGTCAAAATATTGCAATGTGTAAGTGTAACTTAATGAACCGGTCCCAGAAATTTATATAAACACTTTTACCTGTGACTCATGCCATAACTGTATTTAATTTCCCCTTGTTTTATTAAATATGTATAACCCTTCATAAGTATGTATGTACCTGCATTACTCAGTATGCATTTCCCTTTAATTTTGTAACTATCCTTTTAACTTTATATGCACATATATCACTCAGTATTACTTACTGTGTTCTTTTGTCTTGATTTTAATCAGTGTAACCGCTGTAATAGGTATTTTTATAAGCCCATCAGCCTGGCTACACTCAATATATAAATTAAGACCTTATAAAATAAAAGGAACAAGAGGGGAAGGCATATGCCATCACAGTATCACAATATGAACTGACATTGCATTATTACACTTAAAACATGGACTGTGTTTAAAGATGGCAAGATTATTACAAACTAATTTCCTTATATTTTATTAAGATGCATTAAGTATATTCTTTCAATGATGAAAATACTGCATAAGAAACAAGACATTCCTAGATTTTTCACAGCTGTGTAGGAGTTGATCTAACCAGATGAACAGCTCACTGCAAGAATAGATTTATGCACCTAGAAAAAAAAATATCCAGTAGTAGGCCAGATAAATTGTCTCTCTTTATATAAGTTTTGGCCACTTTTGCATAGATAACTCCAGCTATTTCACAAGCATTAACTTAGCTATTTTCTCCAGATGATTTGCAGAATTTATTCTTTTTATCCTTGCAACAATCTTTGACTATGGAAAATATACGAGATCAAATCTGCAGTATTTTCAAATAGTGGGCTACTACTTTTGTACAAATAAAGGCAGTAATGAAATTAACTTTTAAACATTTTTTTAATGATTTTATGTATGCTACTGTTTTCATACGTGAGGACTTTTAAATATTAAGAAGCACAAATTATGTATTGTTAATACACTACAAATTAAACATAATTAAGAATTTTATGTTTGAGCTAAGCTGCTAAGTTCAGATGAAGAAACACAGCTGGACACAAGTGAAGGTCAATCAGAAAGCAAAGGACTACATTCTTTTAACATGACCTATAACATATAATTCATATATATGTGTGACCTGTATTAATTACAGTGGTTATAATTATTTATGTATATATTAGATGGAATTCAGAAAATATATTCACTCACTGCCAATGCTATATGATTAGTGCTATAGTGCCCAATAACATGACAGCAATATAATGTAATTCAGAGACAAGAAGCATGGAGAAAAAACTTATTAGTAGCTCATTATCATGTATCTGAATTGAAAACCACACAGTTCCTCCTACCACCCCATGTGCTGGAGTTTTACAGGTGCCTACACACACACACACACACACACACACACACACACACACACACACACACACACACACACACACACACACACACACACACACACACACACTCACACACACATATGCACACATTCACACATAGCTTTGGAGTACTTGATTCCTGTAGGGCCTTCCTCTTGCTATAGGACTGAATGGGTGCACATTGTCAACGGATGGCATACACTGTTTTCTTCTCTTTTCTCCCCAGATAGTACAGAAGAGTTACTCTTTAAATCACTCTATGCTGCAATACTAATTCCAGCAAAAAGATGTGGGAAGCAGCATCCATTGTCTAGGATATTGACGTGGTGCCATAGTCATGCCTGAGTCTCCCTGTCATAGCACACTGAGCAATCCTGCTATAAACAGGGTCGCACAGTGCATTATGCATTTCTGTATCCCAGATTCTGTATATATTTTTTTTAGTCTAGTGGAATATCCAGTTAAAAGATGTGATAAAAGTGTACCTGGTGCACTGTACAGATGTTTTTGCTAATCTGTGCTCCTGACATGCTTACAAAAGTTTATCTTCACTGCTGGCTCATCATCAACAGGTTTTCTACATTCTTGATACAGCATCATACTGACCAAAATTACACTAAACTAGCCATATTTATTCTACTTTTTCCCTTAGGGCCACCTTCAAGAAGGCATCTATGGGCCAAGTGATTCATAGACTCACTCAGCCTTGTCGATTAGCATGGCCGCCCCAACCACATTGCACTAGTGAACATGACCAAAAGGCCATGTTCAGCCTTCTCAGAAAAGTTTAAATACTAGGGATTTTAGTGGTAAGATAGGGTTGGGAGGTGTGTCATGGAGTGTATGTGAAGGGCTACATGTGTGAGTCTGCACTTGCGCATGTGTGTGTGTGTTTGATGTGCATGTATGTGTGCATGAGTGTGGTTTGGGGTGGCTATCATACCTTCACGTACCACTAGACTAATGAGCATTGTCTACAAGATTAAGTGGGGAGAACACTAGCCACCTGGGATAACTGTAGTTCTGGTATGGGGGTGTCCACTAGCCACTAGGGATTACATCATAAGACTTCTGTCTTAACAGCATTTAAAACAGTATAGGAGATGAAGGAAACACTAGACAGCAGGGATATCACTCTTGTGCATTAGCAGTCCTTAAAACACTAATGTGATGGGGGGTGGCACTAGACACCGGGGATACCACTCTTGTACTGTAATAGGCCTTAAACCACTACTGGGATTGGGGTGGTGGGGTAGAGAACACTAGACACCAGTGATACCACTCTTGTGCTGTAATAGTCCTTAAACCACTACTGGGATTGGGGGGGGGGCACTAGACACCAGGGAAATTACTCTTCTGCCATAACAGTCCTTAAACCACTACTGAGATTTGGGGTGAGGGCGATCATTAGACACCAGGGATACTACTCTTGTGCCTTAAGGGTACTTAAATCGCTATGGTGATTAGGGGAGGGGGAACCACTAAACACCAGAGATATGACATGCAATGTGGGACTGCAACCTTCTGTATGGCCTAGAGCAGGAAAGTAAATATCAAGGACATGCAGACAACTCAGGCATAGGTATGGGTAATGTTGTGTGTGTGTGTGTGTGTGTGTGTGTGTGTGTGTGTGTGTGTGTGTGTGTGTGTGTGTGTGTATGTGTGTGCCGTGCATGTGCATGCGCGTGTGTCTATGTGCACTTGTGTATATGGGAGACAGACTGAAGGGGGAGGGATGTCTTTGCCTACATGATGCAGCTGCCACTGTTAACTACCATGGGAAGTGCTGATCTGCACTTCATTATAGTTATCTGCAATTCACAGACATGCAAATTAGTTGATAATGAAGTCTTTCTCATTGCTGCTAACATGACTATGATCTGAAAAAGTTTTAAACATTAAAACAAAAGCGTTAATTATGTTTCCAGGTATTTTTTGGTTTTTCTACACTGTGGAGTAGAACATTAGTCAGAGTCTCTGTGGTAAAAGCACTTTCTTGTTTATTCTTTAGTTTTTTTGGTCCTTTGTTTGGTTCAAGTCAGTGATTGCCCCCAACCTGCAGTCATCAGCAAACTTGATCAGCCAAAGGCCATCTATATTTGTCTTGACATCTGAGAAGTATATTCCAAACAGGAGAGGGTCCAGCACTGATATCTGTGGTACTCCATTGGTGACTGGCCTTTTGTCAGATGTGGATTTCCTCTCTCTAACTCATGTGTTCTATCTGTGATCCATTTGGCTATTCATCTTGTGATGTAGAGGTTTATACCCAATTTTGTGAGTTTATCTATACTACTAGAGTGGATTATTGTGTCAAATGCCTTGGCCAGGTCAAGGTAGGTGGTATGCATTGTCTTACTAGTCAGACTTATGGGTTGGTAGTTTCGTGGGTCAGTTGATGGCCTCTGTGCAGATGGATGACTGTTGCTGTCCTCCACTCAACTCGGATAAAGTCTGTTTGGAGACTGTGGTTAAATAGAGATCTGAGTGTGTCTGCTAAATCATGTTTCAAGCTATTTAATAGGCACCCTGGGATTCCATCAGGGCCCATTAATGCCATGTTTCTAGCTATTTAATAGGCACCCTGGGATTCCATCAGGGCCCATTAATGCCATGTTTCTAGCTATTTAATAGGCACCCTGGGATTCCGTCAGGGCTCATTAATGCCATGTTTCAAGCTATTTAATAGGCACCCTGGGATTCCATCAGGGCCCATTAATGCCATGTTTCAAGCTATTTAATAGGCACCCTGGGATTCCATCAGGGCCCATTAATGCCATGTTTCAAGCTATTTAATAGGCACCCTGGGATTCCATCAGGGCCCATTAATGCCATGTTTCTAGCTATTTAATAGGCACCATGGGATTCCATCAGGGCCCATTAATGCCATGTTTCTAGCTATTTAATAGGCACCCTGGGATTCCATCAGGGCCCATTAATGCCATGTTTCTAGCTATTTAATAGGCACCCTGGGATTCCATCAGGGCCCATTAATGCTGTGTTTCTAGCTATTTAATAGGCACCCTGGGATTCCATCAGGGCCCATTAATGCCATGTTTCTAGCTTTAGAGAGAATAATGATGCCCTGCTCTTTTGTGATAACAGACAAAGGAATGCTTGGGGGTATTTTATGGGGAATGACCAGAGATGATGACAAGGTCATATTCAAAATTAATTTATCAGTCAGCAGGTTTGCTATTTCTTCTGGCTAAGTGTAGATAATGCCATCTACAGCCAACTCAGCACATTGTTGAGTGTTTCCATTAAGATTTTGGAAATAACTAAAAATGCTTTGTGGTTATCCTTTGCTTGGCAGGCTATTTTAGTCTCATATTTAGCTTTTAAAGACTTGACTAGCTCCCTGATTTGTCTGTTGAGATAATGAGGGATTTTTTTCTCTGTTTTGCTCCCTCCCACCTACTTCCAGACAGGAATTTCTTCCTTCTGTTGTAAAGTCTATTTTGCCAGGGGTCCACCAGGGTGGCTTGTTTTTCTGGCTAGACCTAGGTTTAGTTAGATCAGGTACTGAGGTTTCTATGCAGTTGCTTGAGTGGTTGCACAGGGCATTCGTATATATGTCTGCATAGGCATCAGTGTTTTTAGAGTGAAGGCGAGTTGTAAAATTACCTGTGCTATCTCTTAAGTGGAATTAATTTACCTTGGAAAAATTCTTTAGGGTTTTAGGGTTTAATGGGGGTACTATCATAACATTTATTTCAAAGGAGACTGGTTTATGATCTGATCTTACCAATGAGGACATTATCCTGGGGGGATGCAGTGCTCCCCCATGTTTGTGAATACTATGTCTAGAATATTTGAGCCCTTAGTGGTAGTGCAGCCCAGCTGTTCCAGAGCATGCGCACTGACAAAGTCCAGGAATCTCTGAGCCTGCAAGTTAGGGGTTGTATATGTTTCCCAGTATATGGATAGGTAGTTAAAATCACCCATGAATAGTGTGTTGCACTGAATGGTATGTGATTCTAGTAGTTTCAGGTATGTGGAATTGTTTTCATGGTTGGAGACCTGTAGTAAGCAATGATATGGTGGGGGATTTTGCATATGATCAACTGGACATGGAGTAGCTCAAGCATTCATGCTGTTTGACCAATTTGTAGATGAAATTGCTTTTTATGTAAATGGAAACACTTCCTCCTTTCATTTTTTCCTTTTTTTGAGGGTGGTCTAAATGTTTGATAGCATTATAGCCTTGCACTGCTAGGGTGCTTTCCACAACCTTGAACAGCATCTCTGTAACTACACAGAAGTCAGCATTCTCCAAGACAAGGAGAGCTACAAGAGAGTGCAGTTTCTTGTAAAAACCATAAAGACACACAAACTAAGAAGCATGATAAACACAAAGAAAAATCCAAAACACTAGGACCAGGTTTCCTTAAAAGGCGCCTTTTAATCCAACAGTAATGTAGCAAGTCCAATAATAAAAAATTATAAAAATGTAAAAACACACTGATAAGTACTTTCACCCATATATCCACAATACTTCATCAGATAAAGGATTAATTTCAATGCTAATTTTTAAATACATCACTCTAGGTCATATGTTACATTGCTGTTACTTGTTTGACCAGTCCGGTACTCCAAATAGTACCAGACCCCTACTTAAACTAAAAAGACAAGTTTAACAAATGCATTTAAAAAATTTCAATAAAATAAATATAAAAAGGTGACAATATAAAAAATATATATATATATATATATATATATATATATATATATATATATACTTAAAAATACCTTATTAAAAAGCTTTTGACATTTATCTTATAAATGTTTTTTACCTCAGTTTACAAACAAGCAGTGGTCATTCAGTGGTCATTAAGCCCTGGCCAACTCCTCGCATTTAAAAGTAGTAGCCAATACAGCTCTTTTCTTTCAAGGTGGATTGCCCATGGACCTCTTCTACAGCTTAATTTATTTTTTCAATAACAACAAATTTAAACCAGTGTTTTTCATTACTCGAAATGTGTTTAGCTACACCCGAAATGTGTTTAGCTACAGGGTTTGTCATTTTTCTTTTTCTGATATCATAGCAATGTTCATAAGTACACTCTCTTAGCATTCCTCTTAGCATTTACCAATATAAAATGCCTCACATAACTGCCATAGAGCTGCATATACAATGTCTTTCATTAGGCAATCAAATCTACCTTGCAAATCAAATTTATGTTCTTTAATATAAAAGTGCTCAGATGTCAGGATACACATAAAATAATGACATCACCCACAACTTTGCATTATTTTAACCACACAATGTACATTTTTTGTCGTATGAAGGTCTCTACAAAATATTCTGTAAATTTAAGCTTTTTCTATAGATTATGCAAGGATGTTCATCAATTCAGTCCCTTGAGGAGACATTGTCTTTTAAAATACTCGAGTTTTTGTACATAATATGTTTTATTATACCACTTTCTAAGTTAAAAGTAGTCACACATGAATGTCTAAAATTTTTTTCTTCAACATCCATACTAGTATTAATTGCTGTTAAATTATTACCTTGCTTCAGAATCTGACTAAAATGATTAATTTCTGTTTTAAGCACTACCTCATTTTTAAAGTTGTTAATAATTTCAGTTGGATAATCTCTTTTTAAAAACACAGAGCTTAATTTCTCACATGCCAACAGGAAATCCACATCACTGGTAACCATTTTAGCAGTGCGCAGAAACTGCCCTTTAACCACTGATTTTTTCAGTGAAAGGGAGTGTGTGCTGGTAAAGTGTAACAATGTGTTAGAGTAAGTTGGTTCCTGTAAATACGTGAAATGTACTAGTTAAATCTTTTTCTAAAAGGACATCCAAATAGGAGAGCCTGGCTGTTTCTACTTGTGATGTATATTTAAAAAAATAGTGCAAGAATTTATATATTCAAGAGACTCATTCAGTTTATCCACCCCCTCCTTCCAGACCAAAAACAAAATCATCTAAATAACGTGTATAGGTCCTAAAGGAATCTTTAAAATTCCTATTAAAAAGACAATTCTTTTCCCAGTAAACCATCACTACATTAGTGAAAAGGAACACACAAATGGAGCCCATGGCCACGTCTTCTTTCTGCAAGTAGTATTTACCTTTAGACAATAAATAATTATTCTTTAGGGCCAGTTCAAGTAGTTCTTCATATAAGTTAATTCTCACTTGCTCCACCTTTTTCTCCAAAAGGAATTCACAAAACCATTCAACCCCTAGGGTGTGAGGAAAAACAGTATATAGATCTTTTACGTCAATTGTGACTAAAATAACTTCTTTTTTTAAATTCCAGCTTGTTGATTTTATTAAGGAAGTCCCAAGAATCCTTACATACTTGTGTTTCATCTTCAAGTAGATGTTTCAGCTTATTATCCAAAAATTTAGCGCAGGCACTTGTTATTGATCCTCTAGCATCCACTATTGGTCGCTTTGGTGGATACCTTATGCTTTTATGAATTTTTGGGATACCAAAAATGGTAGGAATAGTTGGAAAAAACATATTTAAATAATTGAATTCATCAATTGTAATCTTACCATCTATGAACATGTCCTTGATTTGCATTGTTATCCTATTACAGGCACAGTTCAATTCATTAAGGGACACAGAGTATAAGTGTTATCATTCAAAAGATCAAACATTTTTTTTTTTATTATAACAATCCTTACCTATGACAACAATACCCCTTCCCTTGTCCGGTTTCAGTAACCTAACATTTTTTTGTTTAATCAAGTTTAACTGCTCAAGTTCTTCCCTGGTCATATTGTAATCAACAGCTGATTTCATTTCATTTAACAAAAGTCTAAAATCAAACTCTCACATTTTTTCATATAATTGTATGTCCGATTGTAATAGAGGGTTAAAAGCACTGGAAACTCTTAAACTCATCATAGCATGTGATAAATCATTAAACATGACAGTAAAACATAACTGTAAAATTAAGTTTCCTAGTGCACATTTTTAAATCTATGCTATATTAGCATGTTTTGATGAAGCAAAAGACATACCTTTAGCTAAAATCTCCACCAGTACATTATCAATATTAAGTTCAATATAGTTAAATACTTTAAAGTCTCATTTTTCTTTTTATAGAATACTATCACAATTACAACAGTATTTTAGTTTTTCTGCTTGCACAATATCAGACAATACTAATTCCTCCATTGTTGCCAATTTCATTGGTTCTGTTGATTGGAGTGTGAGTTTCCCCAATTACAAAGGTCCAAAAGGTTAAAAAAAAGATACCAGAGAGACCAGTGGGAGGCAAATAATAAGCCATCACCCCAAATAAGGAACCAATGGAACAACAGGGATTGGCACTGCCTAAAAAAGGCACTATGGGGGTGGCTAATGCCTTGTCCAGTATTCAAAAGCCTAGCGGCGACAAGTATAGACCATCTCTGTCAAAGCAGCATGGCCTGTCAAGTCATGTTGTTTCAGGCTGACAACTACTGGATCCCTATTTATTGAAGTCAATCATTTTCTGTTTGTATTATGGTATCATTCTTGGTGTGGGTAGAATGCTGCTCAATGCAAGGCTCATAGCCTGCAACATGTATTTAGAGAGGTCCGCCATGTCTCTCTTCATATAGTCCAGGGAGGTACATCTCAGGTCATTCACACCCACATGGACTATGACTGAGTCATACTGGTACTTGTGGTTGAGTGACCTGAGTGCCTGCATGATCTAATGAATCCTGGCCCCTGACAAGCAACTGACTGTAACCCTGTCTTTATCCGTCCTGGAGGAGGACATCAGTGTGCCTCATGGTGGAGTCTCCTATGACCAAGATGTTTGAGTGTATGGTGTTTTGCCTTAGGTGCTTTCTTGTGATGACACTGTGGTGTGTATTTTATGTATAGTGTTGGGTGTTGACTTGGTTTTCTTTGGATGTGCTTTCTGGTTGGAGCATACAAGAGGCCTCTGAGGTTTTGGTAGGTTACTTGTGACTATCTCTCCATATTTGGGTTTATATGTTGAGACCTTATTTGGTGAAAGAAATGATGTGCATGTGCTGACAACCTGTTTGTCATTTGGTGTATCAGTATATGAGAGTCTTGTCTCAATTTTCATAATGTAACTACATCTCTCACATACTGTGTTTGTTTGTTTCAGGATTAAGTGGTTGTCAGTATACACGAGACAATTGCTAGATAGCCTTAGGATGCACATGACTACATGCCTAGCCACAGATATAACAGGTAAGTGCCTATCCATGGTTTCAGTTTTTTTTATTATGGATTTAACCAGGGAGAACAGTGAGGAAATGTAACTGAACTGGGATTATAGCACATGGATGAAGAATGTGTGCTGTACTCAGTGTGAACTGCAGCTATCCAACAAGGCCATGCTGCTCTGCATGCAACTCAGATGCTCCTAGAGCAGCAGAGGCACTGGGGAAGGTTACAAAAATAGTTATTCTAAGGGAAATTTTAACTTGATAGCATTTGCATCTATACACGGCACTGCTAACTGCCACTGTGCAGATAGCTGCCTAGCTCAAACACAGTTTATATAGAATCAGAAAAAAACAAGTTTTACAACAGCAAGGCCTACAGACTAATTACGAAAACACACAATAAGCTTTCAGCCAGTAGCCCCAAACTCAAATAGGTTTGCTACAACACACTTCTACCACAAGAATGCAGTCAGAAAACCCTCTTAATGTAAAATGCTGCTTTTAGAACTCAAGTGCAGAGAAACAACACAAAACAGATACTACTGTTCTGTAAAACTAGCAGGCACAATGTAATTACGTACCACAACAGCAGTAGAAATAGTTCAGCTTTGAAACTTTACTAAAGTTTGATAAATGTAACAACAAATACAGGATTCCTATTAAATATAGTAAAACTAATCAGCAGAACTGTGATATGATAATTATTTTCATTCTTTTAGCAGGGGATGGCTCTAGTTGCAGCAGACTCAGTGTAAATCTCAGGTGAAGTACCCAAACCAAGGGCAACTCTGAGGAACTGCATGCACACACATGCATATATAGTATCTTCTAGAAACTACTGTATATATGCATGTGTGTGTGTGTGTGTGTGTGTGTGTGTGTGTGTGTGTGTGTGTGTGTGTGTGTGTGTGTGTGTGTGTGTGTGCATGTGTGTGCGTGTGTGCACATAATAGGTTTCATCAAGATACAGTTAGTGTTCGTAACATAGCACTGTAAAATAAAATGTTGATAGTGAGGTGGATGAATCCCAGGGAAGCCATTTGTTATAACTATGCTATTAACTGTAGAGTATGCAGCCTCTTTGTATATGGCTGGTGTCAGTCATAGGCCAAGGTAGCAGTGTTCATTTACCTTGTGCTCTTAAAGAAACATTTATGGTTTGCAGATGAAAAGATAAAATTCTGTGTCCTTGACATATTAGCCTATCAAAGTTCTTGGTAGCTGCTATTCCAATATAAATAAACACACAGAAAATGGATAAATGGAACATGTGTGGAGGTCTTTATTGTGCGATATATCAAATACTATGTACTGTAGGGTTAGGGAGCTAGATCTGTGATATAGGGCTTTGTCACTCATCATGGACTTACAATACAAGATACATCATATATCACACACCAGATCTCCCACACATATCCATATCATTGTTATTATCATCATATTTTCCTTTATTAATAACAATAGTATCAATTTTAATAGATAACTCAACTCTCTGAGCATGTAGCCCAGGCCGGTATGACCCTGACCTTGAGTAGCATCTTACCCTCACCAAGAATTATGCCACAATATGAAGACAAGATGATCAATTTCAACAACTGGCTTAGGTACTGGTGTCATTCAAAGGGGATCCAATGCCTGTCAGCTTGGAATGATATGCTCGACAAGCCATGATGCTTCGCTAGGGACGGCTTGCACCTGTCAACCCTGGGCTTTCGGATATTGGCAAAGGCTCTTGCTACCCCCATAGTGCCTTTTTTAGGCAAGGCTCAAAAGACAAACCCACCTCCATAGGTATCACAAGGGACAAGAAACTAAGAGTAATGCTACTCAATGCCAGAAGTCTAAACCTCAAGATGCATGCACTCGAAACTCTCCTTAGCATGGAGAACATCGATATCTGTGCAGTAACAGAAACCTGGTTCAGGGCTCCCGAGAGCACCCCAGCACTACCAGGTTATACCTCATACCATGCTTTTCGGCCCCAAAACTTGGACCGAACCACAAAAGGAGGGGGAGTATCGATATTCATCAAAGATACCCACACCTCCAGGTTGGTGGCAAAGCATGAAGCATCAGACACTATCCATGTGCAACTAACAGTGGGTAAAACTGCCTTCCAGTTTATAGCCTGCTACAGACCACCCTCCCAAACCCAGGAACCCCACTCGGCCTTTCTGAGAACACTGGAAAATATGAAGGTCTCTCCAAACACCATTATATTGGGTGACTTCAACTACCCAAACACAGACTGGGAGCTTTACTCTAGCTCCAACACCCTAGCCCAAAGGTTCCTAGAATTTATAAACTCAAATGCTATGGAACAACTTGTTACCACTCCCACAAGAGGGGAAAACATACTGGACCTGATCATCACCAACATGAGGACTCTATGCTCCAGACCAGAAGTGTATCCCTCACTGGTAAGATCAGACCATAAACTAATCTCACTGGATATTCACATCCCGACCCCACCCCTGCCCAGAAAACCACAGTGAAAAACTTCTCTAAAGCAAATTTCACACTCCTCAAAACTGAGGTGGAATCCTTCAAAGCCCCTGGGCCTGTGGAAAATATGTCCCAGACCACAGAATCCTTTATAAACGCATTCTATGAACACCTTCAGGAATGCATGGATCATGCGATCCCAAATAAAACCAAGACCCAATCCTCCAAAGGCAGACGTCCTGTCTGGTGGACCCCAGCCATAAACAAACTATACAATAGAAGGAGGAAGCTACTAAATGATAGAGCAAAATCCCAAAAAGGGAAGGCATCACTGATCAGTATTAGCAAAAAACTACGGGCACTCATAAAATTGTCTAAGGCCAGCTTTGAGAGAAAAATTGCACAGGACACTAAGGATAATCACAAGGCTTTCTTTAGTTATGTTAGGAACCTGGGTGGTAATTCCCAGATATGCTCAGAATTAGTCCAAAATGACAAAAATACACTGAACCCACAGACATTGCCAACATCCTAGCTGACAGGTTCAGCGTAAACTTCTCCCCTCCCACCAAAGGGCAAATATCTATCCCAGCAGAATGCTGCCCCCTGACATCTCAGATGCTCAGGTAAGAGCCCTCTCCAAAGCAAAAACCACAGCATCAATGGGACCAGACGGTGTCCTGGGCTGCATCCTACATGAACTCCAAGAAGAGCTAAACCCAAACATAAAACTACTGTTCAATCTCAGCCTTACTACAGGATATGTGCCCAAAGAGTGGTGTACAGCAACAGCGGTCCCTCTCCATAAAGGTGGTGCCTCAACGGATCCTGGAAACTATAGCCCCATAAGCCTGACTAGCTTGGTCTGCAAAGCTATGGAAAGGATCATCATGGACCTCATAAATAAAGATATTGGGGACCTACAGACACTGGATCCTACCCAGTTCGGCTTTGTTAAGGGCAGATCCTGCCTCTTAAACCTGGTTGATTTCTTTGAAACAGTCACCAAGGCCATTGACGAGGGGAAGGTGGTCCACACAGCCTACCTGGACCTCGCAAAGCCTTCGATACAATACCCCACTCGGGCATTATAGATAAGCTCACCAGCTTAAATATAAACCCCTATGTCACTAGATGGATTGCAAACTGGCTCAAGGACAGAACCCACATGGTTAGAATTGCTGGAGCCATGTCAGACTCCAAACCAGTTACAAGTGGTGTCCCACAAGGCTCAGTCCTGGGACCTCTCTTGTTTGGTATATATTTCTCAGAGGTACAGGCCAACACGGAAGGACTGTGGCTGACCAAGTTCGCAGATGACTGCAAACTGGGCACCATAATCGACTCTCCAGCCGACACAAGCATTCTCCAAAAGGGCCTCATAGAAACAGACAACTGGTGCCAGAGCCATGGCCTCAAGCTAAATGCCAAAAAGTGTATAGTCATCCCCTTTGGCAAAAACAAAGTGCCCACAAATTACCACATAGGTGGTAATCCATTAAGTACAGAAGAAGTAATTAGGGACCTGGGGACCCAAGTTGATAGCAATCTCTCATTTGACAACCACGTGGCCAAAGTGGTTAGAAAAACATTTTATATAGCCCACCTAATCATGAAGGGATTCACATCTAGATCAGGG
This sequence comes from Protopterus annectens, assembly GCF_019279795.1. Lineage (NCBI taxonomy): Eukaryota > Metazoa > Chordata > Ceratodontiformes > Protopteridae > Protopterus > Protopterus annectens. Next base: position 660,669,148 of record NC_056727.1, on the reverse strand, counting down.
GAGGTCATCATGCCTCTTTACTCATCCCTCATCAGGCCCATAATTGAGTACAATGCCCCTTTTGGGATGTACCTTACCAGACACCTGCAGCAACTGGAAAGACCCCAAAAGTACCTCACCAAGAGGATCAAAGGGCTCAAACAGATGCCATATGCTGCCCAGTTAAAGAAACTCCAGCTCTACTCAGTGGCATACCGCCTGTTCAGAGGCAATCTGTGCTTGACGTATAAAGCCATGTCCAACCCGGAATTAATGGACATGCTGCACCTCAGAAAATCCAAATCCCATCGAGCTACGCTCGAGAGACTTGAACCTCAGCACTGAAATAAATAGGACATGCTGGAGGGACAGATTCATAACCCAGAGGCTCCCTTCACACTGGAATAAAATCCCAGTCCAGGTTAGGCAGAGTCCCTCATTGACTCTCTTCAAGAGGAATCTTGATGAGTGGATGGGAGATCGTAGGTTTACCCCGGGTATCACTTCTGTGTCACTGTTAGACAGAGGCACAGTATACTAACCTCGAAAAAGGGCATAGCAAAATACATTTAAAATGGGTGGTGAAAGCCAAACACATTCTCGCTAGGCTTATAAATGCCCTAGGGCAGATAGCCTAGTATGAACCTATGAACCTATGAACCTATAATCTTGTTGTTCAGTCATTTAACTGAATCCAACTCTTCCTGACTTCAAGGACTTTATCAAACCAAGTCTGTCTTTCAAGAAATGTTTTTTTTTTACTTTCTTGCAAATATATATTCATTACTTCAGTAATGTTGTTCATCCACCTTTGTCTCTGCTGCTTTCCTTCTTCTTTTGTTTTGATCTTTCCCAACATCAGTGTCTTTACTACTGAATCCTGCCTTTGCATTATGTGGCCAAAGTATTTCACATTTACATTTGCCTTTCATCTCAAAAAGCAATCATATTTTAATCTCACGGTTTTCCATAAAAATAAAATCTGTTAACATTAAGATCTCAATATTAAGATTTTAACACTAGCATTATTTTATTAAGCAGTTAAAAGTAGCCAAGAGAAGAAGGGGAGCAAAAGGCAATGGAAAGACGAAATAAATGAAATGGAATGCAGAGGTTCAGGGCATAACAAAAAGAGATAAGGAGGCACATTTAAATCAACAGTGTAAAGAACTGGAACAGAAAGGGAAAGACAAGAGATCTCTTCAAAAACATGGTGATATTAAGGGAAACTTCCAGGCAAAAATGGACATGATAAAAGACAAAGATGGGAAGTTCCTAACAGAAGCAAAAATATTAAGAAGAGGTCAGGAATATACCGAATAATTATGTAGTGCATGGAGCACGTTGATTACTCTCTGACATTCAGAAAAAGACAAACTAATTAGGCACCAGAATGACACAAGATCCAGTGTTAGCAAATGTTAAGTACCCGTTTTGAAAGTTGTTAAGGTTGGGTCCTATGCTCGACAGTAAAACAGTAAAATTTGCCTGTACTGACTAGCAAATGACAGAGGCAGAACAAAATATTTGTTTTTGCCTGCTATATATACCCTTAACATTGTCCTAACTTCCTGTAAAAAAAAAAAAAAAAATGACGATGAAATAATAGGATGTGTGTTTGCCTGCATTACCTAAAAAATATGAACACTGAAACTAATGTATATAATTATTTAGTAACTTTAGGCCTCAGGGGTTTGAATGAAAACTACTTATTTTTATTAGGAACACACCAAAAATATGAAGGAATAATCAAGACATCCTGCAAAGATCTAGACAGTTGAGAGGTTAGAAAAGTGAGTGTAAACATAACAGACTACATTACACTACCACTCTGAAAGTGCTCACAAAGTGTTTTATGACTTTGAAAGTTGAGAAAACACTTATATTTCTTTTCCCTGTAACTTGTAGCACATTGAACAGATAAATTTCCATGCACTACAAAGAATTATGATCATCTCACTGATCATAACCATAAATTATGTGTTCTCAATGTGGGTGCCAAGATTCACCTCTCGAGCTAGCTTTTGAGGTGAATTTCTTGGCATCCACATCTTGACCAAATAATAAGTGGGTTTTGATCAGCGAGTCAGTCATAATCCTCTATATCAGCAATATCTTAACATCACTGATACATAAGATGATATGTTCTCTGATGTAGGATCACACATTTTGCAGAGTGAAGCTAACTGGACCGAAGAAAGAATTGCTAACAGTAAGGCTCCAAGAAGTTATGGAATTCCATCTACTTTGCTTAAAATCCAGAGAAATGATGCTGTTTGAAATTCAACAGCAAATGTGAAAATCATATCTGAGACCAATACATGCAAAGGTCAGTTTATATTCCAGTCTCAAAAATGGCAATGCTAAAGAGTATTCAAATTATCAAAGAACCACACGTTGTGTTAGCAAGTTGATGCTTAAGATCCTGCAACCTAGACTCCAGCAGTATATAGACCAAGAAATGACAAATGTGCATGTTGCTTTTAGAAGGGGCAGAGGCCCAGAGATCAAATTGCCAGTATAAACTGGATAACAGAGAAAGCAAAGACGTTCCAGAACAATACCTTCTTCTTTACTGATTACTCTAAATCCTTTGACTGCACAGACCATAACAAGCATTGTCACGTGTTAAAGAACTAGGGATACTGAATTACCGTACTTGTACCTCCTGATAAATCTGTTGCAGAACAAGAAGCAGCAGTTAGACCTTTTGACTACAGGCTTTGTTCAGTTGATCACCTCTGCATTCATAGATTGTGTTGTACCTTGAACTTAGTTTTCATATTGGGTATAAATTCACAACATCACTTTCTGGTCCATTTTGGTCTTGAACTTCCAGACTTAGAACTCCCAGTCCCAAAGCTGAGGGATATTCATTCCACTAGGCATATTACACAGTATGTTTTTGTCCATGGTTCCTCATTTCCTTCTAGAGAATGGCACTGGATCCCTAGGTGTCTTGGTTGTTGACTATAATAGGCCACAATCCTTGACCCTGGAACTCCTAGCCCAAGTAGCGTTTACCCAGTTTCCACAAGAAGATGCAAACTATGGGTTGATCACAATCTTTGCTTTCTTCATAGTAATGGTAGCTTACTGTTGGAGCATCAGTGAAGGAGGGTGTGTCTGCAGTGCAACAAGCTTGAGCTGGAGGAGTATTGTGCTGCATACTATGTGGAGATTGCTCTAAAAAGGGCAGCTTGTTAATCATGGGATGTTTGTACGATCTAACTGACTGGCCACACACTTCAATGTGATCGATAGATTACCCATCTATTCACCAGGAGAGGTCTGTCTAGTGTAGAATGTGATTCTATTGGTGATTTCTTCTCCAACAAGATTGCTGCTATCAGATCTGCCATGTTATAGCCTAGAGGGGTTTTCCTCCAAACAGAGAAGCATATACAATTCATAATGCAAGCAATATAAAAAAATCAGTGAAGAAGTAAAGTAAAAACACTGCTTATGTACATTTCAAAAGTGTAGGTATAACTGGAATTCTGGAGTTGATCCCCAACACCTCCAATATTATCTATATTTATATCATCATCTTCATCAATATCTATATCTATATCTATATCTGCTCCATATTTATACATCTATTTGTATATCTGTATCTATGTAGCTATATCAACTTTGAACATAGACAGTTCTAGGTGAAACTAGACTTCAGTATATTACCCAAGATATCAATCATGTAAGTAGAAAACTATTCTTTTTTTCTCTATAATAATTTATCCCATGATGGATGTAGTAAAATACTGGAAAATTTTGTAATTTAGTCTCAAAAGTGCATCTTTGACAAGAAGTTACATTCTAGCCCTCTTAGTTCTTTGCTCTGCAATCATCTAATTGAAATGCAGTAAGAAATACAATAACCTACATCACATCAGAATAATAAAAATAGACATGATTAAGCACTGAGTTCTGCAATAGAAAAATCCCTAGAATCAGGCAGCCACAGTGTGCACCACGTAGAATGTTAGTGCTTTGGTCTACTCCTTTGACATGTACTTACTAGGTCATCTATAGAGATATCTATAGACCAAATCATGCAGTATTATGTAACTGTCTTCATTTAATCCCTAACAATCATGGCCTAAGCATTTTACAGTTTTGTCCCTCTCTGAAATTACTAAGTAACAATGTAAACAGCAATATTCAATGAACCAATATTATTACTTTTTATGATATTCATATTTTCCATTGAATTCATTATCTGGTCTAAGTTTGTTTTCCTTGTTCTTTCAGTTTTGAAAATACTGCTAAACAACAAAGCCTTTTATCCCCTTTTCAGTTAATTATTGCTTATTATACAACGACCCCCCCATTAATATTCCAAAACATGCACACTGATTGGTCAGCATGCACGTTGTAAGTCAGAGTTATAGTAATGGAAAAAGGTCCGGTCGCCCGGACTTTTTCCATTAGTATAACTCTTTTTTTTTTTTACAGCAACGGAGAATGCAAGATCTCCGTTGCTTTTTACAATCTGTCTCGCTATGTTAAACGAGTTTAACATAGCAAGACAGCTTTAAAAAAAGCAACGGAGCATCTCTGTTGCTTTTTTTAAAGCTGTCTCGCTATGTTAAACCCATTTAGCATAGCGAGACACTTTAAAAAGCAACAGAGATCTTGCTTTCTCCGTTGCTTTTTTCAAAACTGTCTTGCTATGTTAAACTCCTTTAACATAGCGAGACAGTTTGTAAAAAGCAACAGAGATCTTGCTTTCTCCATTGCTTTTGCCCACAGCTCTGATGTACTGCGTACGTATACGCATGCGCAGTACATCAGAACTGTCGCAGAATACCAGACAGCTGCGGAAGGGCAGCAAGAAGGCATTATACAATGCCATTATTTAAGAAAAGTAGTTATTTTTTTCTTGAATAATGTCATTGTATAATAGCAATAACCCACTTCTGGGTGTGGGTAATGCTGGATTTACACTAGACAGACCTCTCCTGGTGAAGAGATGGGTAATCTATCAATCACATTGAAGTGTGTGGCCAGTCAGTTAGATCATACAAACATCCCATGATTAACAAGCTGCCCTTTTTAGAGCAATCTCCACATAGTATGCAGCACAATACGCCCTTGTGACGAAACCACACCAACCATGGATAAATCCAGCATTACCCACACCCAGGCATGGGTTATTGCTATATTAAACCCTAGTGATACCTCCAGCTATTTCTTTAGGTTCATCCTAGTGATGCCTCTAAACACCTAATGTTATCTATTTGTATTTAGATTAATAATTCTAAAACCATCTGCATACAAGCTATTAAATGACTTCATCTTTAAAGCTTATATGATGGGCACCCCAAAAGAACTGGTGCTTGACCTCTGCAGCCAAAGACATAGTAAATGTTCAAATACTATTTATTGATATTGTAGGTTTCATATTTTCTCTAAATATTTCAACATTCAAATAACAGACATATGAAAGCTCTTAGCTCACAGCTAGATAGACAAAATGCTGCTGGCAGTATGTTTGTAGTTTGTGTGAATGTGGAGATATTCTAAGTTGTTTACAAAATATGAGAAATAAATAATATTTTCTCTGTTACTGTAACTTATAAAATCTATTTAAGACCTAGAAACTAATGAATACAACCTGTGTCCAGTTTAGTCTGTACTAAATACCTTGTCGTTTTCACTTTGTTAGTAACAGTTATCACTCTAAGGATAGGAACATTTGTTTTTACTTTGAGGATATAACCTAATTTTCTCAAAAAGCTCAGCATGCAACCAGTGGAAGTCAGAGTACAAGCTTCCAGAGCTTCACTGGTTGGAATGAATGAATGAATGAATGAATGAATGAATGAATGAATGAATGAATGTTAAGTTTGGTGAACGAACATCCGTCTCTTACAAGAGGTAATGCTATAGTCAGAAGCAACATAATTACAGTAACACTTTGGGAAGTCATGATGATAAAGCATGGCTTTCAGCGATTAGTAACTTAGCTGGATCTTCCATCAAGGTCATGTTTGGAATCAAATGTTTCAGCCATGCTCTTAGTGAAAACAGTTGCTGCATTAAAGATGATGAAAAGTCCTTGGTGAAATGTTATGCTGTTTTTTCTGCTTTGTTACAGAATTGTTCATTGGATGCACACACCAGCATTCCTGGAAGGATGCCTTTAATTATCATCATCATCATCATTATTATTATTATTATGTTTTTGTAAGTGTGACATCCAGTATTCGGAAATAGTTTTTTCACCTGAGCCATAATTCTGTCCAAACTACCGCAATAAGTCTGACCTTTAAAGTACCTCTCTGCATCATTCATAATCATATGGTACATCAGTCTTTTAACTTTCTTTGACTTCACTCAAAAATAGACTGCAATCCCTACGAGTCTGATATTTTCTGTGAGCTTTTTCGGAAAGTTTCAGATGAATGTTTAAAGATTACCAAGGAGTTTGTTCCATACAGAAGTAAATCACCAACTTTTTTAAGTGTATTTAGAGGCTGAAATGATGGGTTCAAAAATCTTGGTTTGTAGTACAGCCAGCATTAAAACTGAAAATTGATTATGTTTGTTGGTCTTTCAGTTTTTCCCAGTTAGGGGTCGCCACAGCGGAACTCCCATCCGCTAATGATTGGCAGTGGATTTTTACAGTGCCGAGTTGCTTTTTTTAATTTTCAGCATCGCTACACCCATCTATATTATATATATATTATAACTGACAAGAATTATCTTAGAGAGTAACCTGATCTTTGATTATGTCTGCATAATAGAATCTCAAAGTAGTGACAGACTCATACTTGACAACCATCATCTGGAATATAGTCATTTGAAAGTTATGCAACTGTCAGCCTCTGAGATAGAGGAAAAGTGTGATAGTAGAGCCCATTTCTTGATATTGCCTCCAAGAAACTGTATAGATTTTCTGTTACATCATAAACCTGTTTTATTTCTTGTGAACATTTGTAAATTCACATGTTGTATTGACACAGTGTACATGTTCTGCACAGAGGTCTCCCTTCAAGATTCCTGAAATCTATAAAATGCCACTTGCATGTGCAACTCCATCATATCCCAGCTGTGCACTTTACAATATCTGGTAAATTGTCTTCAGTATACATTGCTATTTTTGTAGACCAAGACCTGGCTGGTTAGGTAAGAAAGAGTGAAATCCCAGAGGCATCTCTATGATTTATATATCTGTTTACATGCATCACCCATTACTTTAAATTGCCATTTTAAAATATATGATTTGACTGGACAACTTTATCACAACTTGACATGTATCCCTGATAACAAAAATAAATGGTGTGGTTTACATTTCAATTAAAATATTTTGTTCTGTCGTTCTAGATAACAATTCAGTACATACATCTTTAATGTTTTGGCATAATTAATTGAGTTCCCCCTTTGGATTGTTTAATCTAGGATTATTTATTGCAAGCAAACTGTGAGAATTTAGTTTCTAAAAAAATAAAATTACTTCTACTATAATATCAAATGTGTTTTTTCCATGAGGTAAAGCCACCACTCATAATGTGAGGTGGTACAAGGAGATACACCCATGGAACCTTTACTCTAAAAATAATCAACTCAGAGGGTACTGTTCTTTAGGGTAAGGAGAATTTTCCCTATCCAGGGACCTTCCAGAGGAAAATGGAATTCAAGTAAATGACTGAAACCTGCAAGTCAAACTAGCAGATTTTTTTTTGCTCTGTTATCCTTCTATTTGAGATATCAAATAGCTATCTCAGAACTGTGTCATATTTTGTTAACAGTTCACTGACAAACAGCATAGTTCCACTGCTGGAGTCATCCAAAACATCTGGATGCCTCCTAACAGAGGCAACATACACAGCCATCAGTGTGTTTAAGTCAATCAGGAAATTGTCTCTAAGAGGTCTGTTTTATTCTCTTCACTTAAAGTGCCGGTGTAATCCTCACTGATGCAACACAATTCAAACCACAATGTGCTGCTTAAATATTTCATGACTATGCAGCCTTTCAACTGATGCCGATTTCTAATTTCAATTAAATTAAATTTAATTAAATTAATTTAAATTTTTTTTTAGTTCCACTAAAAGTGTTAAGGCTACATTCAGTAAAGTACCATCTCACTGCAGTGGGTGAAAGGCAAAATCAGGGATGGGATATGCTTAGGCCTTATATTTTTGTGGCATGGTAAGTCTCAGAAAAAAAAGCATTATTCACTTTGCTTCTCCTGTGGAAAAGCATCTGTTTGTTTCAATGTCTGTCATCATCTTCTTTCGACTGTTCCCGTTAGGGGTTGCCACAGCAGATCATCTGTTTCCATTTCTTCCTGTCCTCTGCATCTTGCTCTGTCACACCAACCACCTGCATGTCCTCTCTCACCACATCCATAAACCTTATCTTAGACCTTCCTCTTTTCCTGTTACCTGGTAGCTTCATCCTTAGCATCTTTTTCCCAATATACTCAGCATCCCTCCTCAGCACATGTCCAAACCAACATAATCTTGCCTCTCTGGCTTTGTCTCCAAACCTCCCAACCTGGGCTGACCCTCTAATATACTTATTCCTGATCCTGTCCACCCTCGTCACACCCAGTGCAAATCTTAACATCTTTAACTCTGCCACATCCAGCTCTAACTCCTGCCTTTTTATCAATGCCACTGTCCCCAACCCATATAACATAGCTGGTCTCACTACCCTCTTGTAGACCTTCCCTTTCACTCTTACTGGTACTTATCTGTCACAAATCACTCCTGACACTCTTCTCCACCCACACCATCCTGCCTGTACTCTCTTCTTCACCTCTCTTCCACACTCACCATTACTCTGAACTATTGATCCCAAGTATTTAAACTCATCCACCTTAGCCACCTCTACTCCTTGCATCCTCACCACTCCTCTATCATCTCTCTCATTCACACACATATATTCTGACTTAGTCCTGCTGACCTTCATTCCTCTTCTCTCTAGAGCATATCTCCATTTCTCCAGGGTCTCCTCCATCTGTTCCCTACTCTCACTACAGATCACAATGTCATCTGCAAACATTATAGTCCACACCTGTCTGATCTCGTCTGTCAACCTGTCCATCACCATTGCAAATAAGAAAGGGCACAGAGCTGATCTTTGATGTAATCCCACCTCCACCTTAAACACATCCGTCACGCCCACCGCAGACCTCACCGCTGTCACACTACCCTTGTACATATCCTGTACCACTCTTACATACTTCTCTGACACTCCCGATTTCCTCATACAATACCACAACTCCTCTCTAGGCACCCTGTCATATGCTTTCTCTAAGTCTACAAAAGCACAATGCAACTCCTTCTGACCTTCTCTGTACTTCTCCATCAACACTCTCAGAGCAAACATCACATCTGTAGTGCTCTTTCCTGACATGAAACCATACTGCTGATCACTAATCATCACGTCCCTTCTTAACCTAGCTTCCACTACTCTTTTCCATAACTTCATGCTGTGACTGATCAATTTAATCTGTCTGTAGTTACTACAACTCTGCACATCACCCTTATTCTTAAAAATCAGTACCAAAACACTTTGTCTCCATTCCTCAGGCATCCTCTCACTTTCCAAGATTTCATTAAACAATCTGGTTAAAAACTCCACTGCCATTTCACCTAAACACCTCCATGCTTCCACAGGTATGTCATCTGGACCAACAGCCTTTCCATTCTTCATCCTCTTCATAGCTATTCTTACTTCCTCCTTGCTAATCCACTGCACTTCATGATTCACTATCCACAAATCATCCAACCTTCTCTCTCTCTCATTTTATTCATTCATCAACCCCTCAAAGTACTCTTTCCATCTGCTCAACACCCTTTCCTAGCTTGTGAGTATGTATCCCTCATTATCCATTATCACCTTTACCTGCTGCACATCTTTCCTAGTTCGGTCCCTCTGTCTAGCCAATCTAATAAAAAAATATTCAGTTTGTGATATATGCATTTCTTTTACTGTACATATATATATATATATATATATATATATATATATATATATATATATATATATATATATATATATATGAACTAGTACTAAGCATTCATTTGTGTTGACCTTTGCACTGCAAAGTCATAATATTCAGTTAATAACAATTGGTTACACCATACATTTTCTTTGACCTTAGTATGTCTGCTAGTCCTTCTAGGGTCTTTACTTTTCACACGTTCTGCCCTTACATGATATAATTGTACTTTGTGTCGCATTACTCTGGGCTCCTTCTCTACTATTGCTATTAATTATTTTTTTCAGTTGTTTGTTCACTCCATATAAGAAATGTCCAGATATTGAGGAGTTTAACAGCTTTTTTTAACATTGTCATTTATTATCCTGGAGTTAGTATATATAGTTAGGGGAGTGTAGCCCCCCCATATACTTCATACATTTTAAACTCTACACATGGATACTTATAACTACAATGAATAATTGCTTGGAGAAAACAATATTTACATAAACTATGTGGGGGGCTACACCCCCACACCCCCTAACTATATATATTAACTCCAGGATCGCACTACTGTGGGGAAAAGGGCATATAGCATTTTCACTGTTTTGAGTTTCAGTCAAATGAGTTTTAAGTGTTTTCAGCTTTCTATCTTATGGTGTCAATGAAATGAGTTTCTATCAAATGAGCTTTCTATCATTTGATAGGGACCCAGAGAGATCCCCTTTTGTAATCTGGAGATCTGTAAAGTAGATGTGAGGTTCCAGAACAAACCCATGAGGAACACCACTGGTCATATTTATGTTCTCTGAGGATACAGGTTCTTTCCCTAAGCTAAACAGCTACTTGCAATCTAAACAGCCTATACTCTATCTGAAAAGCTCAGCACTTGCTCCTAAAGCATTTTGTATACAGGTAAAGCACTCTTAAACAAACGAAAGTACTTCATTCACCTAAATTCTGTTGAGTACCCATTTCCCTATAGGTCCTTTCTGACTCAGTTACACAGCAATCTTTTTCACTATTTCTAGCATGTCGAAGGGTCAGTTGCTGGCATCCTCTCCTGTTCAGCTGGTGAATCTGGGAATCTTGAGGCAATGTTACAATTGCCTCATGTACACAGACAACCCTCTCCTCCTCTCAACAAATACAAATATATGCGAGAGATGCAACTATATAGCCAAACTGGAGGCTGAGCTCTCTCAATTCAGTACTGGCAAGACCAGTCAGGAGGAGAAGGTAACCACGCACACCACAAACCCAGTCTCACATAGAACTATCACAACTGCAAACCAAACACATAAACACACAAAAACATACTCAGAGGCGCTGATTAAAAATCTACCAAAACAACAGAGGCCTCCAAAGCAGACACCCAAGCAACCACCACCTCAAGACATAGCACATGCAACACATAGTTCACAAAGTCAGTGTGCTAAACAGTCACAGCCCTTAAGGCCAAACAACATGCCAGACACACTTGTAATAGGTGACTCCATAGTCAGGCACACTGACATCCCGCTCGCCAGATTGAACAAGGAGAGGGTCACAGTAAGCTGCCTGTCGGGAGCTAGAATCCACCACATAACACAAGCACTCAGGTCACTCCACAGCAAGTACAAATATGACTCAGTCATTGTACATGCCAGTGTGAACGACCTGAGACGTACCTCCCTGGACTACATGAAAAGAGACATAGAGGAGCTCTCTGATTATGTAGCCCAGGCCGGTATGACCCTGACCCTGAGCAGCATCTTACCCTCACCAAGAATGATGCCACAGTACAAAGACAAAATGATCAGTTTTAACAACTGGCTTAATTACTGGTGTCATTCTAAGGGGATCCAGTGTCTGTCTGCTTGGGATGACATGCTTGACAAGCCACGCTGCTTCAAGGGATGGCTTTCACCTGTCACCCTGGGCTTCCGGATATTGGCCAAGGCTCTTGCCACCCCATAGTGCCTTTTTAGGCAAGGCTCAAATGACAAACCTACCTCCCTAGAAAACACAAGTGGAAAAAACTAAGGGTAATGCTGCTCAATGCCAGAAGTCTAAACCTCAAGATGCATGCCCTCAAGCCCTCCTCAGTATGGAGAACATTGATGTCTGTGCAGTGACTGAAACCTGGTTCAAGGCTCCTGAGAGCACCCCAGCACTATCAGGTTTTACCTCATATCATGCTTTCCGGCCCCAAAACTTGGACCGAACCACAAAGGAGGGAGTATCCATTTTCATCAAAGATACCCACACCTCCAGGTTAGTGGCAACGCACGAAGCATCGGAGACTATCCAGGTGCAACTAACCATTGGCAAAACTGCCTTACAGTTTGTAGCATGCTACAGACCACCCTCTCAAACTCAGTAACCCCACACAGCCTTCCTGAAGACACTGGAGAGTATGAATGTCTCTCCAAATGCCATCATTTTGGGAGACTTCAACTACCCAAACATAGACTGGGAACATTATTCAAGCCCCAACACCCTAGCCCAAAGGTTCCTAGAATTCATAAACTCAAATGCAATGGAACAACTAGTCACCATTCCCACAAGAGGAGACAATATACTAGACCTGATCATCACAAACATGGGGACAAAATGCTCCACACCGGAAGTACATCCCTCTTTGGTAAGATCAGACCATAAATTAATCTCACTGGAAATCCACATCCCGCCCCCACTCCCTGCATAAAAGACCACAGTGAAGAACTTCTCAAAAGCAAACTTCACACTTCTTAAGACTGAAGTGGTATCTTCAAGGCCCCTGGGCCAGTGGAAACCACAACCCACACTGCTGAATCTTTTGCAAATGTCTTCTATGGGCACCTTCAAGAATGCATGGATCATGCAATCCCAAATAAAACCAAGACCCATTCCCCCAAAGGCAGGCGCCCGGTCTGGTGGACCCCAGCCATAAACAAACTTTACAACAGGAGGAGAAAGCTACTACATGACAGAGCAAAATCTCTAAAAGGGAAGGCATCTCTGATCAGTACTAGCAAAAAACTACAATCACTCATAAAAACATCCACGGCCAACTTTGAGAGAAAAATCTAAAAGACACAAAAGACAATCACAGGGCCTTCTTTAGCTATGTTAGAAACCTGGGTGAAAACTCCCAGATATGCTCAGAGTTAGTCCAAAATGACACAAAATACACTGAACCCACTGACATTGCCAACATTCTGGCAGACAGGTTCAGTGCAAATTCCCAAAAGGAGAAATAACTATCCCAGCAGAGTGTAGCCTCCCTAACATCTCAGATGCCCAGGTGAGAGCCGCCCTCTCTAAAGCTAAAAACACAGCATAAATGGGACCGGATGGTGTCCCAGGCTGTGTGCTACATGAACTCCAAGAGGAACTAAACCCACACATAAGGCTGCTGTTTAATCTTAGCCTTACTACAGGATACGTACCCAAAGAGTGGCGTACGGCAACAGTGGTCCCACTTCACAAAGGCGGTGCTTCTACAGACCCTGGAAATTACTGCCCCATAAGCTTGACGAGCCTGGTCTGCAAAGCTATGGAGAGGATCATTATGGAACTCATAAACAAAGACATTGGGGACCTACAGACATTGGATCCTACCCAATTTGGCTTTGTCAAGGGCAGATCCTGCCTTCTGAACTTGGTCAACTTTTTTGAAACAGTCACTAAGGCCATTGATGAGGGCAAGGCAGTTCACACAGCCTACCTTGACCTTGCAAAAGCCTTTGACACAATACCCCACTCGGGCATCATAGACAAACTCACCAGCTTAAATGTAAATCCATATGTCACAAGATGGGTTGCAAACTGGCTCAAGGACAGAACCCACAGGGTCAGAGCTGCTGGAGCTATGTCAGACTCTAAGCCAGTCACAAGCGGTGTCCCACAGGGCTCAGTCCTGGGACCCCTCTTGTTCGGCATTTATTTTTCCGAGGTATAGGCAAACATAGGAGGACTGTGGCTGATGAAGTTTGCAGATGACTGCAAACCGGGCGCCATAATTGATACTCCAGCGGACACAAACATCCTTCAGAGAGGCCTCATAGAAAGGGATAATTGGTGCCAGAGCCATGGCCTTAAGCTGAACTCCAAGAAATGTATAGTCATACCCTTTGGGAAAAACAAGGTACCGACAAATTACCACATAGGCGGTAATCCATTAAGTACGGAAGAGGTAATCAGGGACCTAGGGACCCAGGTTGACAGTAACCTCTCATTTGACACTCACATTGCCAAAGTGGTTAGGAAGACCTTCTATATTGCCCACCTTATCATGAAGAGTTTCACATCTAGATCAAGAGAGGTCATTGTGCCCCTGTACTCTTCTCTTATCAGGCCAATGATTAAGTACAATGCCCCATTTGGGCTGTATCTCACCCGACACCTGCAGCAGTTGGAAAGACCCCAAAAGTTCCTCACCAAGAGGATAAAGGGTCTTAAACATATGTCATATGCTGCCCGACTGAAAAAACTCCAGCTCTATTCAGTCGCATACCGCCTACTCAGAGGTGATCTGTGCCTGACGTACAAGGCCATGTCCAATCCTGAATTAATGGACATGCTCCACCTCAGAAAATCCAAATCCATCAGAGCCACGAGAACAAGTGGCTTAAACCTCAACACAGAAATAAATAGAACATGCTGGAGGGACAGATTCATAACCCAGAGCATCCCTACACTCTGGAACAGAATCCCAGTCCATGTTAGGCAGAGCCCCTCACTGACTCTATTCAAGAGAAATCTCGACGAGTGGATGGGAGATTGTAAGTTTACCCCGGGGGTCATCTCTGTCACTACTAGACAGAGGCATAGTAAACTAAACCCTAAAAGGGCGTAGTATTCTCATCCTAAGGGGTGGTGTAAGCCACATACACTCTGGCTAGGCTTATAAATGCCCTAGGGCAAATAGCCTAGTACGAACCTATGAACCTATGAACCTAATGTGGAGGCCATTCAGCTTATTTATTGTGTTAGCATGGGGTATGGTGTCAAATGGTTTATCTTGGTTGAGGTATGCTACATGAACAGCATGATCACTGTCCACAACTTGTATTACTCTTGCAAACAAGTTGACCAGATTCATTAAACAGGATCTACCATTAACAAAACCAAACTGATGGAGATCAAGTCTTACAAGATTTTTGATATCAAAGTTGTGGTTCTGCAGATGACAGTAGTGAGGCTAATGGATCTGTATCTTCCGGGATCTGTGGCTGGTTCACCTTTGTGAAGTAGTATCACAACAGCTATGTGCCATACCTTGGAAGCAAAACCAGTAGCTAAGCTCAGTTTGAATAGCTGCAGGAACTGGTCCAGTAGGAAATGTTTTGTACAGTTTGCCAGGTCACTGAGTATATTATCAGGTCCCATGGATGATGTAGTTTTTGTTTTGGATAATACCTTTAACAAGTATTCTTTGGTCATGATGGGGGGGGGTGAAATACTGTAGAATATATGGGCTTTGTTTAGTTGTCTGGGGTGAAATTTGCACTGAATTTGTTAGCTAGTATGTTAGCTGTATCTACTGCGTCTGAGTAGGTAGTGCCATTTTGGATAAGAATAGAGCAATGCTGGTGCTATTCCTTAGTTTCCTAATGTAACTAAAAAGATTCTAATTGTCTTTAGCATGTTATGATAGTCTAATTTTATGAGATGCCTTCATTTTCCTGATGGTGTTTTTTTCGTTTTTTGTGGACTCTGTGGACTGGGATGGGCATTAAGTTCTAGATTGTGTACTAACTCTCTAACTGCTTTTGAAATGATTGTTAGAAAATAAAAGAGGAGACTGTATATTTGGGATGGAGGTTGTAATTCATTATGGGCTGGAGAATTATATGCCAGGTTATTTTGGGGGGTGAAATTAGACTGAAAAGTTATAGGGCTAGGGGCTATAAAGATTACCTATAAAAACTTTAGGAAATGGGAGGTCAGTGTCGTGCTGATCAAGTATGTAAATTGTTTTTATAATTCTTCAAAAGTGCTTGGATTGTGAAGCCATTTGGTCTTATTTTGTTTTAGGAGGGTGGATTTGGGTTCACTGATGTTGATTTTACATGATTTCCTAAGGGTGAGGAAGGTGTGGTGGTCAGCCAGAAGATTAGCTGTCTTCCATTTTCACATGACTTTGTTTCTTTTCTTTACATGGAATCTAAGAGATGACTCTTGGACAATGGCATCTCTTAAGCCATCTTTGTTTAATTGAATATTGCTTACCTGTTTGTATCAATGAATTGATGTTAGACAGAGCTTGGTTTAGGTATGAAATTTTGTATATGGGTGTGTGTGTGTGTGTGTGTGTGTGTGTGTGTGTGTGTGTGTGTGTGTGTGTGTGTGTGTGTGTGTGTGTTACAAATAGTAAAGAATGTCTGCACTTTGAAGATGTGCACGTACCCCAAGAGAGAGAGGGTCTATCTGGACATTCTTAGATACAGAAGCAAGTCTGTATAACTCCTGTAACACAGTCATTAAGTATAGAACTACAGACTGAGCAGTGGCTATGGATCTAACACCATCTCAGGCATAATAAAAGTGGGTGACTTTCTGGGTAGTGATGGTCCACAGTACCAAATATACAACTAAGTACGTAATCCTAATAATGTGAATCGAGGGGCAAAGAAGTCCTACTATTACAAAGGACAAAGAACATAAGAAAACAAGCATGATAAAACAAACAGGCTTTTACATTCATGTCACAGAAGAAATGAAATAAGAATTAAGATTGCACTTATAACTAAAATGTTTTCATTAGCTTTTATATTTGTGTAGAGTTAGGAAAGATCATGTTTATCTAATGTCTCTTAGGTCAATTATATCTCCACTGCAACCTTCATTGCTTCATCCAGTATGCAGATAATCTGAACAATGTTTTTGCTGTCTGCAACAAACAAACAAATGCATTGATTAAAACTTCCGATTAACACCCTTCTGATCCTGGTGAACTGATTTTTATTTTTTATCATTGTTTTTGGCTTCTGTGACCCCAGTGACCATCAAGCTCCCCAAACTCTGTTTGTCCACTTACTCCTCTTGAGCTCTAACATAATGGGACACCAACACAGGTAAGCAGACCCAGGGATCACAGCCACCTCTTATTGGGTGTTCAGAGATGTTTCTTGACATTTTCCTATGCTCCTAATACCTGTCCCTTGTTGCTATCTAGGGTGTATGCACACTATGGGGATGGCTTATTCTCCCCGAGTCCTAAGTTTTAGGACTTGCAGTACCTTACTTTTTCCTAGGTGGAAGTCTTGCAGCTGGAATTCACCCCCCCCCCCCCCCCCCCGATAGATGAGTTGACATCAGCTGCTGTTGTCTCTCTCTGACCATCTCCTCCTGTGTCTGCACCACTAGTCAAACCTGGGTCATCTGGGGCTGAAGCCACAGACTCACCTCCTCATAGTGAAACTATGGCAGGGTTATCATCATCAAGCCTGTTTCAAAAGAAGGAGCACATATATTTCCAGAATAAATTCAGTGTGTATTTAAAACTAGTAAACTTGATGTGTCTTGAAATACAAGCCATTGTTTTCATATTCTCCATTCACATACCTCAACATTAGTATTACTATATTTCTTTTTGTCTCAGTCATCCAATGGACACATTCATTAACGTAAACACAATCATTTACCAATGCAGAATGTTGACTTGTTCTGGTACGTCACTGCAGCAATTTTATACGAAGAAAAACTAATAGAAAGAGTAACTTATTTAATATACTGTCAAGCAATCTGTAAAAATTAACTAAATGGTGTTACTTTTGTAATATAACTGGGCTGCAAGTGTTTCAGCAATCAATTATTAAACCGAGTGCTGCAGTTGTTTTCCTTGTATTAATTGATCTGTAACAGAAGATAGAACTAGAAGGATAAATGTATGAATCCATGTCATAGACAAAAGAAATAAAATGAGGGCTTGAAGTTTAAATAAAATTGCTAGCATATGATGTAAAATACAAACCACATAAAATGAACTGTAAAGTTACACTGATAAATAGCTATGATTTTTTGTTGTTGTTGTTTTCTTGCAGCTGTATTACAATCATACAAATACGTATCAAGTTTTAATTCCACTGCAGCACTGCCAGTGTTTAAAATACAAGACAAGCTATGTTATGATGAAATAGCCTGGCAACTGATGTGCAAGTGTGTGTGTGTGTGTGTGTTTGTGTGTGTGTGTGTGTGTGTGTGTGTGTGTGTGTGTGTGTGTGTGTGTGTGTGTGTGTGTGTGTGTGTGTGTATGTGTGCGTGTGAGTGTGCTCACGTATGTGCACGTGTGCGTGCGTGTGTGCGCGTGTGTGCGCATGTGTGTGCGCGAGTGTGTGTGTGTGTGTGTGTGTGTGTGTGTGTGTGTGTGTGTGTGTGTGTGTGTGTGTGTGTGTGATGTCCTGGGGATTGTGATGGAGTAACTGTGGGTCTGCTGGGACACAGCCTCATTAGGACTTGTAACAGTGCAGCCTGATGTACTGGACATGTCCAGGGCATGCATGGTAGAGGTTTCAGCATCTCTTACATGCCCTCCCCCATGAAAACTGCCTCTACCAAAAGCTGCTATGATTGTACCACAACTCTGGCCTACTGCTGGTGTGTTGTGTGACCTGATGTCTGCTATGAGAAGTACCACTGCCATGGCCGCCAAGACAATGGGGAAGCCCTCTCCTGAATACTGATGCCTCCACAACAGACATAGCCATTGAAGTATTAGCACTCTGGGAACATGATCTAGGTCCCCCATGGTCATGACGGCTACCATCTGTGAACACAGCAGTGGTCAGATTTTGTGGATGGCACCTCACTCCTGACAGGTGAGCCTGAGCAGACATGGTACTGAGGCTATCCAAGCAACCACACATAGGGAACATGCACGGCTAAGTTCATAGGTATATACTATGCTAACAACCACTAGGGCCTTTATAAGCCTAGGCGTGCAACCCAACAAAATTGTGTCCCTATGTATGATGGGCATTTATTAGGAAGGCATATGTTAGTTCAGAAGTTTCTAGAGGTTATATGGGGAGGTATGTTAGTTTGGGCATTACTGTCTGCCTCTGTCTATCAGAGACATGGGACCAGACCTGCAATGAATTTCCAATTTCCCATCCATTGTACAAGGTTATCCTTAAATAGTTTAGGGATGGAATCTGCTGCACATGGATGGGAGCACAGAGATAATCTGGGACACATATCTGTCTTATCAACATGTCTTATTTATGTCACAAGCAAAATTTAAATCTTTAGACCGAGTGGTTCAGATGCTGTTTGTTTTGTGGATGTGCAAAAGGTCCATCAGACCAGGATCCGAGGATGCCTTGTATGCCAGGCATAGATCACCTCTCAGTAACCTGTAGAAAACCTGAATATAAAGATAGGGCTTTAAGCCAATCCATATAGGACAATGTGTCTATACCCGGGATTCTCCTGGTAAGGAACTCTTGTTCCAGCTGTTGCATATGCCTGGTCAGTTACATGCTAAAGATGCCATTGTACTCAATGATGGATATTATAAAGTCTGCACTATGACTTCCTTGGACCTGAATGCCATGCACTCACTTATAAATTGGGTGACTTTGAATGATTTTCTTACTACCTTGGCCAGATGTTGGTCAAAGGCCAGATTACTGTCTACATATTTTTGTAGATGTCTGACTACTGGCTCAGCTCTTGGGGTGTCTTATCCATGGAGTAATTAGCATGAGTGAAAGTTTTCCCAAAAGGCACTATAATGTATTTCTTGGCATAGAGTTTAATCTGTTACTTTGACACCAGTAGTTTGTCTATGTTACTCCCTCTTGTAAGATGTTTGCGTCATGGGAGGAATCTATTATAGCTCCCAATTTTTCAGTCATCTGCAAATTTGGTCAGTCAAAGGACCTTGACATTAGCCTTTACCTCTGATAAACAGATGTAATGTAGGAGCAGTCCTAGCACGAAGCCCTTGAGGTACCCCACTGGTGACCGGTATTTTAGCGGAGATGGTCTCACTACTCCTGACTTCCTGGGTCCTGTCTGTGAGTCAGATGGCAATCCAGTGAGTCCCAGTTCAGTGAGTTTGTCAACTATACCTGAGTGTAGTATTGTACTGATTGTCTTAGCCAGGTCCAGGTAGGTAGTATGCATAGATTTCCCCTCATTGATTGCACTGGCGATCGTCTTCAAAAAGTCCACCTGGTTTAGTAGACATGACCTTCCCTTGTCAATGCCAAACTGGGTTGGGTCCAGTGACTGAAGGTTCCCTATGTCTTTGTTGATTATTTCCATGGTAATTTGTTCCATAGGTTTGCATATTATATTATTCAGACTAATAGGCATGTAGTTTCTGGGGTCAGTTGATGACCCATCCAAGTGGTCCTGATAGGTCATATTTCAAGCTATTTAGGAAGTATCACAGGATATTGCTGGGGTCCATTGAGGCTGTGTTTTTTGGCCTTAGCGAGCACCACCAGGACCTGTTCCCTGTTGGTATTTTGTGGGGGAAGGTGGAGGGAGTGGGTGTGAAGTTTGAGTTCAATTTGACAGGCAGGAAATTCGCTATGTTGCTCTGCTCATTGAAGGTGACATCACTAACCATAAGTTTGGCACAATGCTATGTGCTGCATTTGAAGATTTTGACATAGCTTTAGAAGGCATTGTGGTTGTCTTTAGCCTGAAGGGCTGTCTTGACCTCATATTTGATCTTGTTGGACTTAATTGGTCCTCTTAGTTTCCTCTTTAGTTTAATTACAGAGCTCCTATTATAATAGGAGTTGCTCTTCCTGATTTTAGCCATGATTTTTTTTTCCTTTTGTCATATACCCTATTATGGTTAGGATTCCACCAGTATGGTTTGTTTTTAGAGGTTTTTTGGGGGGTTTACTTCTAGTAGGTACACCAGCCTCTCTATAGCCATCTAAATTGTTGTACAGGGTCTCTGTAAACAATTTAGCATAGTTTGATGTGAACTTGGAGTTGGGCGGAGCATTGAATTTTGATAGATTATCGCTTAATAGGATGTAGTTTGCTTTGGAATAGTTCCTAAATGTTACTGGGTTTGCTGGGGTCACAGAGTTGATTTTTGTTTTTGAAGGAGACAGTTTTCTGGTCCGACCTCACCAGTGTGAACATGATAATGGAGAGTGGGGTGCAGCACTGTCCCATATTAGAAAGTACTAGATTTAGTATGTTTGAACCTCTGGTTGGTGTGTGCACTATCTAGTCGAGGATATTTGTGTTAATAAAGTCCAGCAATTGTTGTACCTCAGAGTTTGAGGCAGTGCATGTCTCCCAGTCTGTAGAATGGTAGTTAAAGTCTTCAATGAATAGGGTATTTGGTTTAATAGTGAGTGTCTCCAGTAGGTCTAGGTATGAGCTATGGGATTCTAGGGACATAGGAGATGACCTATAGCTTGTTAGGATATGGTATGGGACTTTTTATTTGGTGATTTGTACGTGGATAAATTCCAGTGTATCTTCCTGTTTAATCAACCTTGTTACTAATATAAATTAAGATTCCTACACCTTTTGTCCCTGTCTGTGCAGCTGATGGTCTAAGCGTGCGGGAGGTACTGAAGCCTTGCACTGCCAAACTACTTTTTGCATATTTAAACAATCCCCCGGATTCAGCAAGCCCTGCGCAGTGTGCAGGACTAGTGCAGGAACTCCAGCAGGCAATATGTCTGCTGTGCGATCCAGGAATAAGCTGCAGGGATGTGCACAAGTGCTCCTGCACTAGTCCTGCACGGACTCAGCTCCTGTATACAAATCATCCCATTTGCAGGTGAAATCCATGCAAATGAGGTGAATTTGTGATCCAGGAAGCTGGATGCCGGCCGTGCAGGACTAGTGTAATCTGCAGAAATGTACTCAGTTAATAACCGAGTACATTTCTGCAAACTACAAATAGGAGCCATGACAGCTCCAAATAAAGGGTGGATATTATGTAGAAAGCATGTCAATTGCCAAATATATGGCCATTGGCATGGAAAACAGTTGCAAAAAATAAAGAAATTAACTTTTATTTTTTTTAGCCGTTCTCGGCTGTTTAAGCTAGGGCAGTGGTGTGCAAATGGAATCGGGCGAAAAATAAAATAAAAATCCTAAAATAAGCATTCTAACCAAAATCACTATTTTACCATTATACTCAATGGCAGGTAGAAGACAACATAGCCAGTGAATAGTGGTTGCTAAGGGGGGAGGCTCAGTGTGGGACCTGTAACTATGCATCAGCAGGCAATCCTATGCAAATGAGGGGAATGATACTGAATCCCAGATTTCCCCTGCATGCTAGTCAGCACCCAACAGTGTAAGAGCAGGAATAGCTTGGTGCAAGCCTAGCAGTTAGCTGTCATCATAGGGGGTGTGTCAGGCATACTATAAGCGATTTGGAGCCCTGTGGCTCGGGTTTGCCCTTAGCTTAGCAGAGCTAAGCAAAAGGATGTGTCTGAGGCTGCCTAGCACTCTTTACATTGCCTAAGCGGGTGAGCATGCTGTGCACTGGGTTTTAAAGGAAAAAAAAGTAAACCAGGAAATACTAGCTCTGTGCACATTTGAGCACTGTGTGTGGCGCACCCCTGGGCTTAAACAGGAAGGCAATGGGAAGTGAAAACTGCAGTAGGAAGGTAAGCTATGAGAACTAGCATAGCTGGCAAATGAAATGTATCAGAATCAGCCAATTGCACAGTCAGCAGACCAGCCCAGCACAGAACAATACTATAAACTATGCAAACACCTTTCCCTCTGTTTTTTCCTGCATACTCTACACCATTGGTCTATACAAGCGGGGATATTTTAGCAAACAAAAACAACAAAATGATAGGGGCTGCAGCAGCTAACAGACATCAACATGTGAAAGAGGCTGAGGGTGATGAGGATGAGAATGCTGTCGACCAATCCACAATGAGGAGATGGAGAAGGGTGTACAGACCCAGAGTAACCTACCAGGGGCTACATGAACTGGAAATAGTGGAGTGCTATAGGGTTGGCAGGGACCTCCTACAGCAAACTGTTGAGCTGTGCCAGCCACACCTAACACACAGAACTAACAGAGGGGAACCAATCTCAGTGGATACCAAGGTATTTGTAGGCCTAGGAATATTAGCCACAGGTACCTCCCAAAGGCTAACTGGGGATATCATGGGGATCTCACAGGCATCAGCATCCAGGGTATTCTACCAGTTCCTGGATGCCATGTCAGCACATGCTGGTGAGCACGAATATTTCCTCAACACCCGTGAGGTGTTGGCCAGCAATATGCATCTCTTCCACCAAATAGCAGAATACCCTGAGGTAATGGCTGCTATAGGCTGCATGGACATATGCATCAAAGCACCACCCAGTGAGTGGGGTAGGGTCTATATCAACTGCAAGGGCTTCCCCTCCATCAACTGCCAGGTTGTGTGCAATGCCCAGGGCATTATAATGAATGTGTGTGCCAGCTGCCCTGGAAGCTATCATGATTCCCACATCTGGCATCTGACATAGCTGTACCAGAGATTTGCCAATGGGGACATCCCTTAAGGTCACCTAGTGGGAGATGCTGTTTATGCACTGGAGCCGTGGCTGATGACACCCATCCGAAATGCACACACACCCCTGAACAAGAACTCCATAATGAGGCACATGCACAGACCAGAATTATAACACTGCGTGTGTCTGGGATGCTCAAGTCACAGTTCCGGTGCCTGGACACATCCGGTAGAGCCTTGCATACTCACCAGCTACATGTACTCAAATTGTCATCATATGTACCAAGCTAAACAATATGATCCTGTGGAAACAGCTGCAGCAGGAACAGCATGGGGCAGGGCCACACAGCCCCCCACCAATGCCAAGGTCTGCACAGCCACAGAATGACTCGGAAGAGGAACAACCTGAGCCTGCCCCAGTAGGCAGATGGAGGCATGCCCAGTATGCCCTGGCCTTGGCAAAGTGGCAATGCATAGCACATACACTGACACAGTAGGGACCCAGGGAATGACACCTCTCTCTGACTCGCACATATAGTAAAAGGGATGCCAAACATGGCACTACCCATGCTGAACCATGTACAGGGAATGTAGTATGTGCATCCTACATAGGCAGCCCTCCAGCACCATCATCAATACTGGCACACCCACAAGGTAAGTCACTCTCCTTACCATTTTCTGAATGGAGTAATATGTGTTGTTACTTGTATCTATGGTATAGATGTGATTATGCAAGGGAATCGGGTGGCTGAATGGGATGCCAGCAGATAGCAGACACCTATAGTGGCAGCATGAGACCTGTAACAAATACTGGTGTCATCACAGTAGCCAGTACTACACATGGTGACAAACCCTACTGCAGGAAATGTGCTGAGCCACATGTGTGTACATATGACACACACATGCCAGTCAGGAAGGTTCACATACCCAACAACAGTCACAGCCAGCAGGACAGGGATAGACAAACACAAACAAAGGCTGTGCTAAGGCCTCTGAATGATACCTATGGGTAACCCCCCCCCCCAACCAGGGCTACACAGACAGACTACATCAGGTCAGGCAGTGGGATGTTAGTTCTGAAGGGTAGGAAGTTAAAAACTGATATGTAGGTCAATCAAACCTAAGACCTGTAGTACACTGATATGCCTCTAGTCAACATGATAGGGTAGAATGTAGAATGAAATGGAGTACCTGGCATACCAATACAGTCATAGCAAATGTGGACAAGTGTCAGGTGTGCCCCCTCAAATCTGTGTAGAAATGTAGAAACAGTCAGGTGTGCCCCCCCAATCCTGTATAGAAATGTAGAAACAGTCAGGTGTGCCCCCCCAATCCTATGTAGAAATGTAGAAACAGTCAGGTGTTCCCTACCCCCAGTCCTATATAGAAGTGTAGTAACAGTCTGGTGTGCTCCCCCCCACTCCGATGTACACACGTTGTAACAGTCAGGTGTGCCCCCCCCCAAATCCTATGTAGAAATGTAGTAACAGTCAGGTGTGCCCCCCCTCCATTCCGATGTAGGCATGTAGTAACATGTATGTGTAGGTATAATACCAGTGGAGCACAGATGACCTGAGGTGGCCAAGGCAGCAGGATAGATTGTAGCATGTGTACAATATGCAGGTATGCATGTGTTAGGTTGGTGTGTTTCATGTTGCGTGAGAGTGGTCAGTATGTACACATGTTGAGGTTTGACCTGGTGGCCATTGCTCACTACTGCCGATGACAGGGCCAAGTCCTCACAACTGCAGTGCCAAAGACAATTCCCCCCAGTATAACACATGCCAGCAGTAGGCCATTATAAATGTATGGTGATAATATGTGTCACCATCTGAAAGATGGACATGGCATGACTGTTGGGCTAGATATACAAGTAGTACATAGGGAAAAATAGCCCAGAAATACAGCATATAATGTGTAACCATGAAATGGACACACCCTTGGAATTGTACATACAGGTATGCATCACATTATCTGGGCTTATAGTGGGAATACCGATGTCATCTGGCCGAACACTTGCAGATCACAAAGGTGATAGGACTGATGTATTGGGAAATGGGTGATGTCCCTGCACAAGCCAGCATAACTGTAATGCCCCATGCATATCTGTGAGTTAGATGCAAGAAGTGTCCATAGCACCATAGCACACATGCACCCAGCGTACCGAAACACCACCCACAGGTACCTCTCTGGTCATATCCCTGCTGTTGGGAATGGGTACAATATGACCCCCACCTGTGTATGGCAATAGCAAAAGAATGCAGCATGCAGTGCAGATGTCCCATGCAGAAGTGTCCCTAGCTGTAAGTAGCACCCTGCCAGAATCCACACCACCTGATCAATACTGATAGAAAGTATTGGCATGAACACCTAGCACACCTACCCTGTCACCCCAGGGGAATATACTGTATGGCTACAGCTGGCCTGCATCACTGCCAAATGGCCTATAGGCCTCTGCAAAGGGCCGGTGTCTCACCAGTACTGCCAATGCATGTTACGTCATGGACACCCAAATAACAACATACACTCCACATACACTATATGCAAGGCAATATGGACAAACCACAGTAATATGTCCACTATATCCTACTGCATGAACAGTGGACCAACACCAAAACACTGCTGTGGTGAGGTGATAACTACAGGGAAAGTATCGGAGAATGTATGCATAATGTAGGGAAGAGGATAGAATAATAGAGGTGGGAGGGAGCACAGGCAGCATGGAATGTGCAAGGTCCAACACAGCCATGTGCACATACTACCCCTGGCTGCAAACATGGATATGGGTGGCTACAACCTGCCCATACACCACAATAGGGGTAATGTCCTGACTTATGACCCATGCCTATGGTTAACCTGTGTGAATCTGTACAGCTGTGAGGTATTGTCACAGCAAGATAAGGCCATACTGTCATGTCGATGGATGTACAAGTACGGGATCCTCTGCCAGCACTGTACCAAGGTGCTGGACTGGATACACAGACCCAGCAGCAAGTGTCTGCAGCTCCCCCTCCAGAATGGCATAACTTTCCATGAATATGTAGGCATTTGAACACAATACTGGACACAGATGCATTCACTCTGTATTTCCCAGGACATCACTGTGAGCATAACTATCCACCCGACAGTACTTGAGGACATCAAACATCACAGTGTATAACAGCACACATGTCTGAATATCTCTGCTAACACCAGTACCATGTAGCAGATGCAGCACAGAAACAATCACCTACAGTACACACTATCCCTTGCACAGTGTGACCCCATATTGCCAACTGATCAACAGATAACCTGCAAACACAGTTTGCTACCTGTAGGTGTAGAACTGCACTGGAGTACAAACTATCTGGAATGCATCCACACATTCAATACAGAAGGGCATACTGCACATTCTCACACACTTAGAGAAATGGAAGCAATGTCAGACAACAACATGCTGAAAGGTCATACTGGGCATGGTCACACACTTAAACAAATGAAGCCCATGTCTGCCAACCACAGTGGACCATACATATCTGACAGTTGCAGATGTTAGTGCATACACTCCTCAGTATGCACCAGTCATGCTTTGCACACACATTTGATAGGAATATACACATATATCCAAGGACAACACACTATAATATGCCAAAAGTACACATACATAGATGTGTGGAAGAGAGTGACAGTGACAAAGAACCTTCTATCATGAGGCCTGTCCCACCCAGCACACAGCCAAATGGCTACGACCACATGATATGTAAATGTCACTCACTGTAAACATTAGCCACTGGTATCCCTCAGCATTACAGACTCTGTGGTGTAAGTGCTAGCTGTGCAACATGGCTGTACAAGGCAGTAGTCATCTAGCAGTTGTATACACACACCTGTGGAATATAAACCTGTGTATGTCTGATTGTGGTGTGTCTACCAAATGATGAATGGGTGATGGCCCATGCACACACACTGCCCTCCCCATAGCCCTACTATGACAACCCTGCTTATGACATTCACTTTGAAATGCACTTTTGGGAAAAGTAGACTCATAATCTCTGTAGCGTGTCCTATAACTACGTGATGCTGTAGTGTGATGAACTAGTTAGGTAGGAGTTTTAATCCCAGACATGCCAACTGTGTGTGTGTGTGTGTGTGTGTGTGTGTGTGTGTGTGTGTGTGTGTGTGTGTGTGTGTGTGTGTGTGTGTGTGTGCAGGGAGCAATGCTTTTTAGACTAGTCACACTCACTACAATTCAAATGCACTACTTTGGCAAGGCTGCTGATGCCATTCACTTTGAAATACCCCATTGGGAAAGGAGTAGCCCAGTAATCTCCATGGCATGTCCTATAACTGTGTAATGCTGTAGTGTGATAAACTAGTGAGGTAGGAGTTCTAATCCCAGACATGGCAACTTTGTGTGTGGGTGTGTTTGTGTGTCTGTGTAGGGAGCAATGCATTTTAGGCTAGTCACACTCACTACAAGTCAGAAGCCCTACATTGGCAAGGATGCTGATGTCATTCATTTTGAAATACACCTTTGAGAAAGAAGTAGCCCACTAATATCTGTGGCATGTCCTATAACTGTGCAATCCTGTAGTGTGATCAACTAGTTAGGTAGGAGTTCTAATCCCAAACATAGCAACTGTGTGTATGTCTGTGTCTGTGTATGGAGCAATGCTTTTTAGGCTAGTCACACTCACTACAATTCAAATGCCCTACTTTGGCAAGGCTGCTGCTGTCATTCACTTTGAAATACACCTTTAGGAAGGAAGTAGCCCTGTAATCTCCATGGCGCGTCCTATAACTGCGTAGTACTGTAGTGTGATAAGCTAGATAGGAGCTCTAATCCAAGACATGGCAACTGTGTGTGTGTGTGTGTGTCTGTCTGTGTAAGGAGCAATGCTTTTTAGGCTAGTCACACTCACTATAATTCAAATGCCCTACTTTGGCAAGGCTGCTGATGTCATTCACTTTGAAATACACCTTTGGGAAAAGAATAGCCCAGTAATCTCTGGGGCATGTCCTATAACTGCATAATGCTGTAGTGTGATAAACTAGTTAGGTAGGAGTTCTAATCCCAGACATGGCAACTGCATGTGTGTCTGTGTAGGGAGCAATGCTTTTTAGGCTAGTCACACTCATTACAATTCAAATGCCCTACATTGGCAAGGCTGCTGATGTCATTCACTTTGAAATACACCTTTGGGAAAGAGGTAGCCCAGTAATCTTCGTGGCATGTCCTATAACTGCATAATGCTGTAATGTGATAAACTAGTTAGGTAGGAGTTCTAATCCCAGACATGGCAACTGTGAGTGTCTGTGTAGGGAGCAATGCTTGAGCCAATGGGGACATCCCTTAAGGTCACCTAGTGGGAGATGCTGTTTATGCACTGGAGCCGTGGCTGATGACAGCCATCAGAAATGCACACACACCCCTGAACAAGAACTCCATAATGAGGCACATGCACAGACCAGAATTATAACACTGCGTGTGTCTGGGATGCTCAAGTCACAGTTCCGGTGCCTGGACACATCCGGTAGAGCGTTGCATACTCACCAGCTACATGTACTCAAATTGTCATCATATGTACCAAGCTAAACAATATGATCCTGTGGAAACAGTTGCAGCAGGAACAGCATGGGGAAGGGCCACACAGCCCCCCACCAATGCCAAGGTCTGCACAGCCACAGAATGACTCGGAGGAGGAACAACCTGAGCCTGCCCCAGTAGGCAGATGGAGGCATGCCCAGTATGCCCTGGCCTTGGCAAAGTGGCAATGCATAGCACATACACTGACACAGTAGGGACCCAGGGAATGACACCTCTCTCTGACTCGCACATATAGTAAAAGGGATGCCAAACATGGCACTACCCATGCTGAACCATGTACAGGGAGTGTAGTATGTGCATCCTACATAGGCAGCCCTCCAGCACCATCCTCAATACTGGCACACCCACAAGGTAAGTCACTCTCCTTACCATTTGCTGATTGGAGTAATATGTGTTGTTACTTGTATCTATGGTATAGATGTGATTATGCAAGGGAATCGGGTGGCTGAATGGGATGCCAGCAGATAGCAGACACCTATAGTGGCAGCATGAGACCTGTAACAAATACTGGTGTCATCACAGTAGCCAGTACTACACATGGTGACAAACCCTACTGCAGGAAATGTGCTGAGCCACATGTGTGTACATATGACACACACATGCCAGTCAGGAAGGTTCACATACCCAACAACAGTCACAGCCAGCAGGACAGGCATAGACAAACACAAACAAAGGCTGTGCTAAGGCCTCTGAATGATACCTATGGGTACCCCCCCCCCCACCAGGGCTACACAGATAGACTACATCAGGTCAGGCAGTGGGATGTTAGTTCTGAAGGGTAGGAAGTCAAAAACTGATATGTAGGTCAATCAAACCTAAGACCTGTAGTACACTGATATGCCTCTAGTCAACATGATAGGGTAGAATGTAGAATGAAATGGAGTACCTGGCATACCAATACAGTCATAGCAAATGTGGACAAGTGTCAGGTGTGCCCCCCCAAATCTGTGTAGAAATGTAGAAACAGTCAGGTGTGCCCCCCCAATCCTGTATAGAAATGTAGAAACAGTCAGGTGTGCCCCCCCAATCCTATGTAGAAATGTAGAAACAGTCAGGTGTTCCCTACCCCCAGTCCTATATAGAAGTGTAGTAACAGTCCGGTGTGCTCCCCCCCACTCCGATGTACACACATTGTAACAGTCAGGTGTGCCCCCCCAAATCCTATGTAGAAATGTAGTAACAGTCAGGTGTGCCCCCCCCTCCATTCCGATGTAGGCATGTAGTAACATGTATGTGTAGGTATAATACCAGTGGAGCACAGATGACCTGAGGTGGCCAAGGCAGCAGGATAGATTGTAGCATGTGTACAATATGCAGGTATGCATGTGTTAAGTTGGTGTGTTTCATGTTGTGTGAGAGTGGTCAGTATGTACATATGTTGAGGTTTGACCTGGTGGCCATTGCTCACTACTGCTGATGACAGGGCCAAGTCCTCACAACTGCAGTGCCAAAGACAATTCCCCCCAGTATAACACATGCCAGCAGTAGGCCATTATAAATGTATGGTGATAATATGTGTCACCATCTGAAAGATGGACATGGCATGACTGTTGGGCTAGATATACAAGTAGTACATAGGGAAAAATAGCCCAGAAATACAGCATATAATGTGTAACCATGAAATGGACACACCCTTGGAATTGTACATACAGGTATGCATCACATTATCTGGGCTTGTAGTGGGAATACCGATGTCATCTGGCCGAACACTTGCAGATCACAAAGGTGATAGGACTGATGTATTGGGAAATGGGTGATGTCCCTGCACAAGCCAGCATAACTGTAATGCCCCATGCATATCTGTGAGTTAGATGCAAGAAGTGTCCATAGCACCATAGCACACATGCACCCAGCGTACCGAAACACCACCCACAGGTACCTCTCTGGTCATATCCCTGCTGTTGGGAATGGGTACAATATGACCCCCACCTGTGTATGGCAATAGCAAAAGAATGCAGCATGCAGTGCAGATGTCCCATGCAGAAGTGTCCCTAGCTGTAAGTAGCACCCTGCCAGAATCCACACCACCTGATCAATACTGATAGAAAGTATTGGCATGAACACCTAGCACACCTACCCTGTCACCCCAGGGGAATATACTGTATGGCTACAGCTGGCCTACATCACTGCCAAATGGCCTATAGGCCTCTGCAAAGGGCCAGTGTCTCACCCGTACTGCCAATGCATGTTACGTCATGGACACCCAAATAACAACATACACTCCACATACACTATATGCAAGGCAATATGGACAAACCACAGTAATATGTCCACTATATCCTACTGCATGAACTGTGGACCAACACCAAAACACTGCTGTGGTGAGGTGATAACTATAGGGAAAGTATCGGAGAATGTATGCATAATGTAGGGAAGAGGATAGAATAATAGAGGGGGGAGGGAGCATAGGCAGCATGGAATGTGCAAGGTCCAACACAGCCATGTGCACATACTACCCTGGCTGCAAACATGGATATGGGTGGCTACAAACCTGCCCATACACCACAATAGGGGTAATGTCCTGACTTATGACCCATGCCTCTGGTTAACCTGTGTGAATCTGTACAGCTTGAGGTATTGTCACAGCAAGATAAGGCCATACTGTCATGTCGATGGATGTACAAGTACGGGATCCTCTGCCAGCACTGTACCAAGGTGCTGAACTGGATACACAGACCCAGCAGCAAGTGTCTGCAGCTCCCCCTCCAGAATGGCATAACTTTCCATGAATATGTAGGCATTTGAACACAATACTGGACACAGCTGCATTCACTCTGTATTTCCCAGGACATCACTGTGAGCATAACTATCCACCCAACAGTACTTGAGGACATCAAACATCACAGTGTATAACAGCACACATGTCTGAATATCTCTGCTAACACCAGTACCATGTAGCAGAAGCAGCATAGAAACAATCACCTACAATACACACTATCCCTTGCACAGTGTGACCCCATATTGCCAACTGATCAACAGATAACCTGCAAACAAAGTTTGCTACCTGTAGGTGTAGAACTGCACTGGAGTACAAACTATCTGGAATGCATCCACACATTCAATACAGAAGGGCATACTGCGCATCCTCACACACTTAAAGAAATGGAAGCAATGTCAGACAACAACATGCTGAAAGGTCATACTGGGCATGGTCACACACTTAAACAAATGAAGCCCATGTCTGCCAACCACAGTGGACCATACATATCTGACAGTTGCAGATGTTAGTGCATACACTCCTCAGTATGCACCAGTCATGCTTTGCACACACATTTGATAGGAATATACACATATATCCAAGGACAACACACTATAATATGCCAAAAGTACATACACATAGATGTGTGGAAGAGAGTGACAGTGACAAAGAACCTTCTATCATGAGGCCTGTCCCACCCAGCACACAGCCAAATGGCTACAACCACATGATGTGTAAATGTCACTCACTGTAAACATTAGCCACTGGTATCCCTCAGCATTACAGACTCTGTGGTGTAAGTGCTAGCTGTGCAACATGGCTGTACAAGGCAGTAGTCATCTAGCAGTTGCATACACACACCTGTGGAATATAAACCTGTGTATGTCTGATTGTGGTGTGTCTACCAAACAATGAATGGGTGATGGCCCATGCACACACACTGCCCTCCCCATAGCCCTACTATGACAACCCTGCTTATGTCATTCACTTTGAAATGCACCTTTGGGAAAAGTAGACTCATAATCTCTGTAGCGTGTCCTATAACTACGTGATGTTGTAGTGTGATGAACTAGTTAGGTATGAGTTTTAATCCCAGACATGCCAACTGTGTGTGTGTGTGTGTGTGTGTGTGTGTGTGTGTGTGTGTGTGTGTGTGTGTGTGTGTGTGTGTGTGTGTGTGTGCAGGGAGCAATGCTTTTTAGACTAGTCACACTCACTACAATTCAAATGCACTACTTTGGCAAGGCTGCTGATGCCATTCACTTTGAAATACCCCATTGGAAAAGGAGTAGCCCAGTAATCTCCATGGCATGTCCTATAACTGTGTAATGCTGTAGTGTGATAAACTAGTGAGGTAGGAGTTCTAATCCCAGACATGGCAACTTTGTGTGTGGGTGTGTTTGTGTGTCTGTGTAGGGAGCAATGCATTTTAGTCTAGTTACACTCACTACAAGTTAGAAGCCCTACATTGGCAAGGATGTTGATGTCATTCACTTTGAAATACACCTTTGAAAAAGGAGTAGCCCACTAATATCTGTGGCATGTCCTATAACTGTGCAATCCTGCAGTGTGATCAACTAGTTAGGTAGGAGTTCTAATCCCAAACATAGCAAATGTGTGTATGTCTGTGTCTGTGTATGGAGCAATGCTTTTTAGGCTAGTCACACTCACTACAATTCAAACCCTACTTTGGCAAGGCTGCTGCTGTCATTCACTTTGAAATACACCTTTAGGAAAGAAGTAGCCCTGTAATCTCCATGGCGCGTCCTATAACTGTGTAGTACTGTAGTGTGATAAGCTAGATAGGAGCTCTAATCCAAGACATGGCAACTGTGTGTGTGTGTGTCTGTGTAAGGAGCAATGCTTTTTAGGCTAGTCACACTCACTACAATTCAAATGCCCTACTTTGGAAGGCTGCTGATGTCATTCACTTTGAAATACACCTTTGGGAAAAGAATAGCCCAGTAATCTCTGTGGCATGTCCTATAACTGCATAATGCTGTAGTGTGATAAACTAGTTAGGTAGGAGTTCTAATCCCAGACATGGCAACTGCATGTGTGTCTGTGTAGGGAGCAATGCTTTGTAGGCTAGTCACACTCATTACAATTCAAATGCCCTACATTGGCAAGGCTGCTGATGTCATTCACTTTGAAATACACCTTTGGAAAAGAGGTAGCCTAGTAATCTTCGTGGCATGTCCTATAACTGCATAATGCTGTAGTGTGATAAACTAGTTAGGTAGGAGTTCTAATCCCAGACATGGCAACTGTGAGTGTCTGTGTAGGGAGCAATGCTTTTTAGGCTAGTCACACTCACTAGAATTCAAATTCCTTACTTTGGCAAGGCTGATGATGTCATTCACTTTGACATACACCTTTGGGAAAGGAGTAACCAGTAATCTCCATGGCGTGTCCTATAACTGCATAATGCTGGAGTGTGATAAACTAGTTAGGTAGGAGTTCTAATCCCAGAGATGGAAACTATGTGTGTGTCTGTGTAGGTAGCAATGCTTTTTAGGCTAGTCACACTCATTACAATTCAAATTCCCTTCTTTGGCAATACTGTTGATGTCATTCACTTTGAAATACACCTTTGGGAAAAGAGTAGCCCAGTAATTTCCATGGCACATCCTATAACTGTGTAATGCTGTAATGTGATAAACTAGTTAGGTAGGAGTTCTAGTCCCAGACACTGCAAGTGTCTGTGTAGGTAGCAATGTTTTTAGGCTAGTCACACTCACTACAATTCAAATGCCCAACATTGGCAAGGCTGCTGATGTCATTCACTTTGAAATACACCTTTGCGAAAAAAGTAGCCCAGTAATCTCCATGGCATGTCCTATAACTGCATAATGCTGTAGTGTAAAAAACTAGTTAGGTAGGAGTTCTAATCCCAGACATGGCAACTTTGTGTGTCTGTGTAGGAAGCAATGCTTTTTAAGCTAGTCACACTCACTAGAATTCAAATTCCCTACTTTGGCAAGGCTGCTGTCGTTCACTTTGAAATGCACCTTTGGGAAAGGAGTAATCCAGTAATCTCCATGACATGTCCTATAACTGCGTAATGCTGGCATGTGATAAACTAGTTAGGTAGAAGTTCTAATCCCAGACATGGCAACTATGTGTGTGTCTGTGTAGGGAGCAATGATTTTTAGGCTAGTCACACTCACTACAATTCAAATTCCCTACTTTGGCAAGGCTGCTGATGTCATTCACTTTGAAATACACCTTGGGGAAAAGAATTGCCCAGTAATCTCCATCGAGCATCCTATAACTATGTAATGCTTTAGTGTGGTAAACTAGTTAGGTAGGAGTTCTAATCCCAGACATTGCAAGTGTCTGTGTTGGGAGCAATGCTTTTTAGGCTAGTCACACACACTATAATTTAAATGCCCTACATTGGCAAGGCTGCTGATGTCATTCACTTTGAAATACATCTTTGGGAAAGAAGTAGCCCAGTAATCTCAGCGGCATGTCCTATAACTGTGTAATGCTGTAGTGTGATAAACTAGTTAGGTAGGAGTTCTAATCCCATACAAGGCAACTGTGTGTGTCTGTGTAGGGAGCAATGCTTTTTACACTAGTCACACTCACTACAATTCAAATTCCCTACTTTGACAAGGCTGCTGATGTCATTCACTTTGAAATACACCTTTGGGAAAGGAGTAACCCAGTAATCTCCGTGGTATGTCCTATAACTGCATAATGCTGGTGTGTGATAAACTAGTTAGGTAGGAGTTCTAATCCCAGACATGGCAACTATGTGTGTGTCTGTGTAGGAAGCAATGCTTTTTAGGCTAGTCACACTCACTACAATTCAAATGCCCTACGTTGGCAAGGCTGCTGATGTCATTCTCTTTGAAATACACCTTTGGGAAAGGAGCAGCCCAGTAATCTCCATGGTGTGTCCTGTCACAGCATAATGCTGTAGTGGGATGTAGTACTTTGGTAGGGGTTTTATTCCCACACATTACAAGTGTGGATGTTTGTGTGTGTGTTTCTCCATCTGTGTAGGGAGCAATGTTTTTTAGGCTAGTCACACTCACTACAATTCAAATGCCCTACTTTGGTAAGCCTGCTGATGTCATTCACTGTGAAATACACCTTGAGAAAGGAGTAGCCCAGTAATCTCTGTGGTGCGTCCTATAACAGCATAATGCTGTAATGTGCTATAGTACTTTGGTAGGGGTTCTATTCCCACACATGGCAAGGGGATGCTTGTGTGTGTGTTCCTTTGCCTGTGTATGGTGCAATGTTTTTGGGGCCATTCATTGTCACTACAACCTTAATTGACCTACTTTGGCAAGCCTGCTGATGTAATTCACAGTGAAATATACCTATGGGAAAAGAGTACTCCAGTAATCTCCATGGTGCATCCTATAACTGCATAATGATGTAGTGTAATAAATTAGTTAGGTAGGAGTTCTAATCCCAGACATGGCAAGTGTGTGTGTGTGTGTGTGTGTGTGTGTGTGTGTGTGTGTGTGTGTGTGTGTGTGTGTGTGTGTGTGTGTGTGTGTGTGTGTGTCTGTGTGTGTGTCATTCATATCTGGTGTGGAGGTGGTAACAACTGAACTCATTGTAGAGCGGGTTTTGGAAATTTCTTATATGGTGGCCCTATTATATGTCACAATGTCCACCTTACAAGAATAACAGATGTGAAATAGGTGAGAGGCTTGGATGCCAATCCATACCCCTACATGTGACATCAAGGCCTGGCGAACAAAGTTAGCCACCCTTGTATTACCCAGAGAATACTCTCAACCCATCTCTCATACACAATCACACTTGCCTAGGCAACAACCGCTATGTTGGTAGTACCCTGCATATTGCTTACAGATAGTAACCATGGTGTGATTGAAGTAGACTACAGAGGGCATGGCAACCTGTCCATTAGTACAATAGGCACGTACATGCAGACAGTGTGCCTTCCCTATGTTTCCCACTGGATATCTGCAACGCCTGTGGTGCCATCAAATGTGACCCACAAAGGACATACCATGCCTTAAACACATGCCCAGTATGGACAGATGCCACTGACACCAGGGAATACCTGTATCATGCGATCAACGTAGGTGCAGGGTCAACCTTCTGTCCATTACCAGTTTCCACCACACGAGGCCATGACTGGCACATCTGCTGATGACAATCTATATACAGAACATGGGCCAGACACCCCAGGGGAAAGTTCTACATGTCACTGTACATGCATGTGGGACATGTGCACATCCCAGACAGTGTCCATGTCATGGACTAAAGAACACATACATGGCAAGCATTGCACAGCAATGGCCACACACAATAGTTACCCAGGTGACTGGATGGTGAATATAATACCCACCTGTGTGGGCCAATCCAGACACTACACCCCTGAGCCACACTGCAGACCATTGTCATGTGGCCTGATGCCATGGTATACCCTTCATCTAGCCTTGTATGGCCTTCTGGCGGAGTCAACCACTACACACCTATGAAGCAATGCACACATGCATGACAGTACTGGCACCCTGTGTCTGTGTGTGTGGTGTATGATGCTTTTGACCACATTCACACTCACTACAACTCCCATTGGCATATGGAAGCATGATCTCTAATGTCAGACACCTTCACATACCCTTTGCCCATATAACATCAGGCTAACCCCTGTGGTGCATGTGATGCCTGCACATTATTGTATTGTGGCAAACCAACTAGTTAGGAAGTGTATTCCTGACCTGAGCCAAGTGCTTCAATGTGTGTGAGTCGCTGAGAGAGTGTGGCTGTGTTGACACTGACACTTGCTCATGTGGACAGGCACATGTACTATACCTACTGGATCGTTACCATATCACTGTTGTAGATGTCACTCATCTTCACATATAAGTTTGGCCAGCTCATCGATATGCAAGCAATGTGGTGCATGTAATAACTGCATAGATATGTGCTAGCAATACCTAGTCAGTCAAGTGTTTGAAACCCTGTACTGGTAGGTGTGTGACACAAATATGCTTAGGTTTTGCTCTCCCACCCCCTCCCTGATTTACTTTGTCTATGTCTGTCTCTCTCATGCCCTCTCTAGTGGATGTGGAGAACTACACCTGCTTTGCTTAGGCAGCAGCTTGTATTTTGTAAGTGATTCTCATGATCAGCTGATGGCCTCTGCATGAATTGCAGCCCTGCTCTAGCTGATTGCATGTGGAACAGCTGTGGTAACATTCCCATAGCCAATTGCATGGAAACACACTCCAATATCTCGGAACATCATGTTGGTGTTGGGCCTTTTCATTCACTGTGAGCAGGACTTAGATCTGATGTTTGGCAAACATCATCACAGATGGATTTGGGATTTACCTCTAACAACATACACTGTGGAAACAGGCCAACACACATGAGGAGGATGTGCCTGACATGACTACAGAATGTAAGTGTTGCTATTCTGCGTTTGGAATAATGTCGGTTTAACAGGATATGTGTGGATATGGCTGGTCTACATGTTTTAATACCTGTCATGACAGTGCTATGTTTTTGAGGAAACCCCCATCTGTAGGGTGATCTGCAGACTGGGCAGTGTGTGGTGTCTTTTGTTTCTTGTGTTACGCACAGAGCACCTATCTGAGAACTGCAGAAACATAGTGTGAGGATTGCAGTCAGTACATGGTGACAGCCATGAGAGTTACTGACTTCATATCCCTCATAGGACATATGTCACAACAAACCCTGTTACAACAATAAATGTATGAGGTTATCACAGCAACATGTCAATATTGGCCATGTGTTTGTGCCTCCAGCCATAACTCTGTCAACCTTTGTACATATGTCATGCAGTGAGAGGTGCATATGTTGTGTAC
This sequence comes from Protopterus annectens, assembly GCF_019279795.1. Taxonomy (NCBI): domain Eukaryota; kingdom Metazoa; phylum Chordata; order Ceratodontiformes; family Protopteridae; genus Protopterus; species Protopterus annectens. Next base: position 660,630,699 of record NC_056727.1, on the reverse strand, counting down.
ACCATTATTTATTGACATTATATCTGATAACAAGCCACTGAGATATCAGACTGCTACACATGTTATGTATAGTAAGGGTTATATTTGAGGGCATTACCTGGGCATTCTGTGGTTGTGTGTGCAGTACTGAGGTATGTGTATGAATGGTGACTGTTGACAGTGTGTGTATTGTGAATATGTATCTTGGCCTGTGTACAGACTGTGGTAGATGTCATTGTTCCTTGTCCTGTTCTATCTGATACTACATGCTGCTCCAGTGTATGGTACCCTATTGGCTTGCATGTTTGTAGGGCCAAACATGCACATGTCCCATACCACAGACAGGCATTGGACCACAATGTATAGTGGCCCAGTATATATAGGGTTAGTGTGTGAGTGGCAGATATGAGGATGGTGTTAATCAGACAGTCCATGTACTGTAATATTAACCTATCTTACCATGTGTGGCTGTCTTCACATTGGTTGTGGGTATGCACTTTCACACAGGTGTCTGTTAGTCTGTGCTGTGACATGCCTGTGTAGCCTGCTATATTTGCAGGTACATGTGTATTTCCCTAAAAGAAATGTAGGCCAGTGTTGTGTCAGTCTGCCTGTAGTTTGCACAGTGCTCTGTTAAATGCCTAGCAGCTTAGTGTACTTAACCAGTGTGTTGTTCTGTCCAGATATTTTCCAGATGTACTGTTGCCAGGCCACCATAACTCTCATGCATTTCTGTCAAGGCAGTGGAATGCTCTACAGATTTACATCACTAACTAGTGTGTAGTATGTGGCCATGTGACATCTGCACCAGTGGTTATTATGTGTCAGCACAGACAGGAGTGTGTGAATGCATAACTTATGTGGGCATATGCATTCCAGTATTTATGTGATATACCCATATACTTAGCTGTTAACATTCACATTGTCAGGCTTGGTCCACATGTCTTGCACTAAGGGGTTCTGTGTATACCTCTGGACTGACCAGAGTGTGTCAGACTGTCCACATTTATTGGCCATATCTCTGCTGTAGTCCACAGGATCATTACTTTCCTAGCAGTGGTATTGTACTATGATGTTCTTAGGATGTCAGTCAGTAACCAATGGTGCACAGGTTAAAAGCAGATGTGACCTCCCACACACAACATGTCTGTTAAGACAAACCCTATTACAGTAGCAACAGTCTACATATATACCTGCAATACATATCTGACATCCCCTAGGACTAAGAGGTTGGGACTATTGAGGCTGAGGTAGGACTCCACTCCATGTTCTGGACATATGGTGAACATATATGCACATATAATTATCCATATATCTATATAGATATATACACATATACATATCGACATACATAGATGGATATATATATATATATATATATATATATATATATATATATATATATATATATATATATATGTGTGTGTGTGTGTGTGTGTGTGTGTGTATATATATACATATAAACATTGAAATATATACATATACACAGCAATATATGTCTACACATATACAGATATAGATACATATGAACATATACTTATGGATATCTACATATATAATTGATAGTAATGGGTATATCAGAATAGATATGTATGCACATATAGTTATAGATATCTACATATATATCTACATAAATAGGCATATCTGTGCACATAGGATGTGCATACATATATAGCTATATATATGTATATATACATATGTATATATATTTTTATATATATATATATATATATATATATATATATATATATATATATATATATATATATATATATATATAAAACAGCTTCTTCAGGCAAGTTAAAAAATCGTAACTCCCCAGTTTAAAAATACTTGCACAGGAATTCTAAACCAATGGGCTAACAGCCCAAAAACATGATGTCATTCAACAAGTTACATTTAAAGCAGCATTAACCACATGAAAAAGGTCAATAATCATAAAAAATGAAAAATAAAACAATTACATCTAAATAAATGAATAAATAGTTAAAAATAGTTGATAAGCTAGTAAAGTAATGTGATATGAAAAATAAAATACCATACAACTTCATAAACATGAATAATGGACAATAAATATAAAATGTGTGCATCCAAGAATTTTTTTCAAGAATTTTTTTATATATATAAGCAATGTTGTGTATACTTATGCTAAGAGCAGATGTTGACCAGCAGCCAAATACATGTGTAAATATATGATTAATTAAATTAGATAACTGGTCATTAGCCCTACCTTGCCAGGGCTATTAATTTCAACAAATGTTTAATGGATAAGGCTTTGTTCAGCCCTGGGAAGGTGTATGCAGCTGTTACAATCTGCCACTCCAACTCGGCCTCTTCTAATTTAAGTTCCCAAGGCCCCCCTCTCCGGTTGTGTTCCACTAGTTGTAAAACAACAAATGAAAAACTATGACTGGGAAAAGTGAGACTATGTTTAGCCAGGGCACTAGTACTAGTTTTATTAATAATAATGTACTCATGCTCGTAAATTCTTTGTTTTAATTTCCTCTCAATTTTCTCAATATAGAATGCATCACACCCATCGCAAATGGCTCCATATACAACTCCTTGAGAGTCACAATTGTATCTATCATGCATGTAGTACTCCTTGTTTCTAATTCTTACTTTATTGGTTACTTTGATAAACTTGCATTGGCGGCATCTTCCACATTTTGTCATACCTGTGTTTAATTTGGAAATTCTTTTTGGCCTTTCAACTAAGCTTTTCAAGTTCAACCCCTTTCTGAATGTTAATTGAGGTGTTAGGCCCAAAGGGCTTCTAAGGTGGAGATCATCCGAAATGAAGGCCAAATGTTTGTTAACAATCTCTCTTATGGCTCGAGAAGCTAGAGAGTAAGCTATTAAAAGTCTAGTAAGTTGGTCCAAACCCTGCATACTTGTTGAAACAGGGGATACTTCATTCTGTGTGGGGAGCCTACAGTGTTATAGCCTTTGTATAGCAAAGGGGTAAAGTAACCTGATGTCCTTTTTCCAATAACTTATTTGAAAATCATTCCCACAAAAGCTGTTTGGTAACCTCTCCTATGAAACATAGATCTTAACAGGTCACACTCTGCTATGAAGTCATCAAAATCAGAAACCATTCTAGCAGCCCTTACTGCTTGACCCTTCACTACTGTTTTTTTTTTGATGTAGTGGGTGGCAAGTAGAGAAATGCAAAAAGGCATTAGAATAGGTTGGCTTACAGTAAATGGTAGCTCTGAATCTATGATGATTGTGATCATTTACCAGATGAATGTCTAACAAATCAATGTAATCAATACCTTCTTGGAATGTGAAGTCCAAAAAGTTAGTATAGGATTTAATTTCAGTAATAAATGCATCAATCAAGGTTACTTCACCTTTCCATAAGAAGAACATGTCATCCCGGTACCTAGTGTACCAGACTGCATGATCAGTAAAGGTAGGAAAATTAAATAAAAAGGACCTTTCCCAGTAAGCCATAACAATGTTAGCAAAACTGCTACCACATGCAGCTCCCATGGCCACCCCACTTCTCTGTAGATATAACTCATTGTTAAAATAGAGATAATTGTTGAGTAACACTATCTCAAGGAGTGCCTCGATAATGTGCACCTCTTGGTTGTCTATACCTTTCATGTACAAGAATTCCCTGACCCATTTGATACCAAGTTGTTGAGTGATTATGGTATATAGGTCCTTAATGCCCACTGTAAGAAACACTAAGTTATCATTGAATTCCAAGTTATTGATGGACTCAAGGAAGTGCCATGAATCCTGACAAATTTGTTGTTCCAACTTTAACACTGGTTTCAGTTTGGAATCAACATATTTGGCACATGCATACGAAATGGAACCTCGGCCATCTACAATTGGTCTAAACGGTGGATCAGCCAAATTTTTATGTATCTTTGGGGTTCCAAAAAAGGTTGGGATTACTGGAGCAGACATGGTCAAATATTGATATGTATCGATATCTATGCTGCCTTCCAAAAACAAGTCTGAAAGAGTAGCATTGATAGTCCTATAAGCTCCATTGACCTGGTTGCGGTTGACTTTTTCGTATGCTACACTATCCAGGACCATGTGCATCCTACGCACATAGTCATGTTGGTCCATAAACACTAAACCTCCACCTTTGTCAGGTTGCATGATACACACTTGACAGCTATTCAATAGGTCAATGAAGTCAAATTCATCAGGAGAAATGTTTTTACGAGTGTTACTAGTGTGATGATTACTTATAAACATTCTCCTAAAATCAATTTCACAATTTTTCTCAAAATGCGCTAAAGTTTCATGCAAAGGAGGATTAAATAAACTAGAAACCCTTAGACCTTGGGTAAGTGATGAGTTAGCCCCCATGAGCAATCGTAAATTAAGTCTATGAACAAATAATTTTAGGTCAATGATTAGTTTGACCATACTAGCCCTCCTATCAGGCACAAAGGTTAACCCTTTTGAAAAAAAAGTCCACCATAGCCTTTTCAACATGAAGAGAGCTAAAATTGTAGATTTTAAAGTCCCCTTTGGAGTTAGTAAGGGTGTTGGGAGGTTGCAACCTCATCTCCTCCTCCGGTTGTAATGTTTCCTGTTCTGACCCTGTCTCCTGTTGTTCATTGGTCTGTTCGAATGAAGTGTTTGTGGCCCATTGGGTTCCTGAAAATCCTGCTGGGAGTTGGCATTCAAGGGTGGGTCAGGTTGTTGTACTGAATGTTGGGGTGCCTGTCGTTTTTGGTATTTTTAATGCATTCACTACGGTGGATGGGTTGAGCCAAGTCTGCAGTATGGTTGTTTGTCACATCATAACCATTGCCTTTATAAACCATGTGACTTGGCTGGACATCACTATTGTTGTTCAAATGTGGGATCCCAACAGGAGGGGGGGCTGGGTATGCACATCCCTTTGAGTAATCATTGAGGTCTCTCAATATCTTTTTCTTCTTGACCTCAATGTATTTGCCCAAACTGGCATCAATACTACTGAAAATACGTGCATATTCAAACCGGTATCTTTCATAGTCATCCGCGTTTGTAATTGCACATTCCAGATTGTCCAAATGGCTTCTAAGCGATACAATTTGGGATTTATAATTGTTAATTAAAATCCCAAAAAACTCTATTTCTTGCTTGTCAAAAAGGGCTATAAGCTCCAGATAGAAAAGAGAACCATTAATAAGCCCTGCTGGGTAGCGCCATTGGCGCAGGCCTTTAGGAATAACTTTCTTATGGATGCAGTCTTCTAGGTAGGAAACTTTCAACTGAAGTTTCCTATACTTGAATAATTTTTGATCAAAACCATTCAGGTAGTTCACAATTGAATTATTGTCACTGTGTGCACTATCATTGTTAACAGTAGATTCCGTAGGTGCATTAATGTTAAAAAATAAAACATTACTTAAGAAGGAATCCATAGTAGGAATGTCACTCACCCTAAAGTTGCTAGCTGAAGCCCGTGGATCCACTGCTGTGTGTCTAGGGAGGCCCGAGTTAACCACTATGTTCCCTTGGTTCGGAACTGTTGTTACTGGGTTACTGATCCTTTCCAAAGATGTTGAAGCCTGTGCAGGCTGCTCAGCACTGTGTGCAGCATTTAAAGCCGGTGCAGGCAGCTCGGCACAATGTTTAGAAGTAGAAGAATGAGATGCCCCGATGTCTTTCGGAGTCGGCTGTGTGTTGTTAAAATGTTGTATCAAGGAATCAACATTCTTCAATAATTCCTGCACAAGGAGTGTAAGATCACCCGCAACATTCGCTTCCGAGGTGTTGTGCAGTTCGTTGTTTGTAGAAACATCCTGGGAATATAAGGGTTGAGATGAATCTGAGCCGCTCGCCATATCCACAAACCAAGAAATCCAAACTGACGAAAAACAGAGAAAAAAGACATACGAGCAGGCAACGGAGTATCCAACAATTTATTAAATGTAAGCGCTTTCACTGAAACAGGTGAATCAGCTTCTTCAGACAAGTTAAAAAATTCTAACTTCCCAGTTTAAAAATACTTGCACAGGAATTCTAAACCAATGGGGTAACAGCCCAAAAACATGATGTCATTCAACAAGTTACATTTAAAGCAGCATTAACCACATGAAAAAAGGTCAATAATCATAAAAAATGAAAAATAAAACAATTACATCTAAATAAATGAATAAATAGTTAAAAATAGTTGATAAGCTAGTAAAGTAATGTGATATGAAAAATAAAATACCATACAACTTCATAAACATGAATAATGAACAATAAATATAAAATGTGTGCATCCAAGAATTTTTTTATATATATAAGCAATGTTGTGTATACTTATGCTAAGAGCAGATGTTGACCAGCAACCAAATACATGTATAAATATATGATTAATTAAATTAGATAACTGGGTCATTAGCCTTACCTTGCCAGGGCTTTTAATTTCAACAAACATTTAATGGATAAGGCTTCATTCAGCCCAGGGAAGGTGTATGCAGCTGTTACAATCTGCCACTTCAACTCGGCCTCTTCTAATTTATGTTCCCAAGGCCCCCCTCTCTGGTTGTGTTCCACTAGTTGTAAAACAACAAATAAAAAACTATGACTGGGAAAAGTGAGAGTATGTTTAGCCAGGGCACTAGTACTAGTTTTATTAATAATACTGTACTCATGCTCGTAAATCCTTTGTTTTAATTTCCTCTCAGTTTTCCCGATATAGAATGCAACACACCCATCACAAATGGCTCCATATACAACTCCTTGAGAGTCACAATTGTATCTATCATGCATGTAGTACTCCTTGTTTCTAATTCTTACTTTATTGGTTACTTTGATAAACTTGCATTGGCGGCATTTCCCACATTTTGTCATACCTGTGTTTAATTTGGATATTCATTTTGGCCTTTCAACTAAGCTTTTCAAGTTCAACCCCCTTCTGAATGTTAATTGAGGTGTTAGGCCCAAAGGGCTTCTAAGGTGAGGATCATCCAAAATGAAGACCCACTTCTAGTTAACAATCTCTGTTATGGCTCGAGAATCTAGAGAGTAAGTTATTAAAAGTCTAGTAAGTTGGTCCAAACCCTGCATACTTGTTGAAACAGGGGATACTTCATTCTGTGTGGGGGAGCCTACAGTGTTATAGCCTTTGTATAGCAAAGGGGTAAAGTAACCTGATGTCCTTTTTCCAATAACTTCTTCGAAAATCATTCCCACAAAAGCTGTTGGGTAACCTCTCCTATGAAACATAGATCTTAACAGGTCACACTCTGCTATGAAGTTATCAAAATCAGAAACCATTCTAGCAGCCCTTACTGCTTGACCCTTCACTACTGCTTTTTTTTATGTAGTGGGTGGCAAGTAGAGAAATGCAAAAAGGCATTAGAATAGGTTGGCTTACGGTAAATGGTAGCTCTGAATCTATGATGATTGTGGTCCTTTACCAGATGGATGTCTAAAAAATCAATGTAATCAATACCTACTTGGAATGTGAAGTCCAAAAAGTTAGTATAGGATTTAATTTCACTAATAACTTTTTTTTTAACATTTTTTAACATTAATGCACCTACGGAATCTACTGTTAACAATGATAGTGCACATTAATTCAATTGTGAACTACCCGAACGATTTTGACCAAAAATTATTCAAGTGTAGGAAACTTCAGTTGGAAGTTTCCTACCTAGAAGAATGCATCCATAAGAAAGTTATTCCTAAAGGCCTGCACCAATGGCGCTACCCAGCAGGGCTTATTAATGGTTCTCCTTTCCATCTGGAGCTTATAGCCCTTTTTGACAAGCAAGGAATAAAGTTTCTTGGGATTTTAATTAACAATTATAAATCCCAAATTATATTGCTTAGAAGCCATTTGGACAATCTGGAACGTGTAATTACAAACGCGGATGACTACGAAAGATACCGGTTTGAATATGCACGTATTTTCGGTAGTATTGTTGCCAGTTTGGGCAAATACATTGAGGTCAAGAAGAAAAAGATATTGAGAGACCTCAATGATTACTCAAAAGGATGTGCATACCCAGCCCCCCCCCTCCTGTTGGGATCCCACCTTTGAACAACAATAGTGATGTCCAGCCAAGTCACATGGTTTATAATGGCAATGGTTATGATGTGACAAACAAACATACTGCAGACCCAGCTCAACCCATCTGCTGTAGCGAACGCATTAAAAATAAACAACAACGACAGGCACTCCAACATTCAGTACAACAACCTGACCCACCCTTGAATGCCAACTCCCAGCAGGATTTTCAGGAACCCAATGGGCCACAAACACTTCATTTGAACAACAGGAGACCGGGTCAGAACAGGAAACATTACAACTGGAGGAGGAGATGAGGTTGCAACCTCCCAGCATTCTTACTAGCTCCGAAGGGGGCTTTAAAATCTACAGTTTTAGCTCTCTTCATGTTGAAAAGGCTATGGTGGTCTTTTTTTCGAAAGGGTTAACCTTTGTGCCTGATAGGAGGGCTAGTATGGTCAAACTAACCACTGACCTAAAATTATTTGTTCGCAGACTTAATTTATGATTGCTCATGGGGGCTAACTCATCACTTACCCAAGGTCTAAGGATTTCTAGTTTATTTAATCCTCCCTTGCATGAAACTTTAGCGCATTTTGAGAAAACTTGTGAAATTGATTTTAGGAGAATGTTTATAAGTAATCATCACACTAGTAACACTCGTAAAAACATTTCTCCTGATGTATTTGACTTCATTGACCTATTGAATATCTGTCAAGTGTGTGTCATGCAACCTGACAAAGGTGGAGGCTTAGTGTTTATGGACCAACATGACTATGTCCGTAGGATGCACATGATCCTAGATAGTGTAGCATACGAAAAGGTCAGCTGCAACCAGTTCAATGGAGCTTATAGGACTATCAATGCTACTCTTTCAGACTTGTTTTTGGAAGGGAGCATAGATATCGATACATATCAATATTTGACCATGCCTGCTCCAGTAATCCCGACCTATTTTGAAACCCCAAAGATACATAAAAAATTGACTGATCCACCGTTTAGACCAATTGTAGATGGCTGAGGTTCCATTTCGTATGCATGTGCCAAATATGTTGATTCCAAACTGAAACCAGTGTTAAAGTTGGAACAACAAATTTATCAGGATTCATGGCACTTCCTTGAGTCCATCAACAACTTGGAATTCAATTATAACTTAGTGTTTCTTACAGTGGGCATTAAGGACCTATATACCGCAATCCCTCAACAACTTTGTATCGAATGGGTCAGGGAATTCTTGTACATGAAAGGTATAGACAACCAAGAGGTGCACGTTATCAAGACACTCCTTGAGATAGTGTTACTCAACAATTACATCTATTTTAACAATGAGTTATATCTACAAAGAAGTGGGGTGGCTATGGGAGCTGCATGTGGTAGCAGTTTTGCTAACACTGTAATGGCTTACTGGGAAAGGTCCTTTTTATTTAATTCTCCTACCTTTAATGATCATGTAGTCTGGTACACTATGTACCAGGATGACATGTTCTTCTTATGAAACGGTGAAGTAACCTTGATTGATGCATTTATTAGTGAAATTAAATCCTATACTAACTTTTTGGACTTCACATTCCAAGTAGGTAGTGATTACATTGATTTTTTTAGAAATCCATCTGGTAAAGGACCACAATCATCATAGATTCAGAGCTACCATTTACCGTAAGCCAACCTATTCTAATGCCTTTTTGCATTTCTCTACTTGCCACCAACTACATAAAAAAAAAGCAGTAGTGAAGGGTCAAGCAGTAAGGGCTGCTAGAATGGTTTCTGATTTTGATGACTTCATAGCAGAGTGTGACCTGTTAAGATCTATGTTTCATAGGAGAGGTTACCCAACAGCGTTTGTGGGAATGATTTTCGAACAAGTTATTGGAAAAGGGACATTGGGTTACTTTACCCCTTTGCTATACAAAGGCTATAACACTGTAGGCTCCCCCACACAGAATGAACTATCCCCTGTTTCAACAAGTATGCAGGGTTTGGACCAACTTACTAGACTTTTAATAACTTACTCTCTAGATTCTCGAGCCATAAGAGAGATTGTTAAGAAGAATTGGGCCTTCATTTCGGATGATCCCCACCTTAGAAGCCCTTTGGGCCTAACACCTCAATTAACATTCAGAAGGGGGTTGAACTTGAAAAGCTTAGTTGAAAGGCCAAAAAGAATTTCCAAATTAAACACAGGTATGACAAAATGCGGCAGGTGCCGCCAATGCAAGTTTATCAAAGTAACCAATAAAGTAAGAATTAGAAACAAGGAGTACTGCATGCATGATAGATACAATTGTGACTCTCAAGGAGTTGTATATGGAGCCATTTGTGATGGGTGTGATGCATTCTATAGTGGGAAAACTGAGAGGAAATTAAAACAAAGGATTTACGAGCATGAGTACAGTATTATTAATAAAACTAGTACTAGTGCCCTGGCTAAACATACTCTCACTTTTCCCAGTCATCGTTTTTCATTTGTTGTTTTACAACTAGTGGAACACAGCTGGAGAGAGAGGCCTTGGAAACTTAAATTAGAAGAGGCCGAGTTGGACTGGCAGATTGTAACAGCTGCATACACCTTCCCAGGGCTGAACGAAGCCTTATCCATTAAAAGTTTGTTGAAATTAAAAGTCCTGGCAAGGTAGGGCTAATGACCAGTTATCTAATTTAATTAATCATATATTTACACATGTATTTGGCTGTTGGTCAACATCTGCTCTTAGCATAAGTATACACAACATTGCTTATATATATACATATATATATATATATATATATATATATATATATATATATATATATATATATATATATATATATAAATTCTTGGATGCACACATTTTATATTTATTGTCCATTATTCATGTTTATGAAGTTGTATGGTATTTTATTTTTCATATCACATTACTTTACTAGCTTATCAACTATTTTTAACTATTTATTCATTTATTTAGATGTAATTGTTTTATTTTTCATTTTTTATGATTATTGACCTTTTTCATGTGGTTAATGCTGCTTTAAATGTAACTTGTTGAATGACATCATGTTTTTGGGCTGTTAGCCCATTGGTTTAGAATTCCTGTGCAAGTATTTTTAAACTGGGAAGTTACAATTTTTTAACTTGTCTGAAGAAGCTGATTCACTTGTTTCAGTTAAAGAGCTTACGTTTAATAAATTGTTGGATACTCCATTGCCTGCTCGTATGTCTTTTTTCTCTGTTTTTTGTCAGTTTGGATATATATATATATATATATATATATATATATATATATATATATATATATATGTGTGTGTGTGTGTGTGTGTGTGTGTGTGTGTATATGTATATATATATATATATATATATATATATATATATATATATATATATATATCTATCTACAAAGAGATTTACACATGGCCATATATATGATGCACTATACAGATGTGTATACAGACATATGTATGAATATACATGTGTATGTACATGTAGATATATATCAATATATGTATATGTATATATCCATATTCCTCTCATGTGTAAACATCACAGTTGCGTATACCTTCCCAGCTGTATCTCACCATATGTATCTGAAATGTGTACATTATGATTAAACAACATATGCGATGCAACAGTCATATTAATTGTTGAAGTAAAGGCAATTTTTCAATACTAATAAATATGTGTATTGACAGATATATTGGAAAAACAACAGCTGTCTTCACAGTGGTCATGGCATGGTGGTTAAGTGTTGTGACTATAGTGTACAGGGTCCTAGGTTCAAGACCTGCAAGGGCTGTTCATTTTGTTGCTGGGCAGAACAAGGGCTGTCGGATACAGAGTGGTTAATGCAGTTTTGAGCAGCTTTAGGTGTGTTTGCTTGGATTTGCGTGAAGCTAAGCGGTGCTAAGCTATGGGTAAATGTACGGGCACTTATGCAATGAAGGCTTTGCTTACCAGTGCGCAAATCAGCTTAGCTGTTATATTGGAGCAATGCTGATGCCTGCTAAGCATGGCTTAGCCCTGGTAACCTAACACCAGTTCATACCACCCAGTCCGATGACATAGCAAGGTAATGACATCTGTAATAAGTGTATGTAATGCCATGTACAATACATGTGCCTATGTGCTGTCATTACAGTAGCAAGGGGTGTGCGTGTCATGTCTGGGACACACAAGTATATGAGGCCTGTACAGCACTGTTATCCATGTGAATGTGTTACATACAGGGGCAGTGGCCCAGGGTATGTGCTGTCACACTGGCATGTAGTGTATCATGGTGGTACTGCTGTTGACAGTGCTTTCCCAGGCAAGAGTAGAGTGCTTAATATAGTACTGACAACAAGCACACCTGCATGCATAGTTGGACTCTGAGACCTCCCTGTGTATCCCTGGTGTTTCAGCTATGTCACAGTATATATCCCCTACTGGATAATGATCCGACATGTGGAATGTAACTGTAGGCTACTGTCTGTACAGTACATGTTAGTGAGGGCTTCCAACATGTAGTTATGGCATACATTTCATTGTCAAATATCTGTCAACACATTCATCCTACTGCATAGCTACTTGCCAAGCTGATGACTGTCAGCCCCTGTACAGATGTGCAGATGGCAGGTATCCAGCTGGGATATGTACAGGCAACCTATGCTTGATTGACACGGACATGTCTGCCCAGCTGTTTAAGAACTGGCACAATATAGGAGACAACACCCTGAATGCACCAATGCCAGGGGTACCTCCACTACACTACCACAGTCAACAGAACATGCTTGGGTACAGGTCACCATCACAGACACTAACAATGTGTTGTAATACATGTTGCATACATGTCAACATGATCACCTCAGTGGCCATGTGCAGGAGGCACCCAGAGGATTGGCTGATGCATGTCATTCTCACCCTGAGAGTCACCACAGTGGTGTCTGTTGATAGATTGCCTGCTGCCACATGGCAGGTGGCAGGATACCTCTGTATACACATCCCCTACACAACCCATCTCTCCATGCACAATAGCTAGGTACACAGCTATGACCACCTGCAGCGATGCACTCCAGTACTGACACATGTGTACGTGTGCATTATTGAGTATAGCAGTGTCTCTGTGTTAGCACACCTGTACTTGGGAATTCCATGAGGGCCTTCACAACCACCGCAACACCCATTGCTATAGTCAGTTGTGGCTGCTGCTGTATGGGACATTACATACACCCTGTTACGCTCCTCACCATACTGGCTACAGATCAGCCTTGTAGTACCAGCACAACAGTGTTGTAAAAATGGGTCGATAGGCATGGGATACCCATTGAGTTCTGGCAAGTGCGTGTATGTGTGTATGTCCGTATATCTTTAGGATACAGCATTCCGAGGCCACATACTCCTATTACAATACCCATTAGCACACAGTAGTACAGATAGTGTTGTTGCTGCCCATAGGTGAGGCATGACAATACAACACCCTACTATGCCTTTGGCATGTGCAGTGGATGCATATCCCTGTATTACCACTTTTGGGATATACAGTGGGTTGTACCGCAGTCATTGGCAATGTGTGATGGTGGGTATGTCAGAGTATCATCATGGGTTTTAGGGAGTACAATATCCACGGAGGGATGTGGGTGCTGTGTACACTGTCATTACACCAAGGTACATCCGGTATATGTCCCATATTCCACTATAGGGTTACCACTGTCACCATCAACCATACAAGTAACTGATACCACAATCCAGTTCTGTGTGCTGCCTACCTGTAACACATTGGACACAAGGTCACGTTAGTTAGCAGCAATAGGCCCAGGTCTCTTGGACGTGTGCCTGCCTGTTATGTGCCTGTTAATGTGTATATGAAGGTATGTCACAATATGTATTGTCCATCTACACCCATTACATCCCGCATTAGCATACTGTACATGTCTGGGGATGTTCTGCATGTAACATGTAACCTGGAACACATCTCACCTTACATGCTGTGTGGTGTGTGCAATGAAAGCCACACACTTCAGTAGCACTACATACCTAGGTAGTGGTCTAGTCCCAGTGTTGCCAAGTAAGAGTGTGCATGTATGTGGATGGGTCTACATCAGGTTGCAGATTATACACGTCCCAGTGCATCACCTGTCCATGTGGCATAGGCAATAAATGTTATACAAACCTGTGATATGTCTTCAACTGTACCCCAGATATGTCACAGCCATGGTGTCACCACTGTGCCATACCCCTTGTGGCATATGACTGCAGACCATCCTCCTGCTGACACGTTTATAGGTTCATAGGTTGGTACTAGGCTATTGGCCCTAGTGCCTATACAAGCCTAGCCATACGAATTCCCTGGATATTTCTTCCCACAATATTTACTTCCCTGGACCCCTATCTTCCATCCAATCATCAAGGTTCCTTTTGAAGAGGGCCAAGGAGGCGCTCTGCTTGACATGTATGGACAGTCTATTCCAGAGTAGGGGGAGTCTCTGGGTCAGGAACCTATCCCTCCAGCATGTTTTGCTCATTGTGATGACAAGGTTTAGATCCCTGGAGCATGTGGCTCTGAGGGATGGGGATTTCTTTAAGTGGAGCATGTTCAACAGCTCAGGGTTTGACATGGCCTTGTATGTTAAGCAGAGATCACCTCTGAGTAGACCATATGCCACAGAGTATAACTGGAGTTTTTTTTAGATGGTTAGCATAGGGCATCTGCTTTAGGCCTGTGATTCTTTTAGTGACGTATTTGTGCAGCTTTTCCAGCTGTTGCAGATGTCTTGTGAGGTACATACCAAATGATACATTGTACTCTATAATGGGTCTAATAAGGGATGAGTACAGTGGGACAATGACTTCCTTTTTTCTGGATGAAAAGCCCTTAGTGATGAGGTGTGCCACATAGAAGGATTTCCTGACTGTTGTGGCGATGTGGTTATCGAAGGTGAGACCACTGTCCACCTGTGTCCCTAAGTCTCTCATCACACTTTCAGTGTTTAGTGTACTGCAACCTATGTGCTAATTCATAGGTACATGTTTTTTTCCCAAAGGGGATTGTGATGACTGTGCCCTGGCCCAGCAATCAATGAGCCTCAATCCTCACCACTAACACCAGGGAGGTCATCTCATAGAAGGGAAAAGGATAACTAATACACAAAGTAAAGTACAATTTCCCTTAAGTGCACACAGAGATCACAGTCAGTCTGGGACTGGTCGCTCCCTTGCTCTCCAGGTCCTCAATAAGACTCCCCACTGGCACAGCTATACGGTCCAGATCTCAGCCTAGCTGGCATGCTAACCTCCAGTACCCTCTCTGTCCGACCAGTGCTTCGTGTCCCTGCTCAGGTAGCTAACACACCACACACACACACACACACACACACACACACACACACACACACACACACACTTTGAGAAGAGGTTATACAACCACACAGACCCTCCTGAGACAAATGCTGGCACAGATTCTCCAGCTGTGCCCCTTTACCCAGACTATACAGTAGTAATTACTGCCACCACCAGCTAATAAATATCAGCTACTCAAAGGCCTTTAAAAAGCTGTCCAATTATTACTGTGCAATATTATTATCCAATGGTAGTATGACTAACAGTCAAGGCTTACTTTAGAGTGGTCTATTACAATAACCTCTATAAATATGGAATGTACTTTAGAGCTTATCTCTACACAAAGCAGCCACAGGTAGAAGGTTTTAAAAGTATTTAATAATAAATAATTAAAACACAAGACAAAACTACTACACCACCGATATATATAAGAGTTCACAGATCACACAGAAACTTAAAATAATACAGTAGGAGAGGTCTGATTTCAAAGAAAAATACATAGTTTATCTTTACTAGCTTTGACTATTCCTACAAGAAATCACAGTGCTAAAACTTACACGTGAGCACAAGGCAGAGTGCTGAAAAGTTGGATATCCAAGATCAAAATGCTTTTTGTCTCTTCTTAGAAATAGTATTTAAAACGTTACTAACAAACATGTTTGCTGAGTCCCTCCCCAAAGTATATCATTTTTGACACTTAGGTTTTCCCAGGCAAACAAACTGCATTATTTAGCAATCTAACACCTGCACAGCAACTTACAACAATAGAAGACATTTCACATGTATATTCTAAAAGAAACTAGAGCAATAAAGCACTTTCCACATCTAAATTCTGGTCATAAACTTTAGCCTTAAAACAATGGGCATGAAACCTTCATCCAGCTGCAGTGAAGCCGAATTGTAAAACATTAAAGAGACTCATAAGATCTTTTCAACTTAAAAAGACACATTTGAAATACTTGGCTTGGTATTCCTTACAGCAGATGGCAATGTTGCAACAATCTTGAAGTTCACATTTTACAGTGTTTTCTTACATTTAAAAACACAAGCCTGTATTTTACATTTATTTATACAGTTGATAGAATTATGTATCAAATTTTATTTGACTAGTCTGGCAGCCTTTGCTCATCTTTCTTCAATCGTGACATCTCTTCCCCCCGGGAACCCAAGCAAGTTTTTCAAGTGCCCCTTGAGAAACATCGCTTGAGAGTGTCAGATCTATCTGGGTGTACCTCACCCCATTCCCTGTCTTGAGAGTCCATCTGCATTGGCATTGCTACTCCCACTGTGTTGCTGCACTGACATATATGCTTGCAACCCCAGAATCCATCTTAGCAACTTGGCATTTTTGCTGACTGGCTCTGTTTAACCATGTTAGAGGGTTGGGATCTGTCATCACGTGAATTTGTTCCATACAGATAAGGCTGAAGTTTTTGTAGTGCCCACACTATGGCTAGACATTCCTTTTCTACCGCTGCATTGCATTCCTCCCTGGGTTGGAGCCTATGACTGAGATAAACCACTGGGTGCACTTCTCCCTCTGAATAAATCTGGCTAAGTACAGCCCCCACCCCATATTTTGAAGCATCCACCTGCACAACTAAGTATTTGCTGTAGTCTGGACTGGCTAACACAGGGGGTCCTCCCAAATCTTCCTTAAGCTTCTGAGATGTCTGCTCACATGCTGGGGTTCACACTACATTATCTGGCCTGTTTTTCCTTGTCAGGTCTGTGAGGAGAGCAGCTATGGTACTATAATTGGGAACAAACTTTCTGTAGTACTCTGCTGTCCCCAAGAATGCCCTCACCTGCTTTTTGGTAACAGGTGCAGGCCATGTCTGAATAGCTTCCACTTTGGCAGGTTCTGGCCTTATCTTTCCACTCCCCACTCTTTGTCCTAGGTAGGAGACCTCTGCTATACCCACCTGACATTTGCTCAGCTTAATGGTCAACCCTGCCCTCTATAGTCTGCCCAGCACCTCCCTGACATGCTGAAGGTGCTCTTGTCAGGAATGGCTGTAGATAGCAATATCATTCATGTAAGCAAGGGAAAACCTTCCTGCTCCTGCTAAGATATGATCTACCAGCCTCTGGAAAGTCACTGGGACATTCTTCATCCCAAAGGTCATCTTTGTGAACTCATAAAAGCCAAAAGGAGTCACAAAGGCTGAATTCTCTCTAGCACTGGGAGTCAAGGGCAACTGCCAGTAATCCTCGGTAAGATCAATAGTTGTAAGATACATAGCCCCACCTAGCTGCTCTAGGGCCTCATCTGTCCTAGGCATGGGGTAAATATCTGACTCTGTGTGACAATTTAATTTCCTGTAATCCACACAGAACCTTATGCTGCCATCCTTCTTTGGCACCAGTACCACTGGGGAGGTCCAGGGACTGTTGGACTCTTGAATCACCCCTAGTTCCAACATCTCCTGTACCTCTTCCCTCAGGGTCTGTTTGACCCTCTCAGGCACCCTATAAGGGGCCTGCCTGATAGGCCTTTGGGGTCCTGTATCCACCTGGTGCTGCACCAGGTGGGTGCTCCCTGGTTTCCCGGTGAACATGCCCCCAGACTCCTGCAACACTGCTCAGATTTCTCAAACCTGGGTAGGAGATAGCTGCTGGGACATTGCTACCCCTTCCACTGAGGTGTCAGCCCGAGCCTCACTGAGGAGATCAGTCACAAGATCTCTTTCAGACTCCTCCTGCAATCCACTGCAAATGCTCAGCACAAGGGCCTCCCTATCATGGTAAGGTTTCATCATGTTAACATGGTACAATTTGTGCCCCTGCCATCTGCCTAGCACTTCCACCATGTAGTTAACATCACTTACCTATCTTACCACCCTCTAAGGTCCCTCCCAAGCTGCCTACAACTTGTTGTGTCTGACAGGAATGAGAACTATCACCTGTTGCCATACAGCATACTCTCTAGCTCGAGCATTCCTGTCATACCACATCTTTTTCTGTTGTTGGGCTTCTGCCAGGTTCTCCAGGACCAAGCCCATGAGTTCCCTGAACTTTGTCCTGAGGTACAGGACATATGCCACAACAGACTTCTTGTGAGACTCACATTCACCTTCTCACTCATCTCTAATTAAATCTAGAGGACCCCTCACCCTATGCCCATACAACAACTCAAAGGGTGAAAAACCTGTGGATTCCTGGGAAACCTCTCTGTAAGCAAACAACAGATGGGGAAAATATTTGTCCCACTCTCTCTTAAACTGATCTGCAAATGCCCGTAGCATGGACTTGATTGTAGAGTTTAACCTCTCAACAAGACCATTAGTCTGTGGGTTGTAGGGGTGGTTTTCATGTGCTTCACCCCTCAGGACTTCCACAGACAAGCCAGCAGGTCTGACATAAAATTGGCACATATGTCAGCCAGTATTTCCTTTGGGAAACCTACCCTGCTGAAAATCTCTAGCAAAACATTTGCCACCTTCTTGGCCTCAATGGAGGACAAAGCCACTGCCTCAGGGTATCATGTAGCATAATCTACAATCACTAGGATATACTTCTTCCCCTGTGGAACTTGGGATACTCAGAGGACCCACAATATCCATAGCTACCATATGAAATGGCTCCTCAATCACGAGCAAAGGCATCAAAGAAGCTCTCACCTTGTCTCCTGCATTGCCTACCTTTTGGCACTGCTCACAGGTCCTGCAGTACCATGTTACATCTCTGGAAATTCCAGGACAATAGACATGTTGCATAATATGCCTCTTTGTATGTTTTATGCTCATATGACCTGCAAAGGGAATATCATGGGCTATGGCTAGAAGCACCAGATGGTAGGCTCTAGGCACTACTAACTGCTGTACTCTCTCACCTTCTAGCCCTCCCTCAGGGGTCCACTCTCTGTATAGTAACCCTTGGTTCCAGTATACAGATTCCCCTTTCCCTTGAGAATCAGGGGCCTCCCTAGCTACCTGCCTCAGGCCTTGCAATGTAGGGTCTGAGAGCTGAGCCTGTCTCAAGTCTCTCCTTGTAACCTTTCCCAGCTCCCCATCCACATGAAGTCTGGCATCCTCTGACAGCGATGCCTCACTGTCAGCCTGGGTACTACTACTCACCTCTACCTTTGCAGTTACTCTGTCCAAGGGAACATCAGTACCCACAAGCAGCTGTGGCTCACATTCAGTCTCACTGCTACAGCGTAGCTCTCTCCCTGAAGTAACCACCTCAGCAGTCCTGGTTGCAAGTATGCAGTCTGTCTGGGTCTCCCCTCAGGCTACCAGACCCACATGCTTGTCTCCTAGCCTCTCTGCATGTAACTGCATAAGTACATAGTACTGCCTCATCCAAATCCTTCCCTCTCAGAACATCTTAAGGATGGTAGTTCCATACCCCTATTGTCTCAAGACAACACACTGCTGGCATTTTGTATTTCCCACTTATTGGCTCCCTCACCTTTGGTTCCCCACCTTGCCTCCATGGACATATGTATGCCACATGGCCCCACTGGTTGCATTCAAAACATTTAACCCTAGCTCCTGGATGTGTACCTGGACTAGTGGCTTCCCCTGCTACTGGTAGATTCTCTTGGGGCAGTGTGTGCTGCCAACCATGGGTTCCTTTAGTCCCACGAGCAGTACTGGGGGTCCCTTTCCTATGCAGGGCTGCCCTGCTTGCTACGTATAGGTCTCCCTTCTTCCCCAACTCCTCTGAAGTAGCACACTATTTATCAGCTAACCAGATCCTCATGCCCTCAGGCAAAGTGCTAAGGGCTTGTTCCCTTACCAAAAGGTCTGCCAGCCCTTCAAAAGTGGTGACCTGACATCCACTCACCCATATATGAAAATAAGTGCTCAGTTCAGCAACATATTCACATACATTTTCATCTGCCTTGCGTCTATGCTCAATAAACTTTTTACTATACATTTCAGTTGTTAGCTTAAATCATTCAAATACATGTCTTTTTACAGCAGTATAATCAAAACAGTCAGTGTCATGCATTTTTGCTAAAGAAGTTACAGCTTTACCATGGAGTAAGGGGGTCAGGAACCATACCCAGAGCCCTTGGTCAACTTCATACTGTTTACATACCTGCTCAAACATATGAATGAAGCTATCAGAATTATCCCACTCTTTAAACTGTGGAAGAAATTTACTCACCTTTGTGCTTCTGGGGTCCAGTTACTCCCCTCCCCATTACCTCCATGACTCTGGTGAAGAGTCAGCATTTCCCTCTCATGCCTCCTCTGCTGTTCATTTTCCTCAACTTGTAAACTCATCATTTTCTTGGCTGCTTCTAGTTCCATACGCTTGGCCTCCAACTCAAGCCTCTTTAGCTCCAGCTGTATTTTTAATTCCACTGCAGAAAGGTTAAGCTGTCCATTCTCCAAGAATATTCTATCTCCACTGTCAGTCTGATTGTCCTCCAGGCTGCTGTTTTCTGATGCAGCTGTAACCAAGGCTGCAATCAGGTCTGCTTTAGTCAGGTTTCCATGCACCAGTCCCCTAGCCTGGCACATCTCTGCCAGCTGACTCCTTGTCAGATTTCCATACTCTTCTGCTGACATGCTTCCTGCTTACCCTGACTAACACTAAGCTAACAAAAGAAATAAAACAATTGTGATCTGAACTTTGAGTATACACTGCGTGGCTGTTTTAGAGTACAAAATACTTTTAGAGATCACAGTACATACACTACAGGAATTCGCTCTACCCCACACCACTACAAGCCAATTAGTATGTGAAGTAGATCCCACCATTGCCACCACTTGTGATGACTGTGCCCTGGCCCAGCAATCAAGGAGCCTCAATCCTCACCACTAACACCAGGGAGGTCATCTCATAGAAAAGAAAAGGATAACTAATACACACAGTAAAGTACAATTTCCCTTAAGTGCACACAGAGATAACAGTCAGTCTGGGGCTGGTTGCTCCCTTGCTCACCAGATCCCCAATAAGACTTCCCACTGGCACAGCTATATGGTCCTGATCTCAGCCTAGCTGGTAAGCAAACCTCCAATGCCCTCTCTGCCCAACCAGTGCTTTGTGTCCCTGCCCAGGTAGCTGACACACCACACACACACTTTGAGAAGAGGTTAAACAACCACACAAACCCTCCTGGGACAAAGGCTGGCACAGGTTCTCCAGCTGTGCCCCTTTACCCAGACTATACGGTAGTAATTACTGCCACCACCAGCTAATAAATATCAGCTACGCAAAGACCTTTAAAAGGCTGTCAAATTATTATTGTGCAATATTATTATCCAATGGTAGTATAACTAACAAATAATAAATAAATATGCAATGTACTCTAGAGCTTATCGCTACACAAAGCAGCCACACGTAGAAGGTTTTAAAAATATTTAATAATAAATAATTAAAACACAAGACAAAACTACTACACCACAGAGATATCTAAGAGTTCACAGATCACACAGAAACTTAAAATAATA
This sequence comes from Protopterus annectens, assembly GCF_019279795.1. Classification (NCBI taxonomy): domain Eukaryota; kingdom Metazoa; phylum Chordata; order Ceratodontiformes; family Protopteridae; genus Protopterus; species Protopterus annectens. The sequence continues at coordinate 660,609,047 of NC_056727.1, read as the reverse complement.
CAGTAGGACAGGTCTGATTTCAAAGAAAAATAAATAATCTTTACTAGCTTTAACTATTCCTACAAGAAATCACAGTGCTAAAACTTACATGTGAGCACAAGGCAGAGTGCTGAAATGTTGGATATCCAAGATCAAAATGCTTTTGTCTCTTCTGAAAAATAGTATTTAAAACATTACTAACAAACATGTTTGCTGGGTCCCTCCCCAAATTACATCATTTTTGACACTTAGGTTTTCCCAGGCAAACAAACTGCATTATTTAGCAATCTAACACCTGCACAGAAACTTACAACAATAAAAGACATTTCACATGTATATTCTAACAGAAACTAGAGCAATAAACTACCTTCCACATATAAATTCTGGTAATAAACTTTAGCCTTAGAACAGTGGGCATGAAACCTTCATCCAGCCACACTGGAGCTGAATTGTAAAACATTAAAGAGATTCATAAGATCTTTTCAACTTAAAATGACACATTTGAAATACTTGGCTTGGTTTTCCTTACAGCAGATGGCAATGTTGCAACAATCTTGAAGTTCACATTTTACAGTGTTTTCTTACATTTAAAAACACAAGCCTGTATTTTACATTTATTTATACAGTTGATAGAATTATGTATCAAATTCTATTTGACTAGGCTGGTAGCCTTCACCCGTCTCTCCCAAATCGTCACAGGGATAACTATACATTTCTTGGCATTAAACTTGAGCCTATGGCTCTGGCAGCAAGCATCTGTTTCTGTAAGGCCCTTTTGTAGAATATCCACATAATTTGGGGATTCAATAATGGCTCACAGTTTGCAGTCATCTGCAAACTTTGTTAGCCAGAGTCCCTTAGTGTTGACCTGTACTTCAGAGAAGTAGATGCCAAACAAGAGCGGTCCCAGGACTGAACCCTGAGGTACTCCACTTATCACTTGTCTCGAGCTGGATTTGGAGTTGGCTACTTTTACAGTCTTGCTTCTGTCAGTAAGCCAGTTGGCAACCCATCGAGTGACGTAGGGATTTATGCCCAGCTTAGTAAGTTTATCTAGGATTCCAGAATGGGGGATGGTGTTAAAGGCCTTGGCAAGGTCCAAATAGGCTGTGTGGACCGCCTTACCCTTGACCACAGTTCTAGAGACTAATTCGAAGAAGTCAATCAGATTTAGGAGACAAGATCGGCTCTTCACATACCCAAACTGGGTGGGGTCCAGTGTTTGAAGGTTGCCAAAGGCTTTGTTTATAAGTTCCATGATCATGCGTTCCATGCCCTTGCAGATCAGGCATGTCAGACTGATGGGACGGTAGTTCCCAGGATCCAAGGTGGATCGCCCCTTGTGGAGTGGGATAACTGTAGCTGTGCGCCACTCAGTGGGCACGAAGCCTGACATGAGGCTATTATTAAACATGACACTTAGGTTAGGTGCCAGTTCATTTTGTAGTCCATGTAGTACACAGCCCAGGATATCGTCTGTTCCCATGGATGCTGTATTCTTACCTATGGAGAGTGCGGTTTCTACCTGCATGGCCATGATTACCAGAATTTTGCAATCTTTTGGTATTGAGATGGCCCTTTAGGGAGTGAAAGGGGGGTGAACTTGGCACTAAATTAGTCTGTCAGGATATTGGCAATATCCTTGGGATCAGTATATTTAATGCCATTCTGTTGTAGCTCAAAGCAGATCTACACACACAACACAAATGGATTACATTATGGAGACCACAATCAACCAGTGTTACTAACAGCTATAATGCATCATTGCTGGATGGCTACACTACCTGACATGTATGCATTAAACTTTACTCCTGACAGCATGTTACACTGCAGTACATTGGTACACTGTAGTACAGTCACTGTGTGCAACAGAACCATATTAGCCTGTCCCTGTATCAATGTTATGGATGGCAGGGATGTGGCACAGGTATCATCATATGCACAGGGTGTGTTGTTGGTTTGCTAGAGGCCGAGGGTGGGCCATACATTTGACACCATGTGTGCGGTTGAGGGGTGTAATGAGGTGAAATGGGTGTGGTGATGTGGTGTGTGTAGGTATGGGGTTGACCTAGGTGTGTTTGTATAGTGTGTGGTTATATATGCACACAGTTCTGCCATGTGGCTGCCCTACACAGGTGTTTATGGACAGCTTCAGACCATACCTGGCAGGGTGTGCAGTTCACTGCCTCCGACCACTGACATGTGGACTGCCAGGGCTTCCATGGGCACATCCAGGTGCAGGCCTTGATGTGCTACTCTCCCCTGATGATGACAGATGTCTGCTGGAACCAAGTCCCTCCTGGAACTGGCCAGGGCCACGTGCTCATGGCCTGCTGTGGTGTGGTGTGGATAGCACTCCCCACAGTGCCAGAGCTGGTACTGCCACTATGGGAATCCCTTGGTGTCCTAGCATGGCCACGTTGACTGATAGCTGTTAGTGTTGCTGGCCTACGTCCAGGCAGCCATCGCCACACTCCCACCACATGTTCAAGCATGGACAAACCACGGTCGATGAGGACCATCATCTCACCAGACCATCTGTCCATGAGCTCGGTATAAGCATGGATGGCACCAGACAGTTCATGGAAGTTGTCGCTTGCAGATGTGAGATTAGCCCTCTGCAGCCACAGGACCTGTCTGGTGAAACATTTCATATGGGCCTGCACTGCCATGACAGCCTGAAACATGCACCTGGTGGTACCAGTTGTGGCGCTTCTGCCAGGGGCATGATAACCAGTGGATCTACCATGAGCACCCCGAGACATCTGTCTAGGTGGTGCCCTGCCGGACATCCGGCTATGCATGCTGTGACATGACAGAGTAGGCATGGTTATCACACTCTCCATTGCACTGCCGCCAAACACCAGCTGTCCCTCCACTATGGCCACTGGTGATGGGGTATGTATAGGCACTGAAACTGTGTGCAGGTTTGGGGTGGCTAAAAGGGGGATGTCAAATGATGGTGCTGTTTCAGCCCCTGACAACCCCACCTGTGCCTCAACAGTACTATCATCATCTTCAGTGTCTGTATGGACACCAGCATCAGATTGCATGCAGGAGGGGCCCTGACCCACCTCACCACCTGTGGGGGAAAACAAGAAATGCACTTTAAGACCTGTACAGCATTGCATAACAGTACACACACACACACACACACACACACACACACACACACACACACACACACACACACACACACACACACACACCACCTTAATATCTACCTGTCTGTGATTTACAGATAGTCCCATGTGTTCTCCATCCTGCATCACACTTGGTAACATACACTCATTGATAACACTCATTAATGTATCATTCCACTAAATGCCTAGTCAAGTGATCACAACACAAGACCTGTTACTCCATTACCTCCCTGACCTGAGTGGAGTGGTTTTTACATGGCCACAGTGCTGTCATTCAGTGTTCACCCTGTGTATGTCTGGACATCATGAGCATGGCTCCTATATGTGAAGGGCTACTATGTTCACTCCATAATTTCACGCACTGGAGTGTCATGTGTAAGTATTGCTCAGTACATGCCAGATATGCTGCTCAATCAACCTATCATGTGGCAACTGTAATATATAGATACACTCCCTGGTGTTGTATAGTAATTCCCCAATGCATCTGTAGTGCTGCATATGTGGGTTGCCGGTCACCTCTCTGCTGAATGCGATGTTAAGAGTATACCTGGTGTATACCTTCCCTCCCCAATGCATGTTCCATGCTACAGACTTTATTATACTATCCGCTGTCCTGTGACTACATACATGACAAGTATTCCTGGTGTGTCATGTGTCGGTCCATGTCCATGTACTGCACAATCCCAAAGGGAAGTACTGCTGTATGAACAACCCCACAATCACACATGTGCATACACAGACACCCACACAAATACACACACATATGCACACACACATCCTGCATGCATCAACCTCCCTCCACTTCACCTGAGTGACCCTACAGACAAAATAACCACCCACTGACACACACACACACACACACACACACACACACACAAATACAGGTGAGGTTGCACAATGATAGTACACACAGTCCTCCTATTACCCATATGTCAACACGCATAACATATGGTACACAACAGCATGCATACCAGCTATAGTCAATCCATGCTAGCAACAGTATACATGTGTGTGATGCATGTGCTGTGTTAGTAGATGTTGCCCCTTCCCCTGGATGCCACTGCACCCATGCACACAGTATTGCTGTGCACCTGTTTTGCACCCTGCCATGTACTGTGCACCAAACCTCACAGGTGTACAACCCATTGCTGAATGTGTAGTACTGTGTCAGTTATGTCAGCTCTAATGCTCACAGCCCCAATGTTTTTCAGCAACACATACCTGGGATGATATGTGGACAGATGTAATTTGTGGGTACCTGATGTCTGGTTTACAGATCTCAACATCAGCGGACCATGTATGACCAATCCAGTACTATTACAATGACAACCATCAGAGCATACCATGGATATGAGGAGTGTTCACACCCTTATTGATATGACGCACCCTTCCTTGATCTGCCATAGGACCACATCACAGCATATATTAACAGTACATGCCCCGATATGTGACATATGCCCTGTACATCCACATGCAGTGTCTATGGAATGTGTTAGGTGTGTGGATGCTGACCCGATGCATACACTTCGTGTGTGCATATGTGTGCACACCTTTATCATGATGGTTTGTTGCACCTATTATGTGTACTACAGCAGTCACTACACCTGGCAGGGGTATACTAGCATGGGCCATCTGCATTTGCCAGTGTATGTTCAGTCTGCCCTACACATGTCCCCCAAATCTGCATGATTGCAAGGTCTACTCATGTGCACATCCCACAAACCATACTATCACTAGCTAAACAACACAACTCCCCTCCAACCCACACCTTCAACTAGTAATCTCCCCACTGCCTTCTCTTTTTCTCCTGTACCTACCTCCAACGTAAAAAAAACTCTTAACTAAACTTAAGCCCACCAGTATTAGCAGCAGACAACCTCCCAAGTGAATATCTACAAATCGCAGCTGATGCTCTGGCCTACCCAGTATCTGTCTTGATTAACCGATCTCTGTCAGAAAGTTATGTTCCCACACTGTGGAAAGTATCACATATAATTCCCCTCCACAAAGGTGGACCCTCCACAGAACTAACCAATTACCACCCCATAGCTATTCTCTCTCCACTCTCCAAAATACTAGAGAGATGCATACACTCTCAGGTCTCAGACTACCTCCTTACTAACAACCTCCTTTCCAATACTCAGCATGGTTTCCGACCAAACCATAGCACCACCACTGCCTTACTCTCCTTTACTAACACTATCCTTCAGCATAAAAACAATGGCTATCTCTCCTCTGCTACTTTCCTAGACCTATCTAAAGCATTTGACATGGTCCCACTCAAACAACTTATCTCTGTCCTCAATAACCTCTCCTTCTCACAATCAGTCACCAACTGGTTTCAGAGTTACCTGTCTGACCGCCAACAATCCGTTGTATGGCAGAATGACATATCTCCCCAACTACCTGTCTCCATAGGGGTTCCCCAAGGATCCATCCTTGGACCCCTACTCTTCTTTGTTTTCACCAATAATCTAGCCGCTGCCACCAAACATGGCACACTCATACAATATGCAGATGACTCAACCATCATCTGCTCAGCCCAGTCCCTACCCAAACTGCAAAAAGTCACACAGGAAGTCTTTTCCTCTGTTGAAACCTGGTTATCCGATGCCCAATTAATACTCATCCCAAACAAAACTAAACTACTCATCTTCCAACCCACCAAACATACTCAAAACAACTCTCACTTTAACATCACAGCAAAAGACAACACCACTAAATAGCCAACTGAACACACCAAATTGCTAGGAGTAGAAATAGACAATAAACTAAAATTTGACATTCACATATCCATGACCATAAAAAATGTCCACAAAAAACTAAGAGCGCTATACAGAAATAAACAACTTATCACCAAAGCAGCAAAGATTTCAGTAGCAAATTCCCACCTTATCTCCACCCTACTTTATGCCTCTCCAATATATACCAGCCTAAGGCAATGCGATCTAAACAAGCTAGAGACCTGCTACAACAAAATCGCCAAATTCGCCACAGGGGCATCCTACCGTAGTCACCACTGTCTCTCACTTGCTGAACTGGGCTGGCTTAAACTCCCTCACCTCCTTCAATGGTATCAACTCTCACTCACCCACAAACTAGTAAACCATCCACTAAATGTCCCAACCCTCCAGAATCTACTCCAACCCTATCGCACCACCAGACCACTAAGATCCAGCAACAAAAATCACTTACAGATCACTAAAGCCAATAACTCTGCTGTTGAAGCACTATTCTCTTGCACCATAGCCAAATTATGGAACTCCCTCCCACCCACAATTACCTCCATACCATCATGCACCCACTTCAAAACTTTACTAAAAGCACACCTAATAACATGCTGGCTATGCCCTTGCAACTCCCACTCTAATATCACCCTCCCCATCCAACCACTACCTTTCTTTCCACTCCACTAACTACCTTGATTATAGCAAGCTCAGATGCTCATAAGCCAGTACTTATTATACAGCAGGAATTTCTTCTTGTAACATTTGTTAATGTCTGTTATGTACTTCACAGATAAAGATTCTAGTTGTCTACTGATGTACTATGTTCTTCATCTGTAAATATGTTGTAAGTAATTGCTATGTAAATTGTTAATCGCTAAGTAATCCAATGTAACTCCTGTCTGTTTATTTTAACTGTGGAGCTTTTCTCCATGGGCCTCCACTGAAAATGGACCTATGTCCAGTCGGACACTCCCGGTCAACAAATATAAATAAATAAATAAATAAATAAATTGGTGTTCACACACTGCCGTCACTATTGCTGTGGGGGTAGGGTTACATCTGCCACAGTTCCTGAACCTGTGTGCAGATACAGCCATTCTTAGCATCCTTAGGATCCCTGCTGCAGTGCACCAGTGTGTCATACTGACACCCCCTCTCCACCTTCAGGCTGATGCTTGACAAGTAAGGCCTACACATGTGTGTCAGTTTGCAGTGTCCCATACACTGAACACCACATGTTACAGCCTAGTCCCAGCTAATAATGTGGAGCACAGTAATATGTTATGCCATAGTGTAACTCTGTAACAGTTGCCATTGTACTACTGGTATATACACTGTTGTTGCACTGTATATGGGTGGTCTCACACATGTCCCTTCTGTAGGCCATGTCTCCCACCATTGTGTTACTCCCTATGGACACATTCTGCAATGACAGGATGTTAGTTATCTTGCAGGTGTCTGACATACCCTTCCAATACCCCATCATGGTCACTACTGTGATGCCATGCATTTAACAGCAATAATGCATGCACATGTACAGCATGCATTCTGGGTAGGTGTGCTAGATGTGTGCATGGAAAATACCATAGCCATTACATGCCCGGTGTATTGGCAAGCATCAACATAAACCATACTCACCAGCTACAGGCTGCTGCCTGGGTGGTATACTGGAAGGACCTACATGAGAGGGTGAGAGATGCAAAGTCACCGGCCACACCTGTGGCATTGCTACAGGGTAGTTGCAGCATTACAGTACATCAACAGTACATGTCCACAATACTATCATGTATGCACATCTGTTTAGAACTACTATGCAGCAACAACCTATATCTGTGACATGTCAGATATACACGATCTACCTGTACAGATGTGGATGCATACACAACAGTGGTCTACTGATGTGCCCTGTGACCTTACCTGCACTGTCCTCAGTCGGTGTGTGGGTAGCACCCACCTCCACAATGGTGTCCGGCAGGTGTTGGCTATGCGGACAGGAAGGTGCCACAAGGCTGGCGAGGAGCTCCTCAACAAGTGTCAGGGGGGATGGATGGCATGCTCCCCCATTGCAAGGTGATTCCTCTGGACTACAGCAGCATGCTGACGGGCATTGCGAAGCAAGTCAGAACAATGATGCCAGACCTGGTCATAACTGAGGTTGTGCAGTCCAACATCATTGAACCTGTGGACTAGGTCATTCCACAGGGCGGTCGGCTCCTGCTGCTCATGGGCGGCCCGGCCTAACAGGACAGGGCAGTGCTGTATCAGGTGATTTAGCACTAATTCATTCTCAGCAGCTGAGTATACAGGGAGCCGTTAATGTGACATCTTGCCTGAAAGACATAAAGATGGAACCAGGTCTGAGCAACTCATACAGCAAGGTTACCACAGTTCTTAATACTCATCTCTGTCAACCCCCCATCATATCAGTGACAACAAACTGTACACACAACTCAATAAGTATGGCTACAGCTTACCTACCAGTGGGACAGATACTGTATTGTACCACACTTTGTGCTATGTGTTTGTAGCCATGTTCCCTGTGTGGACACTATCATCGCTGGCCTGTTACAGACTATTCACCTGCATACCATTGTCAGGGCCACTATGGTTCCATATATGCCTGTGGTATGCTTGCTATGTGATTGTTGCACATCTGACAGTCTGTGTTATTGGGGATATATATGCATGCTGTTGGACATGTTCCAGGATTGTGTAGACCATTACTACCCACATATGTTCTATAACAGTGACACAATAGCATGTTTAGGGAATATTTGCCAGCAGAACCACCTCTACAAACTCATCTGCCCATGTTGCCAGGCCATATCACATGTGGGACCCACCCTGGGCACTCCTCATGTACTAGTCCAGCACTACCTTCAGGTGGAACCAACTCAGGGGATGTTGTCTTCCACCTCGGGGCACACACAGACATGATCTTGTCCTCCGAGGTCAGGTCCGGGGTCTGTTCCATTGTGGGCTCCATAGACACATGTGAGATGTGCTACATCACCTTGAGGCACCCAGTACACAGTCACAGGGTCCACATGCTCCTCCTGCTCAGCCTCCAAGCCAGGCACCTTCAGGACGTGGACTGCTGTTGTGGTTAGCAGTGGGTGGGAAGCTTGTTTCCATTGTGTCCATATTGGGGCCCATAGGGCTTCCACATCACAGACCACACACACCATCCAAGGTGTTTACCCACCACATGTGTCATATACCACTCCTGTAGGCTGTCCTCTATATCTACCAACCCGGACCACCTCCACAACTATAACTGCCATATTTCCCCATTTTCCCATTCCCTACTTCACAGACAAGGGCAATGTGGTCCCAACAAGGGTTTCAAATGTGACACACCCGCCTATGTTACACACACTGACAGCTGTATATATCTGTGTCTATTGCTATGTGTGCTGTTCCCTCACACATAGCATGCAGCACTTTGGTGGTAATATAGAGGACATGTATTTACATACATATATGTGTGTGTGCATTTGTATATATGAAGACATGTGCATATAGATATATATCTATATATGTGTAGATATATATGATGTATATATGTGTTTATATATATATATATATATATGTCTACATATGGGTATCTGCATATCTGTGGACATACATGTAGCTATATATATATATATATATATATATATATATATATATATATATATATATATATACACACACACACACATATACATACCTATATATGGGGTACATTCAGACATCAGGTCCACAATCTCAAAACACCTTCCTGCACAGCTGCACTGTTCTGCCTTGCTACAACACAGACAGGTGCCACATATGGATGCAGCCTAACATTAGGGGGTATATGTAGGGCCAGATTGCAGGTAACCCTATTACACACCTATGGCATTCCAGCATGCTACAATACAGGTTAACCTGAGTATCCTGCAAGTGGTGGGCTGAGGAACCCATGTGTCCATCATTATGACATTACTTCCACCACCACAGTAATATAATGCTTCCCATTTCACAACACACACTATGATGGCTTACATCTTATCAGTCAGTGCTGCTCTGCACAGTTGATGGGTATGGCCCACTACCCACAGGGACGGACTCTATTGTCCTTAGCAGTTGTTCAGCTGAACATCATTACAACAACACCTGCTGGCACATTTAAATCATTCCGCATCATCTATCCCATTATTATGGACCAAATACAAAAGTCAGTTGCATGCATATATACTTCACATACCTGTGTTGAGTGCTATCAGTACATGGCTACATCCATTTGTGTTTCTAACTTCATATTCCTGGCTAAGGGTATATTGCAGACTATCCTGCAACATCAGCAATGTGCTTAGTGTATGACAACACTATTTCACATATGGGCCTGTGGTCCAGCCTCTGTCCTCCACCTATTCTTATGTAGTGGGCTGTGAGTATGTCATGCTGCCATTCCTGCCATCATTCCACTGCTGTTGTGGCCTCCACACATATTGTGGGATTGGGTCCATATATGTGTGGGCTTCATCTACACAATACATGTGTGCCCTTTTGCAGTCCAGAGGCCAGTGTATGTAACAGTGGTATATGGCCCTGTATGTCATTCTATGGGGAGGATGCACCTAAACTAACCTAGGCTGTTACAACATGTAAGAGTATCAGGGGTACGCTGCCTTAAGGTATCTGGATGTACATTACCATACAATTCACCTTGGGTAAATGCAGGCCTACTGCTTTCTGCCATACAGACTGTTCTGTTTGTCAATGTGATTGTGATGGTGTCCGTTATGCCTTGTTATGTAACAGATACATCCCATTGTGTCAACTGAGGTCTTTACCACTAGGGATTGTGTACAGAGTGTAGATAGGGTCTGCTGGACTATACGTTTGCATTACATACTGTTGAATGATTGTTATCCTGTGGCCTAGTCTGTCTTTACTGTTGTACTACTTGAAGGCCTTGGCCTGGACAGCAACATATGTAAACCTTTCTAGAATACTGTATTATTTTATCTGTTTGACAGTTGCATTAGTCTGTTTATATGTATTACAGAGTCTAAAGAGCTATATGACATGGCATATACAACTGTAATCGTACACAAATAAAGCTTTCCCATGCATGCAAACCTGTGTGTAGTGTTATATCCTTTGACCTCTCTGTGGGTATATGTTGCATGCAACAATTGCCATTTGTATGGGTGATTCATACAGTGTCTAGTTAGTAAGGTGGCAACTTGTGTTGTACAACAGTAAAGACAGACTGGGCCACAGGATAACAATCAACATCATTACAACAACACCTGCTGGCACATATAAATCATTCCGCATCATCTATCCCATTATTATGGACCAAATACTACAGTCAATTACCTGCATATATACTTCACATACCTGTGTTGAGTACTATCAGTACATGTTGTACAACAGGATAACAATCAACATCATTACAATAACGCTGTTGAAACTGTTGTCTCACTGTTCTGAGAGACTGATCTGCAAATATACAGAGCTGAGTATATTTTTTTGGTTTTAGAGTTTGTACTGTTAGTTGTTGCTTAGATCTCTGTTGAAACTGCCCCCACCACCACCATTTTTTTCTGCTTCATCATTTGATATAAAACTTTTTTTTAGCTTGTGTGTTATCTACTCAAAACTCAAGGATTTTAGAGTTTGTACTGTTAGTTGTTGCTTAGATCTCTGTTGAAACTGTTTTATCCCACCCACCCTCCTTATATTTGGTTTGTAGTTTAAATTTGGTGATTTGATTTGGGACACTTCCCCAGCCCCATCTCTTTACCACATTCTACCTAATAAACTCTTTCTGCACTTGCTTTTAGTCTTTTTAATTTAAATGCATTTTTTAAACTGTGTTCGGTCTAATATTGCTACATACTCAAGTGTGCTAGCTTGCAATGCACGTGAATTGTTTTTACTACTGTTTTTGCTACTTTTCTGTAAAAAGAAAATAAAAAATAAAAAAAAAAACTGTAAGCCTGTTTCCTACCTTTCCTGTAACTAGTGTTCCAGATACAGATTTGATGTATTCAGGACTGTATGTAAGCTTCTGAGCCCCCCAAGCTTTTCTGTGTTGGAGGGAAGCCTTCTAGCTTATCAGTGGGAGTGGTAAGCACTAGGTAAGCTGTCTACCACATAAGGAGTGGTTCTGGCCCAGAAATTGTAGTTATTGGCCATTTGGACAATCTCTTCCATCTCTCTCAACTTTCTGATTTGAAAGCTTGCATTTGCACTTGTTTCTGTCCTGTAACTCATCTAGTGCAGATACGGATTTTTAGTTTTAGTACTTATATTTGCTTATTTATGCTCAGCACTTGTTCAGAACTTGTAAGCACTAAATAAGCTACTAATTACTATAGCACTCAGTCTTCCTCATTACCTAGAGGAAAACAGTTTTTGTACTTACTTTTCTCACTTGCTTAGAGAAAAACAGCTCTTGTACTCACTTTCCTCACTTATCTAGAGGAAAATAGTTTTTTATTCAGGCATATCCAAGGGTCAGCACCCAGTGTTCTCCCCTGTATATCTGATGAATCTGGGCATCTTGAGGCAATGTAGAAATTGCCTAATGTACACAGACAACCCTCTCCTCCTACCACCCAACACTACAACCTGTGAGAGATGCACTTATCTAGCAAAACTGGAGGTAAAGCTCTCTCCAACCAAGACTGAACTTAACAGTCATGAGGAGAAGGTAAACATTTGCACCACACCACACTCATCACATAGTCTCACTAAATCTGCACCACCAAAATCCACACATAGTAACACAAAATCATTCACTGAGGCTCTCAGTGATAATCTGTTTAAGCAACAGAGACCTCCAAAGCAGAAACGCTAGAAACCTCCATCCCCCAACACAACCCAAATGACACATAGCCCTCAAACTCAGTGTGCCTCTCAACCACAGCCAATAAGGCAAAGCAACATACCCAACAGGCTAGTCATCGGTGACTCTATAGTCAGGCACACTGATGTCCCACTCACCAGGCTAAACAAGGAGAAGGCTATTGTCAGCCAGGATCTGCCACATAACCCACACACTCAGGTCACTCCACAACAAGTACAAATATGACTCTGTCATTGTCCATGTTGGTGTGAATGACCTGAGACGTACCTCACTGGACTACATGAAAAGAGACATGGAAGAGTTATACGATCTTGTAGCCCAGGCATGTATGGCCCTAGCCCTGAGTAGCATTCTGCCATCACCCAGAATGATACCGCAGTACAAGGACAAAATGATTGACTTCAACAATTGGCTAAGCTTCTGCTGTCATACTAAGGGGATCCAGTATCTGTCTCCTTGGGATGACATGGTAGACAGACCACGATGCTTTGCCACAGATGGCCTGCACCTGTCGACCCTGGGATTCCGGATACTGGCTAAGGCTCTTGCTGCCCCTATAGTGTCTTTTTTAGGCAAGGTTCAAATAACAAATTCACCACCATAACAGGAACAGGCAAGCAAAAACTGAGGATAATGCTACTCAATGCTAGAAGTCTAAATCTCAAAATGCACTCACTCGAGGCACTCCTTAAAATGGAGAATATTGATATCTGTGCAATGACTGAGACCTGGTTCAAGGCTCCAGAGAGGACCCCTGCACTACCAGGCTATAACTCATACCACACTTTTCGGCCATGTAACCTGGACCAAAACACCAAAGGGGAGGTGTGTCCATTTTCATTAAGTATATCCACACCTTCAGGCTAGTTGCTCAGCATAATGCATCCAAGGTTATCCAAGTGCAACTAACTCTGGGCAAAACTGCAATCCAAATTGTAGCTTGCTACAGATCCCCCACCATGCCCCAGGATTCCCACTCCTCTTTTCTTGATGTACTGGAAAATATTAGGGTTCAACCAAACACCCTAATAATGGGTGACTTCAACCACCCCACCATTAACTGGGAAAACTACTCGTGTACCAACTCCTGAGCTCAACGCTTTCCGGAATTCATAAACTCCAACGCCCTGGATCAACTTATCCACACCCCCACCAGGGGCAACAATATCCTAGACCTAGTAATTACCAACATGAATGACCGGTGTTCCACACCTGAAGTCAACTCCTCGTTGGTCCAATCTGACCATAAGCTAATCACCCTTGATATCCACATCCAGCCTCCACCCCTCATTAAGGAAATCACAGTAAAAAAATTCTCCGAAGCCAACTTCATGCTTCTTAAGACAGAAGTGGTGAACTGCATGACATCCATGCAGATGGACAATACAGTTACAACTGCTGAATCCTACACAAATGCACTCTATAAGCACTTACACAAGTGCATGGATTGTGCTGTCCCAAACAGAACCAAGATGCTATCCTCCAAAAAAAGGAAGCCAGTCTGGTGGTCCCCTGCCATAAACAAACTGTACAACAGAAGGAAGAAACTGTTGCAAAAGAGAGTAAAATCCCATGAGTGGAGGAGCTCCCTGGTTAGCCTCAGTAAGAAGCTGAGATCCCTTCTAAAATCCTCCAAAACTAGCTACAAAAACAAAATCACCACTAAATCCAAGGAAAACCACAAAGCATTCTATAGCTATGTCAAGAATCTCAATGGCAACACCCAGTTACTGCACAAAGGCATGGAAATTACAGAACCAACTGATATTGCCAACATCCTGGCAGATAGGTTCAGTGCTAACTTTACCCCCTCTCACCCCCTAAAGGGCCCATATCTATACAGAAAGAATGCAGAGTCCCTGTAATCACAACTACACAGGTAAAAGCTGCACTCTCTAAAGCCAAAAACACAGCATCCATGGGACCAGACATCCCAGGCTGTGTTTTACACGAACTTCAGAATGAACTGGCTCCCCACTTAAGCACCATGTTCAATAATAGCCTCACATCAGGCTTTGTGCCCACTGAATGGTGCACAGCAACAGTTATCCCACTCCACAAAGGGGGAGGCACCACTGATCCTGGGAACTATCGACCTATTAGCCTGACGAGCCTGGTCTGCAAGGCCATGGAACATATCATCATCGAACTCATAAACAAAGACATTGGTAACCTCCAAACTCTGGATCCCACCCAGTTCAGGTCTGTGAAAGGCAGATCATGCCTCCTGAACCTGATTGACTTTTTTGAGGCAATCAGCAAAGCTGTAGATGAGGGTAACGTGGTTCACACAGCTTATCCTGACATCGCCAAGGCTTTCGATACCATCCCCCATTCTGGAATTATAGCTAAACTCACTAAACTAGGTATAAATCCCTACATCACAAGATGGGTTGCCAACCAGCTCACTGACAGAACCCACACTGTAAAAGTTGCAGAAACCAAATCTGACCTCAAAGCAGTGACAAGTGGAGTACCACAGGGCTCCATCCTGGGCCTCTCCTGTTTAGTATCTACTTCTCTGAAGTACAGGCTAACACACAAGGCCTCTGGCTAATGAAGTTCAAAGATGACTGCAAACTAGGAGCCATAGTCAAGTCCCCAAATTATGTGGACATCCTACAGAAGGGTCTTGCTGAGACAGATGCCCGGTATCAGAGCCATAGCCTCAAACTCAATGCCAAAAAGTGCAGTGTCATCCCCTTTGGTAAAAACTCTGTACCCATGAACTACCACATAGGCATCAATCTACTTAACACTGAATGCATGATAAGAGACCTTGGGACCCAGGTGGACAGTAGTCTCTCCTTTGATAGTCACATCACCACAGTAGTCAGGAAGTCCTTCTACGTGGCACACCTCATCATAAAAGGGTTCTCATCGAGGAAAAAAGAGGTTGCTTCTTAAAACTATTTACTCCCACTTACCCCCATGCTAATTTCTTTAAAAGAAAAGAAAAAGGGTTGATAGGAAAGTAGTGAAAAAGGGGCACAAAGAGTGTAAGACAGTATGAAAATAACTAGGGATGTGCAGGAAGGGTGTCAGGAAGGTCTATAGCTACCCATTTCTTCTACAGCAACAGCTGTGCATATACCCTGAATTTGGAGGTAGATTTGGACACTCAAACCCCTGAGAGAGGGGTGAGGACAACAGTAATATGTTGTTATGCCAATTAGACCAGATTACATGAGTCCAGTGGACACGTGTGCGAAATGGACAGCTATGTATGGGGCGAGATTTTTTTTTTGGAACGAATCGCCCTTTTTTTTCAGGTGAGAGTGGGATGTTGGGGAGGGATAGTAGGTATATTTGAGGAGGTAGGTTGGGTAGGTTAACAGACAAGACAAACAAGATGCATACAAGGGCGGTATATGATACATGTGGGGGGTAAACACCTTGCTGGGGATGGGTGTTGGGAAATCAGAAGCCCATGAGCCCCCTAGTAGAAACAGTAGGACTGAGGTCCCCACCCATGGGCAGTCACAACTGCACCTTCACAGCCCCAAAGGTGGCTGTGCTGGGGTCTAGGTCAGAGAGCCCGGCTGACCCTCTAGTCGTGACATGTGGCCCTCAAGCTGGCATAGTATATCTCCGACCTCCCTGCGGAGCTTGCTATGCACCACAACCCAGACCTGGCGATGGGTGACAGGTTCCTGTCCGCGCCCGCTCCCAGGGGGGATCCCCATCCCCTGAGGCAGTTCCACCCAAATGTGGTGCAGGACCAACGGACAAGGAGGTTCCAGGTTGGGCCCCAGATGTGCTCGTGCCTGGTGCCACCTGAGGTGGGACAGGTGGGTCTGCTGGGACCCACATTCCCATATGTGCTATGGTGTTTGTTTTATCAACATATGTGGGTTAGTAATAGTCAACACATTCCAGGATTAGGTATAACAGCATGCATAGATATTCCCATTAACCCAGACACCAGATATGGAACAGTTGCATAGCAAACAGAACACATGCATATATAGAACCACAGTGGTAATTACAACAGCATGCAGGTTCATTGATGACACCATGCCACCATTGTTGGAGTATTTCAACATAGCACATGCATGGAAACAGATTTAAATAATATCAAACAATAGGACATATGTCCCAACATTACAGTTAAGTCAGCATGTATCAATTTAGTTGGGTATTTAGTTTATTGTTGCAGATATGGTGTGGGGGAGAGAATGATGTCAATTAACAACTAGTATATTCCTGAAGTTTGCATTACTTTCCTAGTCAGTGCTGTTATCTGTACCTTACAAGTATTACTACACTACTCTATTGCCTTACTTTGGACTGTGCTATGGCTGTCAACAACTATATACATGACAGATCTGCTCTGAGTTACAGCACAATGGCACTAAATATACAGAACCAACTGATATTGCCAGCATCCTAGCAGATAGGTTCAGTGCTAACTTTACCTCTCTCTCACCCCCTAGAGGGCCCATCTCTATACCAGAAGAATGCAAAGTTCCTATAATCACAGCTGCACAGGTAAAAAACACACTCTCCAAAGCCAAGAACACAGCATCCGCGTGTCCTGACAGTATCCCAGGCTGCATTCTACACGAACTACAGAATGAAATGGCACCCTACCTAAGTACCATGTTCAATCATAGCCTCACCTCAGGCTTTGTACCCATTGAATGGCGCACCGCAATGGTTATCCCACTCCACAAAGGGGGAGCCACGACAGACCCCGGGAACTACTACCCCATTAGCCTGACGAGCCTGGTCTGCAAGGCCATGGAATGTATCATCATGGAACTCATAAACAAAGACATTGGTAATCTCTAAACTCTGAACCCTACCCAGTTTGGATTTGTAAAAGGCAGATCATGTCTCCTAAGCCTGATTGACTTATTTGAAGCAGTCACCAAAGCCATAGATGAGGGTAAAATGGTTCACACAGCTTATCTAGATCTCGCCAAGGTTTTCAACACCATCCCCCACTCTGGAATTATAGAAAAGCTCACTAAACTAGGTATAAATCCCTATGTCACAAGATGGGTTGCCAACTGGCTCACGGACAGAACCCACACTGTGAAAGTAGCGGATTCCAAATCCGACATCAGACCAGTGACAAGTGGAGTACCACAGGGTTCAGTCCTGGGTCCTCTCCTGTTTTGTATCTACTTCTCTGAAGTGCAGGCCAACACAGAAGGTCTTTGGCTAACAAAGTTTGCAGATGACTGCAAACTAGGAGCCATAATCGAAACTCCTAACGATGTGGACAAACTACAAAAGGACCTCATTGAATCAGATGCCTGGTGTCAAAGCCATGGCCTGAAGCTCAATGCCAAAAAGTGTATTGTCATCCCCTTTAGTAAAAACTCTGTACCCATGAACTACCACATAGCTGGTAGTCTACTTAATGCCAGGACCTTGGGACACAGGTGGACAGTAGTCTCTCCTTTGATAATCACATCGCCACAGTGGTCAGGAAATCCTTCTACGTGGCTCATCTCATCACAAAAGGATTCTCATCCAGAAAAAAAGAGGTCATTGTTCCCCTCTACTCATCACTCATTAGACCCATTATAGAGTACAATGCCCCTTTTGGTATGTACCTCACAAGACATCTACAACAACTGGAAACACCACAGAAATACTTCACAAAGAGGATTACTGGCCTTAGACAGATGCCCTATGCAGACCTTCTCAAAACACTACAGCTTTACTCCATCGCATATCGCCTACTCAGGGGCGATCTCTGCCTAACATACAAAGCTAGGTCAAACCCAGAGCTGTTGGACATGCTCCACTTAAAGAAATCCCAATCCCTCCGAGCTACACGCTCTAGGGACCTAAACCTTGTCACCACAATAAACAGAACATGCTGGAGGGATAGATTCCTGTCCCAGAGACTTCCCATACTCTGGAACAGACTACCTATCTATGTCAAACAGAGATCCTCATTAGCACTCTTCTAGAAAAATCTTGATGATTGGATGGGAAATTCACCCCAGGGATCACTTCTGTAGCTCTGCTCAACAGGAGCACAGGAAAATAATTATCTTGGGTGGTGAAAGCCAGGGTACATTTTTTTGGCTAGGCTTGTATGAGCCCTAGGGCCGATAGCCTAGTACCTACTTATGAACCTATGAACTGGTTTTACCTGCAGTATACACCTTTTACCTGGTATACTTATGGAGGAATTCTTTGTTAACACTAGCTAACTGTTTCTATACATACTCCCAGATTCTTGGTTGATGTTATGCACATACCTGTTCATCTCTTTTTGCACAAACTCTGGCCATGTTTTGACCACATACAGGTGAACCGGGACATATTTAGACTATTGCCCTCTTCAACCTTTAGTGACTTACAACACTCTTATACAGAAGTTCCTAGACAGTTATATTATGTTGCACAGTGTGGGTGACAGTGATGAGTGATACCTTATTATTCAGGGCAACTGCAACACTCACAATGCCATACAATACCAGAGTAAACAGTACCAGTACAAGGTATCATTCTTTTATTTCTAGGCACAGTGTTCATATCTGACGGGCCTGTTGGAGCAATGTTTGTTAGTATTACCTGAATGTTGCCACACAAATTACCAGAATCCACATTAGTATTATGCACATACATCTCACTCTGTTACTGTACACACTCTGTTCACAGCTTAACAATATGGGGGTGTAGATGGGACATACTTGGCTTATTACTCTCATAACATTTTGGGGAGTTGCTTGAGTGACAGGTTTGCACATATAAATGTGTGACAATCAGTTGTATTTCTTGTTTGCTCCCTGTATGTCAGGGATCATCCCACTGATTTCCCAGGGGGACAGAGTTACAGGCAGCAGGTATGGGCTAATTTACTGGACATACTGGACATAACTGTACAGTTATGGGGTATGATTCTGTATGCAGACTACTACCACTCTCAAGATTCGAATCATGGCTGTGTGTGCTAAAAATGCAACAGTTCATGTTTCAGTTGCATGTGCTATTTGAATTTTGTCTGCCTTTTCACTGTTATCTGTCTATGTCTCTCTCAGTTGTACTAAATGACCTCAGGGGATTACACCAGTCATATACAGACATTCCTACACATTATATTTATGTTGCACAGTGTGGGTAACACTGCTTAATGCAACAGTACTATTAAGTGATTGCAGATCTACATTACCATATGATACCAGAGTAAACACATGCAGTCCAGCAGTTAGACCTTTATTGTCAGGCTATTATGCTTTTATTTACATACAACCTATATGAGACTCTTCCTGCCATATTCTCTTGTGTATGCAGTACTTGCCTTAAACAATACAGGTTTTATACAGGCAATTAACTAACTAATACTTTTAGATTTATTTCCTATGACAGTACATGCAGGTGTATTACTAACCTGGCTCACATTGCAACCTCTCCAAGTGACATCCATGGGCCTCCTGGTTCACAGCCCACTCACTTGCCACTGTGAAAGACATATGAGGAATATTTAGCTATACCTATCCATAATATACATGAGCTGGCAATTATTAAACAGGTAGTGGAGTGATATTTAAACACAGCTGAGACCTCCCCTGTCCTCTTAGCCACTTGGATCCACTGATCCAAGAGATCCCCCTTTCGCCACTTCAGGTCAGCATAGTGATGCCTGACCTGCTCACCAGTTTGGGGTATGCCAATGGCACTGGTGAGGTCATAGGCGAGACGGTCCCAGGCTTCTGTATGTATTCTACCTATGTTCCAAATTTCAGCTGTACACCACAAATCTATTAAGTACCTTTATTTTTAAATTAATATTTTTTTGTTTGTTCTCTCCACTGTAACTGTTGATGTGCTGCATACCACTGTAAAAACATATCTGTCGTAATTTGTGTGTATACTGATCATGTCTAAATGTATCTGTAATTTTTTTATGTGGAGCTTTTCTCCCCAGGCCTCTGCTGAAAAAGGGCCTTTTCAGCTCAGTCAGACACCTCCGGTTAACAAATGTAAAATAAAATAAAAATTAATAAAATAAATAAATAAATAAATTCTGCTTTATATTGGGAACCCTGGTACTGGACCTGCAGCAGTCTCTGCTCATGGTCTTTGACAAGGAGTCCTGCCATGACTCTGGACTCCTGGATGCCTCAGCACTGCATCCAAAAGCACACACCCTCTCCCATTCCAGACATGGTGCCTGCAAGGGGAAGCTACAACCAGTTATGAGATGTATTCCCACCTGTTGGGTTTAAATAGGGCCAATTTTCCACACTTTGCCATGATTGTATGGTTTTGAAAAGGCTAAGCTATGGGCAAACCTGCTTACCTAATTGCTTACACCTACTAAGCTGGGCTGTGCAATGCTTAGCATTGCTTAATATTTAATTTGCATTATTTTTGCTTTTTGGCATTGATTTATTATTCATTACATGTTATATATGTGTCAGGTATCCATGATTCATGTGTACATACACTGTACTGGGTCCTTGCGTTTATTAGGGGACTTCAACACTGTATTACAATTACACTTCACATCTAGGCTTACTGCAGTACTCCAGTTTACATATTTATGTTATGTAGTAGGTTATACAACATAAGACTGTATATAGATTCCTTTCACATGTTCAGTTTGATTTTCCTATAGTGTGGATTTGTTTGGTGATACCTCAATTTTATGCACTGCTGTGATGGCTTAGTGGTTAACTACTGTGACTTTATTGTACAGGGTCCTGGGTTCAAGACCTGCAAGGGCTGTTTATTTTGTTGCTGGGCAGAACAAGGGCCATTGGATACAGAGTGATTAAGGCCCTTTTAAGCAATTGTAAGCGGGTTTGTGTGAGGGTAAGCAATGCTAACTTCCAGTTAAATATGCTTACAGGCAGTTAGCTTCAATATTGCTTAACCTGTGTGTGCATTGCTTACCCCCGCACAAATGGGCTTAAACCCACTTACTGCGGCTTACATATGCTTACTCCCACTTACTACTGCTTAATAGTGCTTACACTTGCTTACTACTGCTTATTCCCACTTACCACTACACTAATTTAGACAGTAATGTCTAATAGTTCTTGGGAAGGTGGGGGATTTGGAAGCTGTATGTAGTTATCATTCATTACACATTTTACATTCCATTTGTATACCTGATTCATGTGTACATATACTGTTTGGGGCACATGTGATTATCTGTGGACTTTGCAACATTATGACACTGGCACCTCACATCTGCATTTAATGCAGTACTCCAGTTCACAAATATATGCTATTTAGTAGGTTATGCAACTAAAACTATTTGTCATAAAATGATTTGACATGGGAAAATGGAATGTGCTGCAGTTGGATTCGAATCGGGAATGACTGCTTGTAAGGTGAATGCTCTGCCCACTACACTATTGCTGCACTGCTTCATTTGCATATATCTGCCTTTTTATCCTCGTCTGCCATTTAAGCTGCATTAACCATAGCTAAGCGATTGGCAAACCAGCGCACCTATGGTTAAGTTTAATCTGTTTCATAAAAAAATCTTTATATTTGTTGTTTTAACTATTGCTCTTGTACATGTGGGGGGATGTTGCTGGGAGTACACGTACACCTATGAGCGGTCTCACTCATTCTTTTATAACTTGTCTGCTGTTCTTCATTGTAGGGGCATGTATATTTTGAGAACTCTGCTCTCAGATGCGCCCCCCTGCAGTCTTACATGCTGTGTGTAAGATAAGGAGCTCAGGCAATGCGCCTTCATTAATATGCATGGCGCGTTGCCATCCTGCTCCTAAACTGCTGCTTTCATGCAGGACTAAGCTAGTCCTGCACGGAAGGATATTGAATCCTGGGGAATATCTCTGTAACAGTACATATGTCTATGTTCTCCAGAGTGAGGAGGGTTTGAAGAGTGTAGATATTTTTGTTTAGTTTCTTAGCATTGAGCAATAACACATTTAGGTGTCTTAGAGTTTTATTTGCTATATTGGTAGATTTGTCAATTTGGCATTGCCTAAAAATGCTCTAAAGGGGTGAATAAAGTCTTAGCCAATATTTGGAAGCCTACTGAAGACAGGAGTAGACCATCCTTTATGTATGTATTTATTTATTGACATTTGTTGACTGGGAAAGTCCAACTGGATCAGGATTAGGAGTTCGGGCAGCACGCCTTCATTAATATGTGTGGTGCGTTACCGTCCTGATCCTAAACAGCCGCTTCCATGCAGGACGAAGCTAGTCCTGCACAGAAGGATATTGAATCCTGGGGAAGATCTCTGTAACAGTACATATGTCTATGTTCTCCAGAGTGAGGAGGGTTTGAAGAGTGTAGAGATTTTTGTTTAGTTTCTTAGCATTGGGCAATAACACATTTTAGGTGTCTTAGGGGTTTATTTGCTATATTGGTAGATTTGTCAATTTGGCATTGCCTCAAAATGCTCTAAAGGGGTGAATAAAGTCTTAGCCAATATTTGGAAGCCTACTGGGGACAGGAGTAGACCATCCTTTATGTATGTATTTATTTATTTATTGACATTTGTTGACTGGGAAAGTCCAACTGGGTCAAGAACCCATTTTCAGAAGAGGCCCAGGGAAAAAAGCTCCAAACAAATGCAGACATTTAATAGATTTTAGAGATATGTATACATTTGTAGACATAATACAATTTATTTCATGTGGATGGATGACAATTTACAGTACTTTTCATTAGTTTAGTCTAAAATTCTAGGTTAGTGTTATACATTACTAGAAGACCACAGACAATAAGCATAAATATAATAGATAGTAGTTTTATTTTATAAGTTTTAAAAGAAGTAGAAAGTTTAAGTATAGGTTGTAAGACAGAGGGAGAGAGTATGATAGCTAAAGATAGTAGTATAAGTAAGGACAGAAAGAAATGATGTGGGTTAAGATAGTCAGGATGATAAATAATCTATAAGGTATAGGCGTATAGTATAGTGGAGGATTTACCAAGGAGAAGCAGGTATAGCAGTAGTAAGATATAATGGTAGAGGCTTCAGAAGAGGTGGAAAGGAGGGAGAAGAAACAGATACTAGGTGACAAGATATGGAAAAGACCGAGTGATGGGGGATATAAGGTGAAGGGCAGAGGAGGGTGAAAGAGTTTAACAAGGGACATAGTTGAGAGATAGAAATTAAATGTGATAGTCTTTAGTTATCAAGACTATCACAAGGGCAGATGTTTATGTCTATAAAGTTTTCCAAGTCTGAAATGTGCTTTTTTAATGGCATTAAGTATATGCTGTTCAAAGGTGAGTTTATCATCTATGGTGAAGCCCAGTAACTTTGCATAAGTTACAGTTTCTATTTCTGTATTATTTTGAGAGTATATTTTGAAGTCATGTATAAGTAGTTTTGGGGTGAACAATAAAAAGTTTAGTTTTATTGGGATTAAGTAGGAATTGTGCTTCATTTAGCCAGGTTTCAATAGAGGTAAATGTATCTTGTGTTATTTGTAGGAGATGCTGAAGTTATTGGAGTAAGAGATAATGGTAGAATGGTCAGCGTATTGAATGAGTGTACTTTGAATGGAAGCGGTATGGAGGTTATTAACAAAAATATTGAAAAGTAAGGGTCCAAGAATGGACCCTTGTGGGACTCCTGTTTTATTAACTTAGTATTGTGACAGACTAGTTTGTCACCTAACACATTGCTGTCTATGGGTTAATAATTGAAAAAACATTTAAGGGTAAGTTGAGAGCATCCTAGTGCAGATAGTTGTAATAGTCTATAATGTGATACTGTATCAAAGGTTTTCGATAGATCTAATAGGATTACTGAAGTTAATTGGCCAGTGTATATGGTTTTGTTCACAGCATCTGTGAAAGATGTTAATGTAGTGGTTGTGCTATGTTCTGGTCAAAAACCATGTTGGGCAGGTGGGAGGAGATTGTTATCCAAAAGATGTTTCAGTAGTTGTAGGTGTATGCATTTTTCCAGTAATTTAGATAAAGGGAAGAGGATACAGATGGGTCATTAATTTGTTAATTCTATGTTTTTCCACACCAGTGTAAGGGGATTATGATAGATTTTTTCCAAAGTTTAGGAACTTCAGACTCTGTGATGGATCTGTTTATCAGGAGGATGCTGACTGGATAGGCTATTGATTCAGCAGTGAGTTTTAAATATTCTGATAGAAGGTTATCGGTGGAGAGGGAACAAGGTTTTAACTTAAGAAGCAGCTTATATATTAGTAAGGGGGGAACAGTTTGTAGATAAAAAATAGGTGATATAGAGGTAGCTGTAGAAGGTCCCTAGTAAGGGGAGGTGTTAGTGCTGGTGTAGTTATAAGCTGATTCAGGAGATGGTAAGTATGATTTTCTGTCGGTCTGGGGTTTATATCTGGTGTAGAATTGTTCACTAGTCTAAGTATACTATCAATGAAGTGGGAATTGAATATGTCAGCTATTAGAGGTGGATCTTTATCTGGGACTGGTGAAGGGTTTGTGTGGACCCAGGAGTGAAGAGTGCTGAGATAGTCTTCTAAAATCTTTTGAGCTATTGGTTTGGCTACATATTTGTTGAGAGAAGTAATATTTTTTTATCTGTAATGACTATTTTTTGCTTTATTTTGAAGCTGATTTTATTTAAGTAAATTGACTAATTTTTGTTCTGATGCCAGTCTTTCCAGGCTTGGTCTCTGGTTTGAAATATTTGTTTTGCGGCTTTAATTAGCCAGGGTGCATGGTATATTTTTGTCCTTTTAGTTCAAAGAGGGGCTAAGCTATTAAGGGTGTCTAAGAAGACTTTGTTTAAGTGGCTTATGGCATCATCAAGAGGTAATGTTTTTAATAAAGACCAGTTTATAGATTTTAAGATGTTGTTAAATAGTTGCTGATTAGATTTGTTTAAATTTCTTGAAGTTCTATAGGTATGGTGGTTAGGCTCCTGTGGGGAAGTCCTGTAGGTATATGCTGGTAGGTGGTCACTTAGGGTATTTGGGAGTGTGCTGGAATTGGAATATTTATGGGGATCTGATACCAGAATCCAATCTAAGGTTACACATAGGTGATTATTATTTTGCATTCTGGTGAGGGTGGAGATAAGTTATGTAAAGCCGTGAAGGTTTGTGCTATTTTTTTGGGGGAGTCAGTGAAGAAATTCTGCCAACTGATATTTATATCACCCATAATAATAGTTTCACTGGTAATATTGTAGGTTGTCCAGGAGATAAAGTCTTCTAGTATGGGAATATTTGGGCCAGGGCCTATATAAACTATTCCAATGCATATTTGTTTAGAATTATTTATTTCTAAAGATGCCAAGATAATGTCTGCATTACTATGTAAGGGATGGAACAAGTTTGGCGAGGGGTGATATAGCAAAGGTGTTACAATAAATTAATGCTACATCTCCTGCTTTTTATGGGTTCTGTCATTCCTTAGAATATTATATCCTGGAGGGACTATTTTTGTATCTTTAATGTAAGTTTTTAACCAAGTTTAACTGCTACTATGTCTGGATAGTATTGTGCAAGCCATGTGTGAAATTCAGTAATTTTATTGCAGATGCTATGTATGTTTAGTGTTATTAGTAGCAAATTTTTAGAGAGGGGTGAATGAGAATAGGTGGGTGACTGTGGAGGTCCAGGGCTGGGATGAATATCTCCTCAATGGAAAAGTTTGAGGAGGTGGTTTATGAAATGGTAGAGAATGGTAGAGAAGGGTAGACTTAGCAGTATGCTTGGAGATTATGTAGGGTATTAGTTTGGATTTAGTTGTGGTGGAAAGGAATTGGAGTTTAGTAAGGTGAATATGGTTATATTCAGTTAGGCTGGCAGTTATGTTAGAGAAGCTATCTTTGTACACATCAAAAACTTAGGCCTGGGTGGAAGTTTTTACAGGGATGGGTGTATTTGAGGAAGTTGGTTTGTATTAGTAGGCTTAGTGAGGTAATGAGGGATAATGTGAAAATAGTAATGAGGGATATTGTGAAAATAGTAGAATGTGAGGGAGCTAGCATAATGTGTGATAGGGAAAGTGTATTGGGTATGAAAGAGAAGAGAGTAAGAAAGAGAGAGGGAGAATTGTGTGGAATTGTAGAATGGGATAGAGTAAAACATACGTAAACAGGGAGATAAGGTTTATATAAGGTTTATAATGTTAGGAGAATCAACTAGAGACAAATGTAGCAATTGTAATGTAATAAGTACATTCTCATATGTGATAATAGAATGAGATAGGGAGCAGAGTGTTTATTGGATGATGATGGTGGGGGGTATGGTTACTGTAAGTGTAATTGACTAGGGATGAGTGGGATTGGGGGTAGGGTAAGAGAGCGAAGTGAGCCCAAGCATAGCGAGGACAGACCAGGGCTAGACTAAATCCAAAATATCTCAGGAAAGAAAAACAATCAGTAAAGAGAGAATTTAGGAAATAACAGAAGGTTATATTTAGAGATATATTTTATTTTTCTTTCACGTTTTAGGCCAGAAGAGTTCTTATGCAGAAAAATCACCTCAGTACAGATGTAGGTAAAGCAGAGGGATGAGGAGGGGCAATGGAAAGAGCCTTACCATATTAAACTTTACTGGGATAGCTACTGTATTGTTGAGAGCTGTATGCAGGGAGTGCATGGCTGTAAAGCTGCAATAAGGAGATGGACTGATTGGAAATACACATCAGTTTCAGTGTCACTCTCAGGTCTGTACCACAGTTTGTAGTTGTTGAAAATGAGTAATGCACTTTGACTTTGTCAGGCATTAAGTTTCTGTGCTGCAGGTACTGTGTTATTGACTTAGACACAGCAGCAGTCAGTAAAAAAAGTAGTAGCTGCACAAAAGTTAAGTAGGAAAGTTTTATTGCAGGGTAGAAGGAGATGGGAGGGGGATTTACTATATTATATGCTATTCAGTCAGTGTGCATGCCACTACCCTATTATACTCTGATATAAAAATTAATAACCAGCAAACAACACTATAATTGTGGAGAGGGTAAACCTACATGTAGAGTGGTTAGAAAAATGTAGCACACCTGAGAGATGTTGCTGTGAACCAGGTGTTTCTGAGACAGTCATTCCAGCAGGGAGAAAAGAAAAACAGTTTCGACCGTAGCATTAAGGATAATTGTAAAAACAGAAAAACAGTCATTGTAAGGGAATGAGAGGACAGGAAGTAGCTAAAGGGTAGATAATGCAGGAGGTTATAATTTAAGTAAGTAGCTTAGCTAGAGTAGACAAAACAATTGTAATACTTGGTAACCATCAATAGAAACAATAAACAGTAAAATTAAAAGTAGAAACATATAGCAACTACAATTCCCAGACTATAGGGATAAAATCTCTTAAGCTGTAGGTTTTCTGGTTAACAAACAAGTTAAATTGTGAAATTCAGACAGCAACATTACTTCTTCATATTAGACAACAGAAAAGTGATGGAGCAGGCCAATGGTTTAAAAAATGTGACCAGCAACTTCCAGAGAAAGCTAAGGTTACAAAACAGAAGTCCTCTGGCTAATGAAGTTTGTAGATGACTGCAAACTAGGAGCCATAGTCAAGTCCCCAAATGATGTGGACAACCTACAGAAGGGCCTCACTGAGACAGATGCCTAGTGTCAGAGCCATGGCCTCAAGCTCAATGCGAAAAAGTGCATTGTCATTCCCTTTGGTAAAAACTCTGTACCCATGAACTACCACATAGGCGGCAGTCTACTTAACACTGAATGTGTGATAAGAGAACTTGGGACCCAGGTGGACAGTAGTCTCTCCTTTGATAATCACATCGCCACAGTAGTCAGGAAATCCTTCTACATTGCACATCTCATCATAAAAGGGTTCTCATCCAGGAAAAAAGAAGTCATTGTTCCCCTCTACTCGACACTCATTATAGAGTACAATGCCTCTTTTAGAATATATCTCACAAGACATCTGCAGCAGTTGGAAAGGCCGCAGAAGTACCTCACAAAGAGGATTACTGGCCTCAACAGATGCCCTACACTGACTGTCTCAAAAAACATCAGTTTTACTCCGTAGCATATCGCCTACTCCGAGGTGATATCTGCCTAACATATAAAACTGTGTCAAACCCAGAGCTGTTGAACATGCTACACCTAAAGAAATACCAATCCTTCCAAACTGCATGCTTTAGGGACCTAGACCTTTTCACCACAATAAACAGGACATGCTGGAGGGATAGATTCCTGTCCCAGAGACTTCTTTGGAACAAGCTACCCATCTATGTCAAGGAAAGTTTCTCATTAGCACTCTTCAAGAAAAATCTTGATGAGTGGATGGGAAATAGGAAATATACCCCGGGGATCACTTCTGTGGCTCTTCTCAACAGTGGCACAGGACAATAACTTTCTTAGGTGGTGTAAGTCAGGGCACCTTGTTGGCTAGGCTTACTTAGGCCCTTAGGCCGATAGCCTAGTACCTACCTATGAACCTAAAACTATCTGATGTTTACTGAAAAATGGTACCCACACCAATGTTGTAACAAGTTTAGCATACCTATTCAGTCATTTGCTATAAACAGGTCACAAAGAAAAATAGTGCTCAGAAGTAAATCACTTAGCTCTTACTATTATTTAGTTTAAAGGGTTTGCTAAAAACAGACAACATGAGGCAATAGTGTTTAGGTAGTATAGATTTAGCCGGTTCTACTATGAAATTTAATAAAAAAGAGTACTTACATAGTAAGCACACTGACCACAAGATGCAAGGGACTGCAGGGAAACAAAGAAGAAATGTAACTAAAAAATGGCACCCTGCCATTTCGCAGGTGTTAAATCACCTCTGTACAAACTTAGGTAAAGCAGGGGGAGGGGGAGGAGCAATGGAAAGAGCTTCAAGTCTATTAAACTTTACTATATTGTGGAGAGCTGTAGGCAAGGTGTACATGGCCATAAAGCTGCAATGAGGAGATGGATCAATTTGAAATACAAAGTGGTTTATTAGCTATGTCCTCTCATGTTGAAAAATATTGAATCCCCCTAGAAAGACACCAGGAACTAAGCCAGTTATTAAAGTCAATCATCATTTGTTTATACTGTGGCATCATCTTTGGTGAAGGTTGAATGCTGCTCAATTCAACGCACATACCTGCCTGAGACAGATATTCAGAGAGATCAATAATGCTCCTCTTCATATAATTTCATATAATCTGGACAAGTACATCTCAGGTCATTAATGGTCATATGTACTGTGAGAGAATCATAATGGTACTTGTGGTGTAGTGAATTGAGTGCATACATAACTTAGTGGATTCTAACTCTAGTTAAGCAACTGACTGCTATCTACTCATTGTTCAGTCTGTTCAGTCCCCAGGTAATTTTTATTTTTTATTTATTTATTTACATTTGTTGACTGGGCTAGTCTAGCTGGATACATGTCCATTTTCAGTAGAGGCCCGGGGAGAAAAGCTCCAAGCATAAGTAAATTACAAAATACAATAATTAAAAAATTACTAGATTCAAATACATTAGAGAGGAAAAATGCTTGGAAGAAAAAATAAAAATTGTTTCTATGAACAATAGTACAGAGTCTTTGCGTAGGTTTAAGATACAATCAAGTACAGAGTCTTTGCGTAGGTTTAAGATACAATCAAGTACAAGTTTACACAATATTTTAAAATTATCATTCATTAAGTCAAAGAAGGAGAAAGAGAAAAGGTAGGAAAACACAAGTGCTAGTATAAAGTTAGCTTGTATTGATTAATGCTGCAGAGGGGCCATAGCCCAGGAGGAAGGGGCATAGCAAGAAGAGAAATAAGAGGAAAAGTATGATTCAGTCAGGCTTAGAGCAGGGACAAAGCCAATGTATTTTTAGATGTTCTTTGAGATGTTTCTTGAAGAGTGGTGTAGATGAGAGAGATGTGAGGGTTCTAGGAAGTTTGTTCCAGATTCTGCCCACAACATTGGTAAAAAGTGAGTCCCCAGCTTTATTATTAGATTTAATATTGGAAATTAGAAGCTTATTAAGTGTAGTGTTGTAAGATTTTTATATGGGGAGATCAGGTTAGAGAGGATAGGGGTATTATTTGGGTGCTAAAGAATTTTTTGTGTGATCACAACTTGATTATACAGTAGTTGGTTTTGTAGTTCTGACCATCCGAGTTGTTTAAGGTTGAGACAGTGGTGGGTTCTAAAAGGGGAGCCAGTGGCAAATCTGACTATATTATTATAGCTAGTTTTAAGCTTGCTAAGATTGTGTTTTGATAGATTGATATATATGGCAGAAGCATAGAATAGGGTAGAAGTGAGATGAGTCTGGGCAATGGTGGTTCTAGCTAGCGGTGTGAGGAAGGGTTTGATTCTATACAGGGAGCCTAGTTTTTTATTGACAGTTTTTATAGCATTGTTGATATGATCATCATAGCTGAGGTTATGATCTATGGTTATGCCCAGGAGATGTGTAGTAGTATCAGGGGAAATACTAGTTCCATTATTAGAGGTAATTGGGAAGTGGATCTGTGGTGAATTTTGGGTGGGAGCAAAAAGTAATAATTTTGTTTTTTTGGGGTTAAGGAGGAAGCAATGATGGGTGAACCAATTTTCAACAGAGTTAAATACAGTTTGAGTAAGGGTCTGGAGAGAGGTTGATGACTTAGCAGTACAGATTAAAATATAGTCATCAGCGTATTGTATACAGGTGGATTGATGAAAACAGTATAGAGATCATTAATAAAAATGGAAAAAAGAAGAGGGCCTAGGATGGAGCCTTGAGGGACTCCAATGTTCACGGGGAGGGTTGTGGAGAGATTATTGTCCCAGAGCACTGCTTGTTGTCTATTTTCTAGATAGGATTTAAACCAAAGAACTGCTTGTGGGTCAAGAGATTGGGCTTTTAGCACACTGATAAGTAAGTTATGGTTGACCATATCAAAGGCTTTTGATAGGTCAATGAATAGTGCAGAAGAGAGAGAGTTATTGTTTCGATTCCTGTTTATACAGTCAGTAAAAGTTAGCAGGGCAGTAGTTGTGCTATGAAAGGGCCTAAAGCCATGCTGGCAGTTGGCAAGTAAATTATTGTGGAGCAGGTGTTGAAGTAGTTGATGGTGAATACATTTTTCCATTATTTTGACTAGTGGAGAGAGTAATGCAATTGGTCAGAAGTTGGAGATATCAAGTGGATTTGCCTCCTTTATGTAATGTAATGTGTTTGCTTGCCTTATGAGCTTTGCTCTTAGGGCTCCACTGGGTGTAGGCATATGTGAGGTGTTTGATGTTGCTTTTGGTGAGTGCTTTACATGTTGCTCAGATTAGGAGGTGCCATTTATAGGCGTAAATGGTCTTTGAAGTTTTGTAAGATTGCTTTTTAGTGTCTCAGCATAAGTTGGTCTATGTGTGTTCATGACAACCTTGTTTGTATGCAAGATTTTTGCCTTCAGTGAAATTGTGTATATGCATCTCTCCCATACTGTGATTGTTTCTTTAAGGATTAATTGGCTGTCTATGAGCATGAGACAATTGCTACACTGTCTCAGGATGCCCATATATATTAAGCTGACTATGGAGACATTTGGAAATTGCATGTTGTCTGGACCTGTATTTGGGTTGGCTACTGTAGGTTGTAGACTGGGTTATACAGAGGTCTCCCTCAACGGTCTCTGGGGTTTGGCACTAGACTTGGTTAGCCTGAGCTAAGATTTGATAGTAGTGCTGTTTGATGTGCAAACTAGCTTTTCTAAGCTTGTCTTCATGCAATGGTTTTGTTTCAACCACACTAAGTTACAGGTTTCAGTTCCAAGGGTAGTTTTATAGATAAATTTACTTTCTGGGCATTTGTTTCAGTATAGAGCACTGCTAACCTCTTGAAGCAAAAACAGCAAAATAGACTGCTTGCAAGATTAATGCTACAACAAAACAAGTTAAACAAACTACCTTGGCAAGACAATTTCAAGTTTTAGGGATCTTTAAAATAATTTAAAGACATCATCAGCAAATAAAGCAAAAATAAAGCAGTAGCATTTTGAAACAGTTAACTGAAGTGTGAAACAATAAAATAAATATCTGCTAAAGATGGAGCAGAATTAAATAAGGATTCCTCAGAGTGTAGTGATGGTGCCAGACATATGGGAGGTCTGAAAAAATGAGCAGGAGACAATTTGTAGTAAGGGAGGTTTACTCAAGTACAATACTGGACTGCAGAGCAGCACTGGTTTGCTGGGTGGGCACATAGTATTGAGGATATATGGAAAGCAAAGGGAGGGAAATACTTAAATGGGTTATACAGTAAAACAATAGCAATGAAAGGGGGAGGGAGGGACTTTGGAAGTCAGATTACCAAAAGGGGTGTAAGCCAGAGACATAGATGTTTAAAACTATAATAAGAGAAGGGTGGAAGCGTTGAGAAAAAATTAAACTGGAGCTCTATACCTGTGGTTAGAATTTCAGACATTTTTAGCTAGTGGGGCTGAGGCAGACTCAAAGAGCAGGGTAAAATATCAAGGTAAACAGAAAGACCCTGGAATGCAACCTTAAGCAGGTATATACCGCTTTAAAAAGTACTGAGGCACAAATCCTGGAGCAGAATAATGCAACTACTGCAGTCCAACCACAGTCTAAGGCATCAGACTAATCAGAAATTTACCAGTAACATTGTTTATGGAAAAATGCTGCAATAAATGACCAAATGAGGCTCAAATTTGGCAATAGATTACAGTTCTGCCACAACTGTGAATGAAACTACAAGACTGAGGACACAGACCAGATTCAAAAACAAAAAGCTACCTATTACATGTAATTTTACTTATGGATATATAAGTGCAGTATAATGTATAAACAATTCTAAAATCTTGCATTAATACACAATCTTCACAGAACTGCAAATGAAGCTACAAGACTAATGTCCCAGAACAAACTAAAAAGAATACAAACTGATAACTTTTTGACTAAAACCTGGGCAAAAAGCAGAGAAGTACAAAAAAGTGGACCACACAGGACTCGATTAGTGCAATTTAATATATTTAAGCAGAATTTAAATAAAAGCCTTTTTTTCTTCCCTTTTGATGAAAAGGTTGTATCTCACATTTGGGGCTGTCCACACCTCTCAGAGTCTTGAACAAAAGACCCTGGGTGGATGTAGCTTTGGGTGGATATAGTTCTATGCTATATATAGCAGACTTGCTAAAGAGGGATCCAGCCAAATATCCCATAGGTTACCCTGCAGAAACTGTATTACCCTTCCTAATGCTAACATAGATGTGGTGTTAGTAGCCTATCAGGATGCAGTAGTCACACTCTCTGTATCCAACACACATACATTGGCAAAACAATTTCAAGTTTTGGGGATCTTTAAAATAATTTAAAGACATCATCAGCAAATAAAGAAAATATAAAGCAGTAGCATTTTGAAACAGTTAACTGAAGTACAAAACAATAAAATAAATATCTTATCTGATAAAGATGGGGCAGAATTAAATAAGGATTCCTCAGAGTGTAGTGATGGTGCCAAAAATATGGGAGGTCTGAAAAATGAGCAGGAGACAATTTGTAGTAAGGGAGGTTTACTCAAGTACAATACTGGACTGCAGAGCAGCACTGGTTTGCTGGGTGGGCACATAGTATTGAGGATATATGGAAAGCAAAGGGAGGGAAATACTTAAATGGGTTATACAGTAAAACAATAGCAATGAAATGGGAGGGAGGGACTTTGGTAGTCAGATTACCAAAAGGGGTGTAAGCCAGAGACACCAATATTTAAAACTATAATAAGAGAAGGGTGGAAGGGTTGAGAAAAAAAATTAAACTGGAGCTCTATACCTAT
The DNA here is from genome assembly GCF_019279795.1 of Protopterus annectens. Classification (NCBI taxonomy): domain Eukaryota; kingdom Metazoa; phylum Chordata; order Ceratodontiformes; family Protopteridae; genus Protopterus; species Protopterus annectens. The sequence goes on along the minus strand of NC_056727.1, from coordinate 660,574,708 downwards.
GGTTAGAATTTCAGAATTTTTTAGCTAGTGGGGCTGATGCAGACTCAAAGAGCAAGGGAAAACAATAGCATGGTAAATAGAAAGACCCTGGAATGCAACCGTAAGCAGGTATATACCACTTTAAAAAGTACTGAAGCACAAATGATGGAGCAGAATTCACAATACTGCCACTACTGCAGTCCAACCACAGTCTAAGGCATCAGACTAATCAGAACTTTACCAGTAACATTGTTTATGAAAAAATACTGCAATAAATGACCAAATGAGGCTCAAATTTGGTAATAGATTACAGTTCTACCACAACTGTGAATGAAACTACAAGATTGAAGACACAGACTGGATTCAAAATACAAAAAGCTACCTATTACATGTAATTTTACTTATGGATATATGAGCGCAGTATAATGTATAAACAATGCTAAAATCCTGCATTAATACACAATCCTCACAGAACTGCAAATGAAGCTACAAGACTAATGTCTCAGAACAAACTAAAAAGAATGCAAACTGATAGCCTTTTGACTAAAACATGGGCAAAAAGCAGAGAAGTATAAAAAAGTGTACAACATAGGACTTGATAAGTGCAATTTATTATATTTATGCAGAATTTAAATAAAAGTCTTTTTTTCTTCCCTTTTGATGAAAAGCTTGTATCGCATACTTTGGGGCTGTCCACAAATCTCAGAGTCTTGAACAAAAGACTATGGGTGGATGTAGTTCTATGCTATATATAGCAGACTTGCTAAAGAGGGATCCAGCCAAATATCCCATAGGTTACCATGCAGACACTGTATCACCCTTCCTAACTCTAACATAGATGTGGTGTTAGTAGCCTGTCAGGATGCAGTAGTCACACTCCCTGTATCCAACACACACACTATCCTCCCTGACTGTGTCAGGTCATCCACTCCATTATTATTAGAGGTTGCTGATCCTCCAACATCATGTGTTGGCAGTTCCAGAGTGTTGGTGCAAGATGTAGATCGCCTCTGAATACACCAAAGCCAGCACCAGAAACATAATGTAACTGCATTTTTCAAATATTAACATGATAACAATAAATCCTTTACTTGCATATATTGTGTAATTAATTGTGGAGAATGAAACTCTGATGCACCCCTATACCATAAATTGAACAGCTTTAATAATTTGGACAGTGACTAAGGAGTGCAGAGGACATATAGGGATTCTTACATAAAAATAGGTCTACATATAGAGGTCCCCTCTAGTAGATTGACTTTTTGGCTGCCCAGGTTGTGCCACGACATTCAGTATCACACTGTAAGGCTATGACAAAGTGCAAAAGCTTCTGAAAAAGGCCAGGAACTCCTCCATCTCCATGAGAGAAGGTTCACTCAACAGACCCCCACCAACATACACACACACACACACACACACACACACACACACACACACACACACACACCTCTTGACTTACCTTCTATGTCAGGGTTCAGCCCTTTGTTTGGTGACATGTGGCATATGTCACACCACTGGTCTATGTTTTGTACCATCTCATAAATAAGAATGTGACCACCAACAGCTTTAACATCTGCCACTACATCTTGTTAGACACAGTTCTAATAGGTCTGGTCAGCACTGTGCAGGCCAAAGAAATATCATCCATGTAGATGGAGTTCCTGTTGTACGACCTCTTTCTCTGCATCAGAAAACTTTGGTTTGTATGTCATCTTCTCATCAGACTCTGCAATGTTTTTCTGCTTTTTTGATTTTTAGGCATTGCTCTAAAGTTGAAGTCTGCATGCCCTCCCTGTGGTCACTTGGGTTTCCTCCGGGTGCTCTGGTTTCCTCCCACATCCCAAAGACATGCTGTAGGTGGATTGGACACTCTAAATTGGCCTTAGGTGTGAGTGCATGCATGTGTGTGCCTTCTATGGAAGGTTGGGCAACCGGCTGGCAACTCGACACTGTAAAACTCCAATGCCAATCATGAGCGGACAAGGTGATCCGCTGTGGTGATCCCTAACTGGGAAAAGCCGAAAGAAGAAGAAGAAGGCATTGCTCTAAAGTTATGGAAAACCGAAATTAATATCTATGTTCATGAAAGCCCCTGCCAAATCTTTACAGCACCAGTCTTCTCCTTTCCCAAATAGCATGATGATTGTGTGCCTGATAGTTCAATGTCTTTAGACATACTCGTGTAATGTCAGGGACGTAATTTACTCAGCAAATATGCCCACACAAAACAATACTTATAATACTGCAGCTGATGAAGATGACATGACTTTTTTTCTCTCTCTCTCTTTTTCATTGTAGTAAAAAGATGTTTGCAAATTACAGATATGTATAATGCATACACCAGGCAATTGTATCATTAAAAGTGGTATCAAAAGGCCAGCCAGAAAGTGCTAAAATGTGTTCTGAGTATGTGTTGATGGGTGTGCCTTCCATTATGTTTAACAATCCTTCAGCTCCAAGAATTGCCTTACCCTTGCAGTCCCTCTCTTAATACCCCTTTACAAAACAATAAGAAGTATCAACTACCTTGTTTCAAATTATAGCAACAAGTACAACAGCAGTTAAAAGTAACCATACTTGACAAAAGGCTCTTATAAAAAGTAGCACTTACCTTGCACAAGCAGGACTTACGTTTCTTAATAATTCCTCACAGGTACAGTTGTTAACAGATTCAAAAGTTATTGCTCTAAAAGTTCTTTAGAACAATGAGGCTATGTGCTTTCTTTATTGCTTATATAGTTCAGATTCACCTGGCTGGGTACAATGACTATAATAATCAGGACTTAATCATTATTGTTTCTGATTTGATCAATTTGGGCAATAAGAAAATCTGGTAAGCATCTTGTTCAGTTGTACTCAATGATCTGCACATGTCTGAGTCCTGAAAACATGACTGCACATGCATGGTCTATACCATGTCTTTAATTATTTATTTTATTCAACATTTGTTTACTGGGAAAGTCCGACTTGGAATAAAGCCAATCTTCAGCAGAGGCCTGGGGAGAAATGTTAAAGATGTATGTCTTTGTAACATGGGAAGAAACCCACACAAATGTAGGGAGGGCATGCAGACTCCACACAGAAGGCACCCCAGCCAGGACTCAAACTGGAGAACCTTATTGTGAGCCGACAACACTACTGCTGCACCACTGCAGCATCTTTTGAAGTATTTGTAATTCTACATACAATCTCAAAGAAAATGAGTCACCATAGTGTCTGCTTTCTTAACAGCATAAACACCGATACAGGACTGCCATGTTTCACACCTTAAAAGGCCATTGTGAACCATAGTAATGCATCATCTATAGTATCCTAGCCTGCAGTATGTCATGCAAATGAGGTGCTCATCAATGAATAGCAAATAGCATACATGAGAACTGCTTTGGCAGCCATTTTTCTGCCATTTCTTTCAGTGATTTTTTTTTCAAGGTGAAACTTCATAGCTGGAGAAGGAGAGTGTAGTGATCCTGTTAGTGCAGAGGTGGTGTGTGGAGGAGTCAAAAATGTTTCTCCACCTCCTCCATCAGGAGTACAGCTAGATGTTCCTACAGAAGAACTATCATGGGTCTCAGTATAAGATTGTAGCAGTAATTGTTTAGCCAGGCTTTTATCCATGCTGCTGGCATCCCATCCATGGGGAAACAGTACGGTCACCATTACAGTGACATGAGTCGATGACATCTTGATCTCCTAGGCTAACGAGTAGAAGAATTTAAACAGCAGACCCAACCTTTGCACTATAAATAGAATTTATCTTACACAACTGCTGTTTTTCTCTTCATAACACCTGAATACATTGCAGTGAATAGGCAGCTGCAAAGGAGGAGATTGGAGCAATTAAGTGAACTCAGAATGCCCATCTTTTAATATTAAAAGTAGTATAGAATCAGTTTCCCGCAGTATGCCTTTCATAAATCACTGCCACATCTGTGATAATCTGCGTAGTTCAAAGGTAGCAGAATGAGTGATGAATGTTAATGTATGTGTCTGTACACAGCCTGCCATATACATAGACAAGTGTCTCAAGATGTTAAGTCTGTGCTGTTTCATTGTTATGATGTCTGTAGACTCTGATCGGTTTTCAGTTGAGGTAGTTGTATAATAGTAACAGCAAGATTAGACACGAGGATATGTAGGAGCAACATTTTTTGGTGGGTGGACATTTGTCAATATACTTATTTCCTTTGGTCATGGTACCTGTCAGGGGATATATAGCTGAGTATTATTTTTTCTTTGTGTATGAGCATTTGTCTCAAGCATCCCATTACTGTGTCTTGGAATATAGACTACCTGCTGATTTGTCTAAGTAGCTCATAATGTTACTGTTTTGCCTTTTAGAATGCAAGTGATGATAGGTGCCGCCCCACACGCACAATTATCTATGTTAACAGCTTTGTTAAATTGAGAAGTAGCGTTTTCTGTTAATTCAAGTATATTAGAAGTAACTTAATCATACTATAAATACATATCAGCTGTGTTTTTTCATTGTATTTGTAATTGTCTCTCCCCACCCTGTTTGTCGATCTCCTCTCTATTACATGCATTTCCTTTACTATTTTCTTTCTTTCCAATTATTTTACTATTATACTTGGCAGCTTCATTTTTTTATTTCAGTCTGCAAATGCGTGAAACACAATTACTATGGGCCGAATTCATTAACAGCTACACTAAGTTCTGCTATCATGTTGGTGGCTTGGGATAGTGCACTATTTGGTATTCATTAAGCATCTCTACACTTCATTTAGATTCTCAAAACAAAGGGAAATGGCAGAATACTCTAATGACAGCATAAAGAGCTGTAGTGCATGCTAATTAATCAATCCAATATGGCAGAGCTATTCAGGAAGGTATAAAGCAATTGTGTATACTCCGTGTTCACTTTTGCCTTGACCTCCAAAATTCTTTGGATTATAGGCACGATTACGTTTTGAAAATAAATGCTGCTGCTATCGTTATGCTGTGTGTGTAACAAGCCTTAAATCAAGGTGCTGCTGCCAGACCGCAGGCAAGAATAAGAAGGGTATTTAGACCCTGTTTGACTTATCATGGACTGCATGACAAAGAAACTGCTGAGTGATACAGAGTGGGCAGGGAAATACTGACTAACTGTGAAATCTCTATCACCCCCCAACTCAGACTCCAGGGAAATCACAAAGAATCTATTCCAGTGGAACAAAGATATGAGCTTCTTCTTCATCTTTCAGCTTTTTCTCAGTTAGGGGTCGCCACAGCGCATCATTGTCCGCTCATGATTGGCAGTGGAGTTTTACAGTGTCAAGTTGCCAGCCCGGCACCCAACCTTCCAGAGAAGGCACACACATGCATGCACTCACACCTAGGGCCAATTTAGTGTGCCCAATCCACCTACAGCATGTCTTTGGGATGTGGGAGAAAAACGGAGCACCTGTAGGAAACCCACATGACCACAGGGAGGACATGCAGACTCCGCACAGAAGGCACCCCAGCCAAGGATTGAACCAGAGAACCTCTTGCTGTGAGGTGGCAACGCTAATCGCTGCACCACCGTGGCCGCCCAGAACAAAGATATGAGCTACATTATGTATATTAACTATGGGTACTTTCCAGAGACCCATAGGGGATACATTAGGGGTGTCACAGGCATCAGCCTCTAGAATATTACTTCAGTTTTTAAATGCAATGCTACAACATGCAAGGAATCACATCTATTTCCACACACACACCACAGGACATAGCAAGAACTATGCAGGAATTTTATGCAATAGCACACTTCCCTGATGAGCTGGGGGCCATAGATTGCATTCACATAGAAATAAAAGCCCCAGGAAAGGAGGTACATAAGCAGAAAATGACACCACTCTATAAACAGTCAGGTTGTCTACAATGCCCAAGGGATCATCTACAATGTTTGTGCAGGTAACCCAGACAGTTGTTATAACTCTCACATATGGCATGGCCACAAACTGTACAGAAGGTTTGCTAGAGGTGACTTTCCACAAGGGCATCTAGTGGGGGATGCAGGTTATGCACTGGAGCCCTGGTTCATGACACCCATGAAAAACCCACACAGCCTCACTGAGCAAGGATACAACTCGGCCCACACTCAAACTAGAAGTATCATAGAATGTCTGTTAGGACTGATCAAATCAAGATAAAAATGTCTAGACACATCAGGAGGTACCCTGCAGTACAGCCCAGACAACTCTGCAAAAATACTCACAGTCTGTTCCATGTTACATGATATCATTCTCAGGAAACAACTTCAACAAGGGGAAAAAACTACACGCAGAACCAATAGCACCAGTGGATACAGATGAGAACTCTGATGGAGAGCTACCAGATGCAGATGGAGCTGGCAGATGGAGATGTCCACAGTATGCCCTGGCTCTGACTAAGAGGCAAAGGATAGTACACACATCACTACCAAGGTCAAAGCCTAAGATCCCACACACATGCAGATATGAAAAGTCTTACATGTCAAACTCCACAACCATTACTTTACCATGCAATGGCTGTGTTCTGATAACATCAGACAGAGACAACTCCCAAGGATACAATTTGTACCTGCTGTGATGACAAAGTAAGTGTTGAAACTGTAAGAAAAGAAAAATGTTTCATAACTGAGTACTCTCATACGGAAATACATATATGCCATAAACAGAGTATTTGTATGAGATGTACACTTATGTCAGTAGCAGTTTATATGACTGATGTTCGCAATATACAGCTCTGTATTCTACCCAACACTGTGCATCAGGCATTGCACTTTACCACTGTCAATAAACCATGGAACAGGTCAATTACACCATCATTTGCACAAGTATAACAAGAAGCAAGACTAGATTCGGATGATTTACTTACTATACTAACTGAAGTACAATGGGGTTCAACAGTTAATTAAACAATCATTCACAAATTAGTAGGAACAAGAAACCAAAAACTTTTCTTATGCAATGTGTATTGATAAATGCAAGCTTGTGAGTAACAAGCAGTAGATATCCACTGTGTGCATTAGACATATATGCAACCCTAAGTCACATCTGTAAAGGGTAGGGCACAGTCATCATCATTTACACAGGGTAGTTGAGGGGAGGCAGTAGGACAAGACTGGCACCAAAGAAGTGAGTGTGTACAAGCAAGAAACATGTGTATATTTCAGAGTATACAGTGTCCAGGAGGTAGTAACAGCAGATGTGTAACACTCAGCAGCACAGGTTAGTATGTATGTGTGTGTGTAACGTGGTATGGGAAAGTGAAAACCTTTTTTTTATGTGTCTGTCTCTGCATGAGCACAAGCAAGCACTCTGCTAGCATTGCATCCTGATATCTCAAACAGGAATGAGACATGTATGGCATAGTCACCCCTGACCACAAGACTCACCTCTGCCAGGAGCTGCACTGATACTTCCATGTACCTGGCTGGAAGTTTCCATGCTACTTGAATGTTAGTGATGTCTGCTGGATGAGCTCTCCTCATGACTACAGCCAATGCCATGACCTGTGGCCTACAACATCTAGTTGTAGACACCGCAATCACTAACTGAGCAGTGGAAGTAGTGCCACAAAGGGGCTAAGATCTGGCACAACCATGTCTGCTAACATCTGAAGATGTAACAGCTCTCTGGCCACAACTCTCCCTAGTAGATGTTCCATCACAAACATTGTCTGAGCTGATGTGTCATTCATCCTGTCCAAGGAGTCTCCCACACAGTTCAGGGTGTCACACACATCAGAACACATGACATTTAGTACTCATACTTTCTCCCTGAGGCCTTTATGGAACATGCCTGTGCCTCCATTATGGCCCTACACATATGCCTGGTGGTACCTAATGGCACACCAGCATCAGGAGGGTGGACAGCAAGCCTCCTCTGAGCACTGTTATCAGTCATTCTGTGTGGCACCTTGCCCTCATGATGGCTACAAGGAGAATTAACCAACTCTGTAAACAGGGAAACTGCACTGCCTTGATCAACTGTGTCACCTTCAAGCTGTGCTATATCAGAGGGCACCATGTCATGGGTATGTGTAGGTATACTGTTTCTGTCTGAAATACAAGCAGGAAATGTGGGACCCACAACCTCATTGTCAGACTGACCCTCTATACCCCCATACCGTGCCTCTTCATCACTACCATCATTATCAGAGGCTATCAATACTCTGACATGAGGTGGTAGGAGTTCCACAGTACCACTGTCAGAATCATCTATGATATCAAGCATTAAACACAACAAACAGAGAAATAAGGAATGAAAATAGTCAACACTCTGTTATAAGAAAGGAATGTTAAACTATAATAGATGCTAAAGCATTACATATATTAGTCTCAGTTAGACCTAAATCTACTTTATATACATCAATAACAAGAAAAATGTGTGCTTACCAGGTGGTCTTGCTGACTGTAATCCAGATGTCCCTGTGTGTAAGGAAGGGAGAGAAAGAAGGCTGATAAGTATCACAATCCAAATGAAACAATAAACAGAGAACAATCCCCTTTACATGTACAGATTAAGAATTGCTCCATATAAAAATCTACGGATCAGTTGAATTCCACCCCAAACATCTTCCTTTATCTCTCTACTACTGTGTCATCTAACACACTTATTGCTGGCTTTAGATATATCAGACATGTAAGATATATGAATATGCAGATATATGTAATAATACTTACATTAGTTTTATTTTGCATACCTGGAGGTTTTACTTGAGACACATTTTGTCTGTCATCCACATCAACACCAACATCAAGGATTTTGTGTGAACTATCTGCTAAGCTATCTGGATCTCTTTATTTTTTTTTTACTTCAATTATTTTTATTGCATTTCAAATAAAATTACAAATGAACATATTTATAAAAGTAAATATAAATCACAATATAAATAACTTAATCTTTCAACATGAAATATATACAAAAAAGTTGAAAGGTGCATGGCAACAAACTCAAAATAAAAAAACAAACACAATTAAAACACTCATAACAATTTACAATGGGGGTCTAGCCAAAAAAAAAAAGAAAAAAAAACACTTGATTTATACAGATTACATGAGGTTCAAGCTGAGCTGATGGCACTTTTCTCTAACAATTCCACGATTATCAACCAAGAATTAAAATATATAGTATTTCTTATAGTTCTTGTTTTTATATTGACAATTTCTGTTTGAGCAACAGATAGTGTTAGATCCTTATATTCTTTGAAGGAAGGAGAAGTATCACTTTTCCAGTTGGTAATTATTATCTGTCTGGCTATGGCTAACAAAGTCCAAAGAAGTGAATTTTTTTTCCAGGGAATAGATTTATGTATGGGGAATTAAATAAAATTAATGATTTGGGTAAAAGAAAATTATCATTGAAGACGGACTGAAATAAATAATTTAATTTCTCCCAGTATGTATTAAGTTATTTATAATCATAAAACATATGTTGCCAGTCTGATTTTATTTTAATTTATATCTCTAACAGTCATCATCATGACCAAACATCAATTTCATTTTATGAGGCATAATATAAACTATGTGAATGAATGTTCAAGCAAACAATTGCCAGTGTAAGGATAAAGTTTGTATTGAGGACATAAATATTCATTTTTGTTATTTTCTGTAGAGAGATGATCATTAACTTTTGTATCATAGTTCCAAAATGTATTCTTATGATATAATTTCATGTTTTTAATAATTCTATATATTCCAGACAAATAACCATTACCCTGAACAGGGTGATTAGCCAAGAGTATTATGAATTCTATAAAGTCGGGAATATTTTGTCTAATTGAAGATTGAATTAACTCTAATTTCCTTGTATTGTATTGCCTTAAGGCCTGTAATTCAAACCATAAATCAGTTACTATATTATAGCTTTCCATTATTTTATTAATAGAGATGACCTTTTCTGAATCCATTAGTTGATGCTAATATATTACATTTCTTTCTTTAAAAGCAAGCATTTTATTGAGGTCAAAGGTGTCAGTGTTACTATTTGTACAAGCAATAGGAAAAACTATGAATGCCCAAGCCTTGATAATTGGGTTTTTTTTAAATAATTTAAATATAGATAAGGTATTAATTATATACTTAGAAAATATTTGCTTATTTTTATTTTCTGAAATGAAATAATTTATCATCCAATAAAAGTTATTTGAGAGAATTTTTGAATAATTCATTTCCAATGTTTGATTCCAACCAGATTTGTTCATGTATGTGTTTCTGTATAGATGAATGTCTTGAATTTAACCATAATGTTATATTTTTGATGACAGATAGTAAAGCATACATATCAGTGTCAGAGAGGTTAATTCCTCCTTTTTCCCAGTCTAATAGATGATTGTTTAATGCAACTCTAATTATTTAGAGTTTATTAAGCTACCATAGAAATCTCAAAATTAATTTATTAATTTCTTGCATTGTATGTTTAGGAGGGGAAAGAGAAGGAGCTTGAATGAGGTACAATATTTTAGGAAGGAAAATTGTTTTAATTAAAAACAATCTATCTTCCATAGTAAAGAAAAATCTATTCCAAGTATCCGTAAGAGATCTAATATTAGTTAAAATATTAGTATAGTTAATCAACAATGTTTCACTCATGTCATCTGTTACCAATACTCCTAAATCATTAATTCTGTTATCTGAAACAACATATCTGGAATCATTCGTATTTATAGTTTATTACAATTTTTAGATAATATTTTAGTTTTGTTTTCATTAAATTGAAGACCAGATATATTTTGAAATTTTGCCATTGAAAACTGGTCATAATCACTGCCAAACCACCATGAAAAAGCAAACACCACAGACCTTTCCTGCGCCTCAAAGTTCATAATTAGCATTACATACAAGTAAAAGCCAAAGTAATACATGACTAAAATAACAAAATAACTATGATGAAACTGTGGTGCTAAGAGGCAGTGTGTCTTAAAAATTCAATTAAACAACTCTATATAAACATCATAGATTCCACCACAACTCTATTCAGTGAAAGTACATGGCCCATCATTTTAATTCAGGGAAGGCACACATCAAACTAAAACCAATCACTGCTTTTACATTTGGAATTGCATTGTTGAGACAAATAACAGCTACTTTTTAGCTACATGTATGAGCTTGGCAACTGGTAATAAACTAGAATAGCATGAAAGTGTTTAGTTTTACCTTTTTCAGATAATCTTAAGGAAGTGTTCTTTTTGCTTCACAGTTTAAAGGCAACAATGGTACGAATCTTAAAAGGTAATCTTTTTGTTTTAGAATTCACATCAGTTTGGCATAACTTTGAATAACATGTCACATCAAAAATAAAAGGAAAGCAACATCTGAGTGATACAAGAAGATGTAGGCAGATAATATTACAAGTTTATGTGTACTTTATCTTCTTCTTTTTCTGGACCAGAGTTTTCCATCCATTCATTTCTGCCTGTTTTTTTAAGGAAGTGTTGGTCTAATCCATAGTTTCAACCTTGTCTAAAATATTGTTAGTAAACAAAAATTGTACAGCTGAATCCATTGTATGGAAGAAACAAAGAGATCGTGCTTAGAAAACCTGGACTAAAACTAAACAACCACCTTTTCTTCAAAAATACAGGCAACTGAGGAACCTTGAAAAAACATACAACTAATGACAAAAAGTTATACTATAGCTCTGCTCAGCTTAACAACAAATCCAATCTTCGAAAATTTTGGTAAACTCTCAACAACATCCTCTATCCTGGAAAGCCCTCTAATCCCTCCCCATACCCTAACTCTTCCTCTCAGGAAACAGCTATCCTCCTGAATAAACACTTTATCTCTTCCATCCAAAATCTGGTAACCTCTAAGCCAAACTCCACTTCAACACCCACCCTTCCAAGTCCCACTAACACAACTTTGTTTTCTTTTGAGCCAGTTCCCATCACTTACATCAAGTCTCTACTACTCAAGCTAAAACCTTGCTCTCCTTCCACTGACAGTCTGTCTCCTACATTCCTCAAACTTGCTGCTGACTCAGTTGCCTATCCTATATCTATACTAATTAATCGATCTATTCTGGATTCAACTGTCCCCACCCTTTGGAAATCTTTCTTCATTATCCCTCTTCATAAAGGTGGAAACTCAACTGACCCCTCAAACTACTGACCCATTGCCATTCTGTCCCCCATCTCCAAGATATTAGAAAAATGTATTCACTCATAGCTTCTCAATCACCTCCTCACACACCACTTACTTACCCCTACCCAACATGGATTTCGTCCTCACCACAGCACCACCACTGTCCTCCTCTCCTTCATTCATATCATTGCAGAGGCCCTAGACAACAATAAACTAATTTCCTGTCTCTTCCTAGATCTCTCCAAAGCCTTTGATTCTGTGTCTCATCCTCTACTACTACTATCCAAACTCACAAATCTCCACCTATCCCCCTCCGCACTTGCCTGGTTTAATAGTTACCTATCTGGCAGGGAACAATCTGTCAAATGGCTCTCATCCTCCTCACCTTTCCTTCCCATCTCCACTGGTGTTCCCCAAGGCTCCGTCTTAGGACCCCTTTTGTTTAAAATCTTCACCAATGATCTTTACACCTCATGCAAAGAGTCATCTCTTCCACACTTATATTCATCTCAAATAACATTCCTGAACTACACTCCCTGACCCAACAGGCCCTACTGTCCACTGAACAATGGCTCTCTCACAATCTATTGATCCTAAATCCCAAAAAGACCAAACCTCCTACTTTTCCTTCCCCGTTCTCTTTCTCATCACAAAACCTCCTTTTTTATTACATCTTCTAACAATACAACTATCCAACCTGACACCCACACAAAACTCCTAGGGGTCATTATCGATGACAAACTAAAGTTCAACCTACACATACTCCAATGTATATTAAAAAAAAGCAGAAACTAGGTCTGCTATATCGGAACAAAAAAATTCCTAACCCCTGAATCTAGACTTACCCTGGGCCAGGCACTCCTAATCCCCTCTTATATGCTGCCTCAGTTCATACCAATATCCAGGCCTCCACTCTAAACAAACTCCAACAGACTTACCATAAAATAGCCAGATTCATTACTAACTCCCCATACAACTCACACCACTGCATTTCTTTAAACTCTCTTCAATGGCTTGAACTTCCCCAATTTCTGCTATCTTATCAGTTTCATATGCTACACTCTATTCTTTATAAACCCTCCTTCTGTCCATCTCTATCTTCCTTAGTCTCCATCTACATCCCATCCCGGACCCTCCATACTTCTAACCAACAATTACTTGATATCTACCACCCAAAAGGTCAGTAGGCAAACTACTCTACAAACACTCCCTTGCCCATGCTTGGAACAAACTTCCCCTTGACTTACGTTCAATCTCCCACACTTCACACTTTAAAAATGAACTAAAAGCTTATTTTCTCAATTCCAGAACCTGCCCTTGCCATGACCCTACCTAGTCTTCCTTCCCTTTATGTACCCTCAAAAGGACCATACTTAGTACCTCGTTACACCTCTCTCTCCAATGTGTCTACTATGCATTTGCATAACTTTATACAAACAAAAAATGTTATTGTTGACCTATTGAACTATATCAATGTAAAATTGTTACTTAGCTTCTTTTTAATGCAACTTTAACTTTATGCATGTAACCCAACATATGTGAATCTTTTTGCTATAACTGCTATTATATCAATATTGTTTAAAATGTACTACTGGAGCTTTCTCCTCGGGTCTCCACTGAAAATGGGCCACAAGCCCAGTTGGACAAACCCGGTTAACAAATGTCAATAAATAAATAAAATAAATAATTTGTAGGAAGACTTTTAATATAGCTGTAAATAGTAGGTGAACCTTTATTTGCTTCTTTTTAAGTTATTTTATCAAGGGGAAAATTCTATTCACTTTGATGCTACAGATGAAGAGTAGTCATTGTCAAATCTTATTAAATTGTCCTTGACTTTAAGTGGCAAGTTTGACCAAGCAGTTTTCAAACAAGTTATTTGTCCTGAGAGGAGAAAAATTTCACAATTATAGATCTGGGTTTAGTATTTATCTTAGTAGTAGATACTGGAGCAGCAAGAGATCTGTGAGGTCTCTCAGTGCCATAAGAGAGAGACTCAGGTAAATTCAATAGAGAAGGAATCCACGTAGTGAGAAAGTTAATCATGTTTTTTTCAGGAAGTCCATAAATATGCAGATTGTTTCTTCTGGACCTATTTTCAAGATCATCCAACTTGTTCAGTAAAGATGTATTTTCTTTTAAAATAAATTCCACTTAATGTTCCACTTGTGAAAGTTTACCTTTTATATCATTGAGAGAGTCTTCTATGCATGTAATCGGTGTTTCATGCTGCATTATAATTTCTTGGGGTTGTTTAATTTGCTTAGAATACTTGTCCTTAAAAATATCCAGTTTATTACCCATTTTGTCAATTTTTAATGACAAGTTCTGTATAGTAGTTAGGAGAGATTGCAGTTATTTTTTGATAGAGGAGTCTTGTGAAGTGTTCTTGTAGTAACTCATTGTTAACAACTGTGGTGTCAGTATATTTGCTGGTTGAATTTGACAGGAATTTAAAATGTTTGAAGAGAAAAAATCCCAAGGTAGTCTTCCACATGATTCAGCAGATGATTAGATTTAAATGTAATAAGTCAACTACCACTTATAACTGAAAAATACTGTCATAGATATTTCTTAGATATCAGTGCTGAGAAACCATGCTGCTACCAAGCCACCATGTTGGCTACACCCCTGTAAGAAGGATTTTTCAGCTATCTGGATCTCTGACAGTGGACAAGAACTCATCTGTTTCAGTCAGTGGTTGTTCAGTAGCAGGGCCACCTCCTATAGCCATCTGTTCCCAGACAACTGCAGCCACCCTATGGTGGGCAGAGGTGAGCATATAACTTGCCTTGTGTTGTATCTGGAAGTAAGTTCTCCCATGCCCTCCGATGGTATTGATGTCATCAGCTAACTGCTGCCAGATCCTGTCTCAGGCAGATTTGTCACCTCTATATCTTCCTAACAGAAAAGTTCTATGGCAAGGAAAGGTTTGGACAATGACTTCATTTTCTACATTGATGAATGGTGGCTTGCAGGAAACAGATATTCTGGGCACCATATCCCTATCTGAGATGAAACAGAAAACAGACATAAAATTAAATTTATAATACACAGACAGAATGGCTTTGAACTTAATTATGTATGAATGTATGCATCCATCACACACACAACAACTGAAAAGGTAACCCTCCCTATGATTACACACAGGTTAAGACAGCCCCCAACCAAAAAAATCATAAAATAACAACAAATATAACAGTCTATAATGCAGGCACCAGTTGTGTAACTGCATAATGCATTGCAACATTAACAAAACTAATTCACCACATACAAGTAGAAATGGAGAAAACTATTACAGTGCCATCTCCATGAGCGTAGAGAGCAGCCAAGTATAAACCATAAACTTAATACATTTTTTGGGCTGTGCATATAAAAATACCTGCCCTTGCTATGAAATTTTACCACACTCTTCTGCAATACTTGTTCAAATTACATGAAAAAGAAAACCTACACAGCTATGTCAGGTAGCATTCCTTACCAAACTTTATAATACAGATAAATAACAGATATGCATGGGTTATGCCAATAGTAAAGGATAAACAAAATTAAGACAGATAAAGCAATGGCTGTATTAGGCATTATAATCCATTTTTAATATTAAATTGAAAGCATTCTGTAAAAATAGCAACATACCTTGCTAGGAAAGCAGTTTGGAAAGTAGATAAATCTCTTCAAAGTGTATTTAGCAGTACTGTGCTCTCTGGATCCAAACAGTCTCCCCAGTACGATACAAACTCTTTAGTTACATGATTACCTTTATATATTGCAGGTTCAGCACTCTGAGCACTATGAGTATGCAAATGAGATGCAAAATCATCCTTCCTAAGTACCACAATCTGCACTAAGTACAGAAAAGTTAAAAACAATGTAAGTAGTTACATGATTGCATGCACATGCCCTAAAACTTCATGGAAGAGCACTGAGACGAGTTACCTGCTAATAGCTTGCAGGTATCTATGATAAGTTTGACTTCAGGGTCAATCAGTGTTTTACAGCCTACCCTCTTTGAGGTACATATACTGAGGATGTGTCAGAGAGACTTACCAATAAAGTCATAGTACTCAGTGAAGAAAATGCACCAGTCCAGTAGCTTTCTCTGTGGCACATTGTGTAAGTATAGTGAGCTTAGATAAAACGCTCATGTATTTAATGGTTTGAATCCAGCTAAAACATAATTTTACAAAGGGTGTGAAAATCCCATTTCTCACAACATTTTTATTAGGAAGGTACAGTAAAACTAAAGACAAATGGAAATGATAATCATGGTTATTGCAAGCAATGTATCAGTAATGTTTGCATAACTAATCTTTTCTAGTTAGCATATATCAATGCTTCACATATAACCTCAAGTTAATGTGTGTATAAGTTCTTAAACATGACAATGATTATATGCAATTTAAAATGCAATTGCATATGCATGATGGGTACAACAGTGTTGTTATAATCATTGTGACTCATCACATATCCCAACTATGTGTTTAGGACATTATGACTTGTGAAGTATGTATGTAATATACCCCAAACTGTATCACTCAAGTCATGTAAGTCCATCCATCTGAATTATATTTACAAACATAAATACTGCATATCACATAGGAATGCAATCCCAGGGCTACTTAAAGTCATACTCATATAGACCTCTCTGAAGTATATCTCCATTTATTCTCAAATCAGCACATCTCTAATTACCATGCTTAAAATGAAGTTCTCCTGAGGTGATAAAAATTAATAAACTAAGTTTCCGTTTTTGCATTCTTCATCCCATGGGCTCAATTCTGAGCTGGTAAAAAAGATTTTAACAGTGCTTAAGTCCCAACATCAAAATATTTCATAGTTCGTTCTATTTATCCTTCCAAACACCAAGGATTATAAGCCAACCCATTAAAATTTCATTGTTGAACATTGCAACATGTGTCAATAATTTGAACATCACATGGTGTATCTCACTGCCACACACCTTTAGTGATATTTGCTGTAAGTACTGCCAATGTGTATGCCAAAGAATCCATATGCTTACAATTGCACAAATGCATTTAGTAAGGCTGTGCATCCTTGAACATAACCTGTTCAATGTGAAATCTGAATTAGGTACCAATTCAGACATATATTGTTAGCTTGACTCACCATGGCTGGTGATAGAAAGAATGGGGCTAAATGTAAAGCATAAAGGTGTGGTGTTGGTGTCCAGCTGTCCAGGATTTTTGTGGCACTCCATAGGCTGTTACAGGAGGATTATACTAGGTCTTAGTATGAGCAGAGTCAAGTTCAGCACTAGGTGACCTAGGTAGTCCCCTAGGGCCCACTGGCAGGGAGGGAGCCCCTGCTGGCTGGGAGGGGGGTCCACTGACCAGGTGGCTGTAACATTGACTTTTCAATTTAAAAAAATGACTTGTTTTTTTTATAACACATTCTTCTTTAAGAATACCATCTGCATCTGTGTGTTGTTATTGCACACACCTGTTGCATCTGTATGTCCCTGCCTGCATCATCATCACACAGACCTGTTGCTTGAGTCTTCCTTTATGCATTCTGTGTGTCGAATTTAGTATAAGAAGACATTCCTGTGCTGCTTCCATGTGTGGAACGTGCAACATTTCATATTTGCTGCCTGGACCTGATTCTTCCATAGCACAGACAGACAGCAGAAGGGTAAATGCTGTGTGTGTGTGTGTGTGTGTGTGTGTGTGTGTGTGTGTGTGTGTGTGTGTGTGTGTGTGTGTGTGTGTGTGTGTGTGGGTGTGTGTGTGTGTGTGTGTGTGTGTGTGTGTGTGTGTGTGTGTGTGTGTGTGTGTGTGTGTGTGTGTGTGTGTGTGTGTGTGTGTGTGTGTGTGTGTGTGTGTGTGTGTGTGTGTGTGTGTGTGTGTGTGTGTGTGTGTGTGTGTGTGTGTGTGCATATGTGTGTGAGTGTGAATGTCAGACTCTAAATGGATTCAGGACTGGTTTACACATATTTGTAGTGGCAACATTTACAACCCCAGATAGCTGCAAAAGTCATTTTAACACATGCAGTCTCGATGGCAATACACTATTGTTGCCATACCTTCATAGATGCTGTATGCTTCTCTTGTACTCAGAAATCTCCTGTGGCTCTGGCTGCTGATACTGTTCTCTATGGATTGTGTAACTTGATAGATGGTTTGAGTCCATCTTTGCTTAAATGGTGTGATTGGGATTACTGTCATATACAGTTGGCTACCTCACAACCACCATTATGTACACTTCCACTTAAGAGATGTGTTTTCAGAGGCACGGCATTAAATCAACTAATTCTAGCATCACCAGGAGAAATTTATTTTTGGTAATACAATGATTACATAATGCTTACACAACTGCAGTATCTCATAGGTGCAAAGCGACTCCTCATGGGGTGTGTAACTTTGATCCTGTCCTTTGCAGATTCTGTACCAACATAAGCAGGAGGTTTGAATCCAGCTGTGAGTGCATCTTTCACTCTCATATTGTGTAGACTACTCTTCAAATACATATATGATGTGTGGCTGTACAGTGTCATTGTGCCCTTCAACCACTTTTTAGCATAAACATCCAGGTAATAAACAATGATGTCATCCATTCAACTGGTCATGTTACAGTAGTATACCAACATGTCGGGTGGTGCTGGCAATTCGGGCACTATTCTCTAGCTTGTAATCTTAGATAGGTAGTTCAAATCCAGCCATTACTGCTCAGACTATGTTGTGTCAGTCTTATTGTGGCTGTACATATCACACTGTTGTCAAACACATCT
Organism: Protopterus annectens; assembly: GCF_019279795.1. NCBI lineage: Eukaryota > Metazoa > Chordata > Ceratodontiformes > Protopteridae > Protopterus > Protopterus annectens. The sequence goes on along the minus strand of NC_056727.1, from coordinate 660,555,929 downwards.
GCTGTGTACATGTCTAGATTTTGATTCCTCTTACAACAAGTTATAGAATACATTTTCCTTACAAAACATTTGTAGTAAGTGTTCTCCTCTGCTGTGGGGGAAGACACAATATTCTGTATGTTGTTACCTTATTACAGCAATTACAGGCACACATATCCCTTGCAGTAATAACATGATGTAATGTCTTGACATACCAACATATCTCATAACTGTAATGATGCTTCTACCGTGGTGGATTCATTCTGTACAATATCATGTATTTTCTGTCGTGAAATGGTCAGGTGTTCAAACTCCACATTGAGTGACTGTTACCATTCTGATGACTTATGCTGCAATGTATGAATGCCATTCTTCACAGTTATAATGTGTACATTTACAGTGGGAGAGGTCTCCTCCATCCATTTTATCTAAAGAGATCGTTTGTGACACAATCATATGATGTAATGACTTAGCATAGGTGGAGTGTCACACTTGTGTTAAGACTGCCACAGTGGCACTTGTGTTTCATCCACGTCATTAGTCAGTAGACTTGCGTAACTTTCCATTCAATTCCTGAAAAGGGCCACATTATATGAATTTACTAATGGTGTACAAAATCCATTGTATCTAGTTATGCATATCTAATTTTATATTGGACAATGATATATAATCACATGTTGTGATTGCATGCCAGGGAAATGGTTATTCAGGACATGTTCTGCTGTGAGTGCTCCTGTGGCACATGCATTGATTATTGTCTTGTGTAGCAAACCTACACAAATATAATGTAGCTCAATTCTGGGACAGTATATGTAATACATGATTTAAACTGCTTCCTTGGCAAAGAATCATTGACATTGTATTGCTCACTGCTGTGTGGACAGTAACATGGGCAGCATTTCTGAATAAATCAAATTATAGTTGTTACTCCTTTCTTATTTTGCATATTGATTTCAGTTACTTGAGGCAGTCTCATTTGGTATCTCCTGTGGCACATGCAGTCAATACAGAGGTCTATAGAAAGCCTTGTATCATAGGCGGTAGTTTGAATCTGGTAACATCTGTCTAACAGCAGTAGCTTGCAGAAAGTAAATAGTTATGGGACAGTCAAGGGCCACCTTTTTTTAGGCTTTGTCTTCTAGGTTAGGGCATCCATACCCCTTATGATAGGAAACTCTTCAAGGGTGTTCTTCATGACACAATTGATATGCATATTTCAATGGTGTCTATGACTGATATGCATCTCCCTGATATCTGTCCTGGCGTGTGTTCGAGAAAGACAAGATACTAATGTTTATCACATCATTCACTGCTCACAGGTGCTACTTATTTCTGAAATATCTATGCTCTGTATTACACATCTTCATCCAAACATTTCTTTATTACTGCAATTCTTTTCTTCACACTATACAGTTAAATGGCAGATGTCTTCCATAAAATGCTTTTTACTATATTGCATGCTGCTAGATCATCAGACATTGTGACTGGGCCTTTGTTATGACACTTTTTTTGTGCTGGTGCTGATAAGTTGCTGTTATGTTACTATTCCCTGTAATTCCTTGTGAGCATGCCCAATATAATGATATATAAGATATGTGCCATTTACCAATGGGAAAACATGAAATCATGAAATGTCACTCGATCTGTGTTGCAAAGTGTCATTTATGTATGTCGAGTGTTATGATATTATCATTTACTATACAATACAAGCTTGTCTATTGCATGTTTATAGGAGATAAACTTTTCCTGTGGGTGCCAATAACAGTTATTTGTAACAACATGTTCCTTTCTGATGTGCATTACACAACACCTGTAAGGTTCATATGTTTTTGTGCATATGTGCTGAAGTGGAGTCGACTAGCATACATAAATTATCTGTGTATACATCTTATATGCAGTTTTTATTTATATGCATAAGTAAAGTAATGTAATCTAGATTAATTATGATTACATCAATATAGTAATATTTATATGTTACAAATGTTTCTTTGATGCTTCAGCATATTTGCCTGCAGTATCTGACTACATTTTTCCCATTTCTCTTCCCCTCTTAATTACTACTGCAGTGCAACCAATGGTATTTGTGTACAATCCCCCATTTCACTTTCTCTACTTCAGAATTCTTTCACTGTGCTTCTCCTTGGTATTTCTGGATGCATCTATATTACCTAACCGAACTTTTAAAAGTTCTAACGTCATATGGTCGACACCATATGATCGAACTTTTAAAAGTTCGAAAATGTAATAAAAAAAATAAACCAAAGAAAAAAACTACCTGAATGGTTTAAGCAGGGGGGCAAACTCCCCTGACCCCATGCCCCCCGCTCTTTAAATATACCAACTCCGAGATCACACTACAGTGCAGAAAAGGAAAATCTTCCCATTCTGTACTGTATGGAGATCTCTGTTGAAATGTTTAAACTTTTAAAAGTTCGATCATATGTTGTCGACCATATGATGTTCAAACTTTTAAAAGTTCGACATGATATAGACCCTTTCTGGACTACAGAGCATGCTGTATAGTAGGTTTGCCTATAGGCAGGCTGTTTTGTTTACATTCTGTGCTCATGCTTGCAAGCATCTTTCCATGATTGCAAACAGTATTGCTGTCCATGAAAAGGTGCTTCCAAATGTGAAGGCACAATGAGCAGGATGCATTTTTGATTAGCACTGCTACTCGTTGTGCTAACATGCTTAAATAGTGCAGGCTTAGTGCAACACCTACGTAATTGTTAATGAATCCCAGGGTATGTGTTTCTCTAACAGCTGTTCCTGACTGCTGCTATTGCTCAGCAAGTAGTTGAGCTGCCTTTGACTTTATACATAGTAGAGGTTAAAGGTTCAAGTCCTCCAGGAGTTACATGTAGGCACGTTGTTTTTGCAGTAGAGTGGTTATTTCATAACCTTTTCATTATAACACAGGTAAAGTAGTCAGACTCTGATGATGTTGTACTTGCACTTTTTCACTGTATTTGTACTTTTCTCTCATCTACTTTCTTTCTCACTGTCCTTTCTGTTATCTACATGTATTTATCTTTTTATTTATTTCTCTATTCAGTTATTTTACACTTACAGTATAACCAGCAGCTTTCAGACCAGTACTCCTGGTTCCATCAAGGCCTGCCACACCACCACCAGTGGCTACAACACCACAGCCAGTGGTGTCCCCAGCGGCTGCACTCACTTCCATCCCACTGTCAGCATCATTGTCGTTCTGTGTATCTGATCCCCCTTCTCCATTGTCTTCCACATCCCTGATTGTGTCATCACCTCCATTCTCAGTCTTTTATGTGTTCTGTATTTGTGTACTTCCCTTAACCCTATTTTCCTCTTACCTCTCTTACTACCTTCCCCAGTTTACCTTCTTTCTCTCATAGTTTTATAGGTTCACAGGTGTATACTAGGCTAATGATATTTATTTCTCTTTTTATTTTTTTCTCTTCAGTTATTTTACATTTATAACAGCAGCTTTTCTCTGCAGCTCATGGGTGACCCACAAATTTAAATTATATAGTGGTTGATTTACTGGCTGCCTCTGTCCATCAGAGACATAGGCACCAGACCAGGGGTGAATTTCCGATTACCCATCCATTGGTCCAAGATGCACTTAAGTAGGAATAGGGAGGAACTCTGCTTGACATGGATAGGGAGCCTGTTCCAGAGAATGGGAATTCTCTGAGAAACATATCTGTCTCTCCAAAATGTCCTATTAATGTTGCAAGCAAAACGTGGGTCTTTTAATCTATTAGTTCTAATGCTGTTTGTTTTGTGGATGTGCAGAAATTTCATCAAAACATGGTCAAGGGATACCTTATATGCAAGGCAAAGATCACATCTTAGAATTCTGTATGATACGGAGTAGGGAGACAGGGCTCTGAGGTTGCCAGAGAAGGACATTGTGTTTACTCTCTGTATTTTTTTTTTATGAAACCTTTGTAGATGCTCCTGTTGCTGAATGTGCCTGGTCAGGTACATATCGAAGGTGACATTATACTCTATGATGGGTCTGATGAGGGCCAAGTACAGTGTTATGATGACCTCTCTGGACCTTGATGCCATGCACTTGCTTATAAGTTGATCAACATAGAAATTTTCTGACTATCTTGGACATATGTTGGTGGAAGGATAGGTTACTGTCTACACAAGTTCCGAGATCCCTGACTAGTGAATGGGAGGTTGGCATAATGGTTAAGATGTTTACCTTGTGGACACAAACTACAGGGTTTAATTCTCACAAGGGGTAATTGGTTAAGTTTAAATGGCCCACAAGGGCAGTTAGCCTAGTAACAATTTATAAACCTATCAAGTTTTAGGGGTGTATTTTGATGATGTAGTTACTCAGGATGGCAGGTTTCCAAAAAGGTACTATAACGCATTTTATGGTATTGAGTTTTAAGCCATGGATTTAGCACTATGCATTTGTCTGTGTTAGACCTTCCAGAAGGGTGATGTCATCTTGGGAAGATTCAGTGACTGCTCCCATTTCACAATCATCTGCAAACTTGGTTAGCCAGAGGCCTTTGACATTGACATTGATTTCCTAGAGGTAGATGCCAAAGAAGAGTGGGCCTAGCACATAGCCCTGGGAGACTCCACTGGTGTATGGCCTCTTTGTGTAGTTGGTCTCATTGATTCTAATTTCCTGGGTCCTAACAGTGAGCCAGCTAGCTATCCAGCATGTTGCAAAAAGGTTTATATCTAGTTCTGTAAGTCTGTTAACAATACCCAAGAGGGTTATTGTATCAAATGCTTTAGCCGGATATAGGTATGCATCATTTACCCACATCCATTGCCTTAGTTACCTTTTCAAAGAAGTCCACCAGATTCATTAAGCATGACCTTCCTTTAACAAAGCCATACTGGGATAGATCCAGCATCTGGAGGTCTCCTGTGTCCTTGCAGATAATTTCTATGATAATTCTTTCCATGGCTTTGCAAATAAGACTAATCAGACTAATGGGTCTGTAGTTTCCAGGATCTGATGAATGTCCTCTTTTATGAAGGGGGATGACCATTACAGTCCTCCATTCATGTGGCTAAAAGCCTATTTAATACTACAGTTAAATAATGACTCCAGGGATCATGATAAGTCATTATCGGGGCCCATTAAGGCCATGCTGTTGGCCTTAGTGAGTGCAGCCAGTACCTGCTCCCTAGTTATAGCTGGAGGGGTTATGTCTGAGGGTATTTTGGAAGGGAATTTTGGGGGCGAGAAGGGATAAAGTTAGAAATGAATTTGTCTGCTAACAGGTTTGCTAAATCACCAGACTCAGTGAATGTAGCACCATTAACCACCAGTTCTGCACATTGTTATGTGCTGTCCTTGAGGTTCTAGACATAGCTGTAGAAGGCTTTATGGTTATCTTTCACCTGGGAGACTACCTTATCCTTAAAGTTGTCTTTGTTTGACCTAATAAGTCCTATTAGTTTCCTATTTAATTTGATGAGAGAATTTCTACCTTTATGGTAATTACCCTTTCTGATTTTTGCCATCATTTTTTCCATTTGTTGTATATCCTGATTCATTTGGGATGCCACCAGGGTGGTTTATTCCTGGAGCTAGTCCTGGTATTATTTCTGGTAGATACAGCAGTCTTTAGGCTAACATTGCCATGGCTGTACAGAGTTTCTGAGAGCAATTCAGCATAGGCTGCTGTGTTTTCATAATTAGGAGGGGCATTGAATTTTGACAAAAGGTAATTTTCCTCAAAATAATTCCTAACTGTTGTTGGTTTTAATGGGATTATGGAGTTGATTTCTATTTTGAAGGAGAAAGCTTGGACCTTACCAGAAAGGACAAGACATGGGGGGAGGGGTTGCAGCATTCTCCCATATTTGTGATCATGAGGTCCAGTATGTTCAAGCCTCTAGTGAGTGTATTCACTATTTGGTGAAGGTGGATTATATTTATGAAGTCCAGGAATCTCTATGCCTGTAGATTTGAGACCATGTAGGATTTCCAGTCTATAGAGGGATAATTAAAGTCTTCTATGAGTAGGGTGTTAGGTTGGGTGATAAGTGTCTCCAGTAGGCCCAAGTATACATTGTGAGATTTTGGGGACATTGAGGGTGACCTGTATCTGGCTAGGATATGATACAGGATTTTGTCTATAGTGATCTGCACATGGAGGAACTCCAACATGTCATCCTGTCTAACCTGCCTAGGGTATGCTTGTTATCAATATATATTGAGACACTTCCTCCTTTAGCCCTTGTCTGTGTAGCTGCTGGTCTAAAAGTGTGAAAGACACTGAAACCTTGCACTGCCAGGGTGCTCTTTGCCACTTTAAATGATGTCTCAGTAACTGCACAGATGTCTATATTCTCAAGTGTGAGGAGGGCTTAGAGAGAATGTAGTTTTTTATTTAGGCTCCTGGTATTTAGCAGCAAAACCTTAAGGTTCAGTTGAGTTGATTTTGCTATGTTAAGTTTGTCAATCTGGCATTGCCTAAAAAAGGCACTATGGGGCTAGATAAAGTTTTAGCCAGAATTCAAAAGCCTAGAGGGGAAATGTGCAGACCATACTTGGCAAAGCAACATGGTCTGTTAACCATGTCCTCCCAAGTTGACAAATCTTAGAGTGACCCCAGAAAGGTAGCCAGTTGTTGAAATCATTTTTTGCTCATAGTGTGGCTCCATCATTTGTGATGGTAATATACTGCTCAGAGCTAGGCTCGTACCAGCCCGAGACACATAGTCTGAAAGTTCCATAATGTCTGTCTTCATATAGCCCAGGAAAGAACATCTCAGGTCATTTACACCTACATGGACTATGATGGAATCATACTGGTAAATGTGGTGTTGCCTTGAGTGCATGCATGATTTGGCAGATCCTGGCTCAGATAAGAAACTAACAGTTGTCTTCTCCTTGTTTGGCCTGGTTAGAGGGGCATCAGTTTATCTTATAATGGAGTCTCCTATAACGAGAGTCTTAGGGGATGTGATTTGCTTGCGTTAGAGGCTTAATGTTTGGGACTCCACTGAGAATGACAGCATGTTTGGTGTTAGGCTTTTTCCAAGTGCCTTTGGGTTGGCTGAAGCATAACTTTGACAATGGGCAGTCTAGGTGATCTTTGTTGTTTAGGAAAATTGCTTTGAAGTACCAAAGCATATGTTAGTGTTTTTGTGTGTGTGTGTGTGTGTGTGTGTGTGTGTGTGTGTGTGTGTGTGTGTGTGTGTGTGTGTGTGTGTGTGTGTGTGTGTGTGTGTGTTGTGCGCTATGTGAGATGGGTGTGGACATGGTTTTGACAACCTTATGTGTGCTTGTATGTGGGAGTTTATCCTCCAGTGTCATTGTGTAAGTACACCTCTTACACAGGGTGTCTGTTTCTTTAAGGATTAAGTAGTTGTCAGTAAACAAGAGGTTACTGCTACATTATCTTAAAATGCCCATCTCCATCAAGCTGGCTGGAAGGTAGGAAATTGCATATCCATACTGTTGCAGAAAAATATATTGTCTCATTATTATTCTTCACAAAATGCATATTAATTTGCTGTTTCTTCACAAATGAGTCAAACAAAATGTTTATAATATGTTTATGTTCGAAACATAGTGTAATATAGATGCATGATTATGCAAAATCTAATTCCATATAAGTTATAGATTTATATTTCAAGTGTCTTAACAACTGCATTCTCTTTATAGTGTACCTTTGTAAGCTCTGGCCTTCTCAGGCTGGGAGAGAAGTCATAAGGATGTCTGTAAAGATAGTGTACTGGTACTGAATGATACAAGGTCAAAGAACAGATTGTTAGGGCAGGTGGTCTGTGTTTTAAAAAGACAGATTTTTCAAGTGTTCATGCGAAGATCTAAGCGAGAAGCACAAGGGCACAAACTATTTTTAAATTGTATGATTTTTTAAAAGCTATGTTACATCAAAGTTCTGCATGCATGCAATTGATAAGGAAAGGTATATATGTAGTATTTTTTTTCTTCTTGAAGACTAATCTGACATTTTGAAAAGGCAGTCTCCCTGCACTGTTTATGGAATAAAGCAGTACTTTACATGTTCTGAAGTGTTATTCTTGACTCAAGACTAAAAAGGTAAAACCTCTTTGTTATTAGTTGTGTACCTTAACAATACTGTCCAGTTCTTTGATTGGTGAGCTACAGGGGGGTGGTGTATTGGGGTTAGAAGGCTATTAAGGGTGCTTTGTTGGTGCAAAATGATAAGGGTGCTTTATTAAATGTTACTAAGTTTATTATTTACAAAATAGTGAATTCTACTATATTTGTAGGTGATACGACTCAATGCCCAACTAGCTGCCCTATATTGTTGCTTTACAGGGTACAGTTTTATGGACCACTCTACAGGGAAAAGTTGCTTTCTAGGTGTTTCCTACTGTACAGGGCACTGATAACAAACACCAGTGCCCTGTACAGATTTAGCAATCAAAGGTACTTAATTTTGCTTGAATGGCACTGGATAAAAGTAAAACACTTCTGGAATGCAGGCTAGGATTCCAAGCTTTGTTGAGCTCCAGGAAAATAGGAGACAATATGTAGTGAAGGACATTTACTTAAGAGCAATATTGGTCTCTTGGGTGGGTACTCATTATCATGGATCATGGAAAACAAAAAATAATTTATACAGCAGACAATAGCAATGGAAGAGTGAAGGAGGAACTGTGGGAATCAAATTACCATAAAGGGTGGAGACCAGAGAGACAGCCTTATAAAAACAACACAGCAGAAGGGTGGGAGGGTACAACTTCAAATGTTCTAATATCGACCCCTATTCAGCAAACGCTGACAACATCGAACATACAGAACAGCAAATTTTTTCCTAGGGAAAACATTTGCTGTTCCGAAACACATACACACAACACAAGCACTCCAAACAAACAGCAATCCACACACATATACCTAAAATCTTACAGCTAACCCTACACTAAACTGTACAAACACCACTAACTATGCACTTACCTTAACCCAAACCCAAACCCTAAGGTCCGTCACTATTGCACACTCACCTCACCCGCACCCTAATCCTAACTCACCTACATCGCCCTAACCCCCACATCCACACAATCGCACACATACCTAATCTGCACCCTAACCCTAACTCATCTAACCCATGCCCAGTCGTACACTTACCTGAACCCGACCCATAACTTTCCACCACAGCGCTGAAAATAGCGAAGCGATAGAAACGGACAACCAAATTCTTTCCCTAGGAAAAATTTGGTTTTCAGTCGTTTCACTATTTTCAGCATTCGCTGAATAGGGGTCAATATTAGAACATTTGAAGTTGTGAAACTTCGATGTTCTAATATAGACCCAGTTATTCACAGTTCCATACTGCTCCAAGTCTATATAAAAGATTCACTCTCTCTCTCTCTCTGTAGATATATATATATATATATATATATATATATATATATATATATATATATATATATATATATGGATCTACTGCTTTTGGTCGAATTACATATGGTCGAAAATGAGTTCAGGCAGTTCACTTCACCGAAAATGCATTCCACTGAAAACCCATTTGGTTGAAAAAGGAATATAGCCCCTGCCCCACTGCAGTGTGACCCTGGAGTGAAAATATAAAATTAGGGGATGTGGGGGGCACAGCCCCCCACATTGGTGGGTGTGGGTGGCTATGCCCCCACATAATTGCAGTGTATTCACTATTATATACTTGTATATCCATTAAAAATACATTGAAACATATAATGTCAGTAAAAACTAGTTGCAAAATGCAGGGGGCTGTGCCCCCCACACCCCCCCAACTTTATATTCTCACTCCAGGGTCGCACTGCTGTGGGGCAGGGGCTTTATTCCATTTTTGACCAAATGGAATTTGACCAAATGAGCTTTCAGTGAAATGAGCTTTCAGTGAAGTGGGCTGCCTGAACTAATTTTTGACCAAAATGTATTCAAAAAAAAAAGTGGTGTATATGTGTGTGTGTGTGTGTGTGTGTGTGTGTGTGTGTGTGTGTATGTATATATATATATATATATATATATATATATATATATATAAATGAGCTTTCAGTGAAATGAGCTTAACAGTGAAGCCTTATGGTCCTTTAAGGCAGCCACATAACTTGTTCTTACTGCTACTGCACATGTGCAATCACACATAACACATCAAGAAGCATGCACAATGCACAAGCACTACTGCTGCTCATACTTCCCTGTGGCTACACCAGACTTCTAACCACTCTTCCTGCAGACTATAATGTGGCCACAAGAAAGATAGTTAATTGAGCTATCCATCATGCACACTTGCCTAGCTGCATTCATTATTAATGATCAGTCTGGGACTCATTGTGCACATGCAATAAACAGAGAAGGGATAGCCTCGATTGTGAGCACATTTTTTCCTGAATCCTAAGGTATGTCCTACCCCAAAAGTCAAGAATCAACTGGCTGAACCTCTGTCATTTTGCAGAAATCTTTAAAAAGATGCAGTGAATAAAAAATACTTCAAAAAAAAATTCATCCATGTTGCCTCCAGAGCATACTATCTACCAAAACTGATCATTGTTTCAAATATTTCTTCTATAATACTTGTTCTTCTAATGTACTTTCCATGCAAGGGATGCTTTTCTGTGTTTGTCCTTAATCTTTGAGGAATTCCTGGGGTCAGGAAAGCTAAAAAGTTGGGAAAAATATTCCAGATAAAGCAAAGTAATGTTGATACATACACACATACTTACACACACACACACACACACACACACACACACACACACACACACACACACACACACACACACATGCACACACCACACACACTGCACACACACACACACACACACACACACACACACACACAGAGACACACACATGTACACACACACACGCACACAGGCACACACGCACACACACACACACACACACACACACACACACACACACACACACACACACACACACACACACACACACACCTGTGCAAAAAACACCACAGAGTGCATATATGTGCAGTCCATGATTCTTTTGTTGGTCCTTCCTATGCCTCCAACCATCAGCTGTTTGGCACTTTTGCTCCTAACTTAGTACTCCTGGTGTTATCCTGTGAGGTTGCACTACCCTGGCTATCAGCTGGTTAGGGGAATGGAAGTGGAGGTAGCAGTCAGCAGCAGCATCACATATACTTTCCTGCATGCAGGAGCTTTTTCTTATGCCCTACCCACCCTACATAGTATCATTTTACCATGAGGCTTGAAGAGCAATGAGGCATGGTCTGTAAAAATATGTTGGCTTTAGACATTCGAGCAACCTCATCTCCTTGGTAATCCTGCACTCCAAGCCTAGAAATCATTCCAAGTCCCAGCCTGCACTAGGGTTTAATGAGGTACCCACCTGTACACTTACATTCCCTCTCCCACTGGGTATACCTATCTTGTTGTTGTTCCATTATTCACCTGGATTGCTAAGTGAACCTAGATCACTGCAGTCTGTGACTTGTACAACAAAGAAACAAGTAACAGAATTGCATAAGCACAATATGAAGACACATGCATAGCACAGAAAATATCCATATTACATTTTTATGCACATAAAGCAAATCATTTATCCTATTCAAGTATATGTCAAGCAACATATTACACTACTGTATTTTATCATTATGAGTAAATGCAATTATTGTACAATATTTTGAACATTGCATCTACTAGCCACATTACACAACTAAGCTGATTCGCAGTAGTATTATTTACAATTCATTGATCTCCACAGTGATGCCAAAAGCATATTGACAGGTACATTTAGTTTAATGTAATTACATTTAATCCTGTTGTGGGCTAAACTGTTCAGTAGCCGAAAAGGTTGTAGCCAGTGACAATAATTAATACATCTGAGTGATATGTAGCTAAATGGGTCTATATGGCTAGACAATAGTCATACGAAGTTAAATAAGTCATATACTGGGTTGCATATCAGAGCACTAAGGTCATCATATTACAAAAGTCATGAATGCAATTATAACAGGAGTTAAGTAAGAATACATACCTAGACTAAAGGACATATATAATTCTATTTAACAGGTTTCAACCAGTTAAGTATAAGCATATGTCTTAATTAAAGGCCTTACACTGCTCTGTTTAATCAGCTCTCAGCCATACAGTATTACTTTTTGCACTTACTAACCCATATGAACCAGATTTACAGTAGCGAGGCTCATTTAAAGGAATTCACTGTTCTACTAATTATACTATGTAACCCTAACAATCTGGTTTTATGGTCTGATTCTGACTAGTCTGCTCATATATCACTCCAAACCCTTTTTCAAAAAACCCTTGTACTCATATACATAGTGCACACTGATGCACAAGCACTCTGTGCACTACATTTAGTATGCCATTGTTCAGAACTGAGACTTACAGAAATGGATCATGGTCCTTAATGATGGTATACAAAAGAAGCCTGTTTTTATGAACTGTACACAGGGGTACGTAAGGTACGTAATAAACAGTGGTGCCCTTAGTGCTTTTGCACTGAATTCATCCCTCATCCCATCTGCAACCAGCAGCTACTATACCATGCTGTGTTACATGACATTGAAACAACACAGCAGGGAACAATTAAGTACTAAGGTGTGCTTTGAATTCCTGCTGTGCTGTGCCCAATTGCATTGCCTATGAGGGATTCACAAAGCTATATAGCAGCAGAGCTAGGGTTTAGTACTATATGGTAAAGAGGGGATTTAGTGCTGTGTGAAATCTCATTGGTGGGAGGTGAGCAGTCTAACTATATTGGGATAGGATAAGATATGGTGGTGGTGGTAGCAGGGTTACCTGCACCACAGGGAACTTTACTGCTGGTGTAGTTTTTCCTACAGTCAAAGGAGGTTTTGATTTTTTTTCAAGACAGTGTTAATATGTTACTTAGCTCTGTATGTTGATCAACATACTAGCAGAAAAAAGGATCACTGCACTGACTAGTATAACACGATCATATTGTACATGACTGGGGTTCTCCAGGTTACCTTTTTGGGACCAGCGAGTGCACTAACTGTATCATGTGGTTGAATTATGTATGTTTGGGTAAGGGTGATTTGCATATGTACACCATACATAGAAAACTATGGCTCCATAACGGGGTAAGACTACCTAGAATTCCTTACCCACTGTGTACCTTTCTGTATGAATTACAAAGGGCTTTAGTACAATGTTCTCTGGTGTTTTGACACTATACCATTTGAAGAGCAGCCACATTCCTTAACTCATTGACAACTACAGATTAATGTGAACATAATGTTTCCTTACAATAGATATTTCACTGAAAGTAAAACCCTAATTTCTCACTATATCTGTTCAAATTCTGATGTATGAATGCATATAGAAGCATCATGATAGCTAGAAAGCAGGATTACATTGTACTAGCATGAATGTCAGAGTAAACATTATCTAACTCTACTAATCAGCAATGAGATGGCTTACAAGCTTCTCAGGACAACAAATAACCCCCACTTATCATTTGATCAATGTTTAACCTTCTTGATTTTTTTGAAAAACATTTGTAACTTTAAGTAAACTGACTTAGGTTATACAAGAGACTGCAATTAACATATTACATTACAGAAGTAAGCCATTAAAAAGGTGTTCACTTATTTAGTGCCACATATGTGTTTATTTAAGAAGACTAAGAATTATTTAGTATACTGTGCTGTATTGTACTGTACTGTGCTGTACTCAAGTCCATCAACCAAGGAACACTCACTCTACATTTGCAAACCCTCATACTTAAATTGACTTGTACACTCAGCTAACTCTAGACCCTGCAATGCAGTGTTATCAACCATCCCATCTTTTAAATGATGATAAAAATGTTCTTAGGTGTCTTAAGTACTTAAAAGGGTATTGATCTGCTAGGATAATTAGAAGCCTAGCCTTACATCCCGTAGTAATTTTTTAGCCTTTATATTGTCCATATGCATTACCCAGAGTGAGCAGAGCAAGGATATGTTAGGATGTTATTTGTTTCCCCTTTCTATAACAGGCATGTGTAGTAAGCTGTGGGAGAATTTACAATTTCCCAAATAGTTATCCAAATTTTGAGTAAAGTAAAAGAAGTACTTTGTTTTATGTAGAGTGGAAGACAGTTCCATTGGAGCAGTATTCTCTGCTACACATATCTATCCCTCCAATATGTTCTGTGTTGCAAAATATATATTAATATCCCTTGATTGCTTGCTTACACTATCATTAATATGTAATAGGTCTAACAGTATAGTGTCTGCTGAGACTGTATATACAACGCAGAGGTGCAGAGGTCACCTCTGTATGATACCAGGAAGAGGGATAAAGCTTTGTATTTGATCTGTGAGGATCTTTAAAAGCCTAGCCATACATTCCCATGATGGTTTTAGCCCTTATATTTTAGGTATGAATAACAGAGAGATAAGAAGAAAGCATTGCGGTTATTCCAGCTGTGTCAAGTATTTGGAGAAGTACATACTGAAATTGGCATCAAAATTAATGATTGGCCTAATGAGTGCTGAGTGCAGTGGAATGATTACATCCCTGGACCTGGATACCATACCTTTAGATATAATCTGAGTGATCAAAAGGACTTCCTTACAATTGTGGATATGTGATGACTAAAGGACAGTTTGTTGTTGACATAGGTTCCCAGATCCCTGAATACAGGATCAGCTTTCTTGTAAAACAATACTGTTATACAATCCTTGGAATTTAGGTTTTGTACATGGTTTTGAAAGCAATGATTTGTTTAGAAAAGGCCCTCTTCTTGGATCTTGGTGTCCTCTGGGGAGTTTCTGATGTCACCAAATTTACAGTCATCTGCAGACTTAGCCAGAGTCTAAACATTTGCTTGGACTGAACCCTGGCTATACTGTTAGTGACAGGTACTTTGGAAGAGGCAGAGCTGCCCACTCTAATTTCCTGTGTTCTATTTGTGAGCCAATTTACTGTCAAACAAGTTACATAAAGGTTTACTTTTAATTTTTTTTCTGCAGGGCTTTTGAGTTTCTAATACCATGACAGGAATGGACCCCATTCCTAAGTCAAAGTATGATTAAAGTTCATGAAATTAGTACTGTTTCAATCTTTGATGTTAGCCAGAAGTGCTCTTTGCAGTAACCACAATGTGCCCAGCATTGACTCCTTCTGCAATTCATGCAGAGTTACATCTATCGATAACATATCTAAGTACGATTGTAAATTATTTTTTTACAAGGCCCATTGCTCCTACTACTATTGTAACTAAATGGGTTTTCTTCTTCCACATTCCTCATTTCTGCCTCCAGGTCTTGGTATTTTATGACTTTGTGCCCCTCTTTATGTAAGACACTGTAGTCACTGGGTATAGTAGTTTCATTGATCAGTACTATTTCTATCTTGTTTTCATGGGCTACTATATCTGGTTTTCTCACATCTATGTTTTGAGCTGTTTGTAATGGGTGATCCTATGTGATATAAACCTCATCATTTTCTATAATACTTTGTGGGTCATGTTTTTCAGCTACTTCATTATTATAATGTTTGCACAATCATTATGCCTTTCGGTATACAGTCCTTCTGCCATTAGTATTTCATAACCAGCAATAAGATGTGTGACTGTTTCCAATTCTGTTTTACAAAATCTACATCTGTGTGTTTCTCCCACATGTTCAATGGACTTTGTAAACCAACATGTACATAATCCACTAAGTTGGGCCACCAACATTAACCTTTTGGTTTAAATTTACCTCTCCTTAACCATTCCTGTGTTCGATCCTGATCAACATGAGGTTGCCCCAAGAGGTTTTCTATACTTGCAACTGTATTTATGCATTTTCCACATTTCTTGCTTTCTCTTCTGATCTTTCACCTTATATTCTTTCTTTTGTTTTTTGGTAAATTCATTTGCTGCCTTATTTTTATCTACTTCTGGTAGGATTTCCATTCCAGCTGGTATGATTTCCATTCCAGCTTGACACCAATATGCTTCTGCTAAACTAAGCCGAGAAGTCATCTTTGACTTATTCTCCTCATGTTTTAAAACTTTCACTACATTTGGGTCTTGTAAGATCAGCAGCTATGTATGCAGTCCTATGATTGCAGATCTATACATGCAATGAATTTCTAGGAGGCCCATCCCTCCTTCAGAACAAGGGATATGTAATCTTGGTATACACTGATTTTTATAAATCATTTGATAAGCATGAAACACCTTTCTTGTTTTCCTCCCCACCTGATCCAGTACCTTTTGGGACCAGTCAGTCACTCCAAAACTGTAAGTTAGAACAGGAAGAGCAAATTGGTTTGTAGCTTAGACGTTGTTCCTAGAAGTCAATGCTGTTTTCAGTATTAATTTTAGTCTACTAAAATATTCCTTGCTGAGTTTTATTCATATTTGTGTATGTTTTATTGTTGATCCTTCAAGTCCCAGATATTCATACACACCCTCTTGCTCTAGTTCTTTTATATCCCATTGCTGTCCCAAACTGATGTTTTCTTGGTGCTGCAGCTTTCCTGCTTTAAAGGTTGCTTTAGAACATTATCAAGACCAAATGACATTCCTATGTCATCTGAAAAAGATTTAACCATTTGCAGTCATGCTTCCAATTCCTCATCTGATGAACAATACAGTTCTAAATCATCCACAAAAAAGAAGATGAGATGTCTTTGCACTTTGTTGTTTTCTGGGAGCCAAACTGTAGCCATAACCTAATCTACTAAGTAGACAGCTTAATGGGTTAAGGGCAAGACAAAAGTGACAAAGAGTCACCCTGTAATATCCCCCTTTGAATTTTTATCCCTGGAATGTTTTTTTCCTTATCATTGAGAGTTTATCTATGATGCCTAAATGTGGGGTGGTGTTGAAAACCTCAGTAAAGTCTAGATATGTGGTATGTATGATTTGCCCTCATTTATTGCTTCAGTAGATATTTTCCTGGCTTGGCTGATTTGTTACAAACCATTGTAGTAAAGTATGCTGTATTCCTACATTTCCTGACTGCATAAAAGGCAACCATGTGCTTCACTTTCATAAAACAGTCTTCAAGCAAAACCTGGGCCATAGAGAAAGGGCATTTACAATGAACAGACTACATAATACAAAAATGTTGCATAATGTGCAGTATAAATAACAACAGAAAGTTGCATTCAGTGGCAGATTAAATGTATCTTGAGCCCCAAGATGTATGCAAACAATGGACACCCTCACAGTAATGTATTTCAAGTTTCACACATATATATAGTAATCACAGTAAAGAATACTAATTTATGTGCACAAATGCACACTAGTTTTGCAATACCAGATTAGTGACATGACTATTTGAAATCAGTTTATGGCAACATGAAACATTATTTACATCCACAAATGACTCCCCTCTGTTACCCACCAGGCATAATCCCTTTGTTAACTAATTACACCTCAGACAACTGATTGTGATAAAAAAATAATGGCTCATAGTCATATATTTCAAGTTTGTTTCACACAAGCACATAGTGGCCACAGTAAAATATTCCAGCTTACTTCGCACAAATGTACCCTAGCCCTGTAAATTTGGACTAAATACTGTTTACAAAGAGAGGGTGACAAGAGGGTAACTTACTTTCATCTACAAATAGGTCATACCCTCCCAAACCTGCCCAAAAGTTATAGACATTTAGTTAACAGAGTACACATCAGGCATTTGATTGTGATAAAAATTATGATCATGGTAATATATTTCACATTTGGTTCACAGAAACACATAGTAACCAGTGAAGCCTTAGTAAAGTATTACAACTTAACTTCCCACAAATGCACACTAGTCTTGCAAATCTACAATAATAATTGATTAAAATGAACACATGACCAGAGGGTAAGGTACTTCCATCCTCAGAAAACTTCCCACTCCACCCAACAGTTATAGCCAGTGTGCTGACTGTCTACACCTTAGATAAGTAACTGTGATGAAAAATAGTAGGCACATAATAACTGTATTTTAGCCTCATTTCACACAAATAGTGGTCAATATTTCTACTTGCTTGACAAAAATCATTTTAAACCTACAAAGTCAGAATAATGACTAAACAGCAGTAGTCAGTTATTTTCTTCTACACAAAGCCTCAGAACCAACAATTATAGTTATTTTGTTGTATGTGAACTTTGTAGATATCCAACTGTAATAAAATAAAACTAAGCAATACAGTTGCTACATACTGTATTTCAAATGGCTTTATAAAACATACAAATATAGCTCTTTAAATTTTACCACAAGAATCAAGGACAAAACCAAATAATCAGGAGACAAAGGCACAAACTTATGGACAGATAATGGGGAAACAAATGCTGAAAATCAGGGCAGATTATTAATAGTGCCCTTTTATACTTAGAAAGTTGCTAGAACAACAGCTTTGGCATTAATATGCATTTTCTAAAGGATATGAGCCTGGAACTCAATGCCTGTCATTATTTATTGACTGTAATCCAATTCATTGCCAGAAAAAAAAAAATTTCCAAGGAACAGACTAAAAATATGTACCAAAATCAGGGGTAATGCATACATCTACTCACCAGTAGCCCTTACCACACCCATCCCCCAGCAAACTACTCTTGCAGGTCTCTACCTCTTAGCACAAAAATCAAGGATAAAGCCAAAACATAACTGAAGGACAAAGGTGCAAAATCAAGGTCAGATTTTAGATATTGTTTGCAAGTACATAAAAAGCTTCTAGAAAAACAGGATTCACATTGCCATACATTTTTTGAAGGATGTGAAATTTGAAATTCAAACACAGATCTTATGAAGCTCAGAAATGAAATATGAGACACAAATCAGGAACATTCTGCTGATACAGAACAGTTGAGAAGTATACACATATATAGTCCACAGCCTCAGAAAAGTACTCTCTCAATCTTTTAGTGCAAGAATCTGGGACATAACCAAAAGGTAATACAGGGCAAAGGCCCAAAGTCAAGTCAGGAACAAATTTTAAATATTGTTCTTCCATATTCAGAAAGCTACTAGAATAACAGGATTTGCATTAGCATGCCATTTCTAAAAGATGAAGTCTGAAACTCAAATTATATCATTACTTATCAACTACAATCCCCAAAGGTTGCCATAAAGCTACACATTTTATGAGGAACAGAAAGTTGAACCAAGATCAGGAACATTATGCAAAATAAGGGACAGACAGCCCCCACTCCAGCAATATACTCACAGCACATTTTGTGTAGGGATCTGAGAAAAAAGCCCAGAATGAGACACACTTTTAAATATGCTCTTATATACTGAGAAATCTGATAGAATGGCATGTCTTGTATTTGTATTCACTTTCTGAAGGATACGATTTATGAAATCTGATACTTAAATAGATGTCATTACTTATGACTGCAGTCCTCAATGATTTGCTAGTAAACTACAAAGTTTATGATGAATTGATGAAAATATGAGACAAAATCAGGGAGGGACAGTTGAGTGGGATGCTGCCAGCTGACCTTTCATCATCATGAGGAAAAGACCAACAATATCATAGGATCATAGGAGATTATTAGGCTAATGGCCCTGGGTCCTTACAAGCTTAGCCAAGCATTTATCCTTTAAAAGAAACCTCAGTCAGCACCTGTCGCCCCTGTCAGTGAAGGACACAGGTGGAACCCCTGGGACAAATTTGTGGTTTCCCATCCACTCATCAAGGTTGCACTTGAAGAGGGTCAGTGAGGTACTCTGTTTGACATGTATGGGAAGTCTATTCCAGGAATGGAGCAGCCTCTGGGAGACAAACCTGTCTCTCCAGCAGGTTTTGTTGATGTAGCATATTAGATTCAAGTCTTTCAAGTGGATAATGCACAAGGAGTTAGACTTATGGATATGGAGAATCTCTAGTAGGACAGGGTCCAAGATTGCCTTGTAGGCAAGACACAGATCACCTCTGAGCAAGCTGTACGATACCGAGTAGCATGATAGTGATTTGAGCCTGTCCACATAGGACAGGTATTGGAGGCCATGGATTCTCTTTGTGAGGTATTTCAGTGGCCATTCCAGTTGGTGCAAATGTTTGGAGAGGTACATACCAAATGAGGTGTTATACCCAATTATTGGTCTAATGAGGGAGGAATACAATATGAGGCAAAACCAAGGATAGTTGCAAAGATGTCCACTGTTGATATATTATCTAGTTGCCTTCAAGCCCAAGGGAAAAAATACTTAGTTACCTCACATTCCATCAGCTGCATCTCCAACCAGAAATCATGTCTTCACTGTTTAATATTCATGGTCTTTCTGCACTGGAGAGGTACAGAAAGTTTGGAAACTGATTGGTTAAGTGCATTGCCTCCTAAACGCCAGTCCACTTAACTGACCACCGCATACATACCTCCAACGTCATAGCACTCCTCTCCTTCTTTTGTCACAGGGCCCTGGGTAGCCACCTGAATTGGCCAATTATAATCTGCCACTGATTGTATCATTATTACATTATTACAGTGAAATATAAGCTGCAAAAGAAACTTTACAAAACATTTTAAGTGCACCTATGCTCCCGTGAATCACAATAGAAAAGACTTTAGTAATGATATGAATAAGTAGGTATAAACAGCTTGCTTAGATACTAATGAATGGGTAGGCAGTCTGTCCAGGCATTAGATGAGTTGGTTGCTAAAGCAAAGTGCGATACATACTACAACAATGAAAGCAGAATTAGAAAGCTATACAATATTTTTCATCATAACACAGCATGAAAACAGATAATATAAAATACAAAATTATATAAAATTGGATATTAGGAGTAATTATACTTTTTCTACAAGGGCTGTTATTTATGTTATCAAGTACCCTTGCAGTTTATTTTATATAGGTGGAACAAAAATATAATTTTCTGTAAGAATAAAGGAACATCTTAAAAGCATAAAAATGAGGAAAGAATTAGTCCATTAGCAACACATTTTACTAAGGAACATGGGGAAGAAGTTCATGGTTTTGCAGCTTGTATATTAGAACAGACAAATTGGAATATCAGATGTGGGGCCACTTTGAAAACTTATTTACATTATAATGAGTTTATTTTTATTTTAAAGTTTAATTCTCTAATTCCTAATGGCTTAAATAATGGATAAATATTTTTATATGACTAATTGTTGTTTTAATTGTGACTTTATTTCCTTTTTGTATGTATATTTATATGTGATGTTTGTATTTTTTATCCTTCCTGGAAGGCTTCTTTTGGGCAGCTAGGGGAATATACCTGGTTTGCTGGATGCCCATGTAGTTTTTATTTTATATGATCTTTTTCATATGTTATGACATGTCAAATGGTGGGACTTCTACCTTTAACCAGACACCCAGAATTTTAAGAAGCAATTTGAATCCATCCATCCACAACTCCTTTTTTACATTTTTTTGCACATGGGATTGGGGTGTCACTTCAACAGTGACAGTCATCTTCCACCGAGGTTTAAAGTGATTTAGATAATATACAATACAGTATGGAAGAATTTGTAAGTAATACTGATAGTAGAAATGGTTATGGAAGCTGATATGGATGTCTCGCTGTGAATTATTTGAGTGAATTTCTTGAACTGAAGTACAATGTGGTGATTTTTTTCATCTTTTGTACCTGCGAGTAACATGAATTTATTACATGAACATGGTGAGTTGTTTAAAGAAATGGAAAAGAACTTAACAGAAATTAAAATACTCTTTGATGTATCTGTTCTAAAGAAGTATGTTGAACTTGATTTAATGCCACGGGGCTTGCTTGCTTTCAAAATGCCCTCCGCACCTTTTGATTTGAGTGACCCAGAATAGAAAGGGCTGTTGATTAAGATGGACAGCTGTAGCACATCAATGTGCGTTGGAATGGGCTTGAGTTGTAATTGAGACAGACTCTGTTAAGCAGATAATAATAAGATCAGTGTGCTTGCTTCTGATTTTTCTATTACAGTACAGTTGCTAAACTTGAAAGTAAAAGATATTGACAACAACTTGATGGACCTAAAGTAAAAGAAGCTTGACTCTGGTTTTAGGGATTACTTTGCAAATGTAGCACTTATATGGAAGAAGGACACAGGTGCCAATAACAGAAAGCATACCACTCAACTGTCCAGATGTTTGCCTCATATTTTACTCTATTCCTCATAAAATTTGTGGTTTTCTAGCAAATAACTGAGGACATTTGAGTGTCAAACTTCATATTCATCAGAAAATGCATGTTAATGTATAACATTTTATTCTAGCCCCTTTTTAAGTTTATAAGAGCAGTATTTAAAATCTGTCTTTATTTTTGGACCTTTGTCCCCCCATTATTCTAGGCTTTGTCCAAATGTTTTGAGTATGGGAAGAAGGGTAATGCATCAGACTACCAATGAAGTAATGGTGGTGTGGCTTCATCATCCATGGCATTATCTTCCTCTTGGAGTTCCTTACATCTAGTCGATGTGATAACTGGCATGCCAGCTTTGAATGATAATGATGGCACAAACAATGAACAGAGGCAGCATGGGTATGGAAAATTAAATGGAAATGTTTGTTCGTTTGGTAAAAAAGGAGATATGAGCAAGAAGGCAGGGATGCTTATTACCAAAAAGTAAGGGTAATTGTAGATATAAACATCTCCTCTTCTGATAAAATGGACTGCATAAAACTTCCTTCAAACTCTGATTTTTTTACTGTGATTTTTGAGAACTATAATGATAATGTGATTGCTATGTCTGGCATCTCTTTGTCAGAGCTGGAACTTTCAGTTTTAAATTTGTGATTAAGATTGTTCTAACTGTTTGACCTCAGTGTTATAAGGGTAGAGTTTAATGTTTTAAATTGTGTAGAAAATCACAGTTATATTTTTTGCTAATAATGCTGCTGTTGATAATGCTTTTGATTCATCTCTGGGTTCTTGTGATGAGGATTCCTTTTTCATGCTACAATGTTTCTTTTGAACCTAATGCTTATAGTCCATTTTGTTTAGAGACTATTAAGATTCATAATGATTTTATACCTCCTTTCACTAATAATGGTAGTATTAAATTTTTTTCATCTGCTCTTAATTGTGAGGTGAGGGCACTTTTTAATGAATTTGATAACAGTAAAGGAGATTTTAATTTAACTAAGGAACAATGTCTGGGTCCTAAGAAGCTAAGTGATAATAAAAATTCGATAATTAAGCAGGCTGATGGGGGGGCATTAGTATTAAATGTTTTTAACAATATAATAAGATGGGTATGGATCACATTAGTAATGTAACAATCTATCAGCCTAAAACATTAGTTTAGTATAATTTAATGTTGGATGAATATTCTGGATTATTGGATAAATGTGTCAGGTTGGTTATTTTACATAAAATTATGTAGAAATGAAGTTATTTAAACTGCCTGGTATTCCTATTGTTTCTGGTATCGGTACTATAATCGAAAACATAGGTAAAATGGTTAGTATACTGCATTTAAATAAGGGCTTTAAAATTTTGCATTCATATATCAGGGGTACAACTTATTTTTTACAAAAATATCTATTATAGTTTGGAAGTCTAAGAGTAAGAAGGAGCAGGCTTTAAGCTGAAGACACTCCCTCCTCAGCTTAAATAAGCAAATAAGATTTCTTGTGAAGTCCTCCCAGGCAAACTTCGAATCCAAGTTAGCTTCCTCAACAATGAACAATCATAAGACATTCTTTAGTTACATCTGTAACCTAAAAGGTAAGGCCCAGGTTTGCGCCAAACTGGTAGTTAATGGTAACACATATGCTGAGTGGGTGGACATAGCTAAGTTGTTAACTGACAAGTTTGGTGAAAACTTCAATCCCCTTTCCCCGCCACGTGTACCTCATGACATCCCTACTACCTGTCCCCTACCTTGTATCTCTAAAGAGCAGGTCATAAACGCCATCTCTAAGGCCAAAAACACAGCATCAGTGGGACCTGATAACATCCCAGGCTGCGTCCTACATGGGCTCAAACAAGAATTAGCATCACCATTGGGTATTCTTTTCAGTCACAGTCTAAGCTCCAGCATTCATTACAGCTGAATGGAAAACAGCCACCATTATCCCCTTGCACAAAGATGGTGTTTCTACTGACCACAGGAACTACAGACCTATTAGTCTGATTAGCCTTATCTGCAAAGCCATGGGGAGAATCATCATGGACCTTATCAACAAAGATATAGGTAATCTCCAAACACTAGATCCTACCCAGTTTGGATTTGTCAAGGGGAGATCATGCCTGCTAAACCTGATGGACTTCTTTGAGACAGTTACCAGGGCCCTGGATGAGAGGAAGTTTGTGAATGCAGCCTACTGAGACCTAGCCAAGGCATTTGACACTATGTGTCACTCAGCCATCATTGACAAACTCTCCCTGCTAGATATCAATCCCTATATCATAAGGTGGGTTGTAAACTGGGTCACTGATAGAACCCGTACAGTCAAAATAGGGGAATCCACCTCCAACAGCAGACCTGTAACCATGTGGCATTCCACAGGGATCAGTCCTAGAACCTCTACTGTTTGGAATCTATTTCTCCAAAGTATAAGCTAAAACCAAGGGACTGTGGCTGACAACGTTTGCTGATGACTGCAAACTAGGTGCAGTCATAGAATCTCCAAACGATGTCAACATCCTTTGAGAAGGTCTTACACAAGCAAATGACTGGTGCCAAAGTCATGGCCTCATACTCAATGTAAAACAATGTATTATCATCCCTTTCAGTAAGAGCAATGTTCTTGCAAATTACCACTTTAGTGGCAATACCCTAAGTATGCATTCAATGGTGAGAGATTTGGGCACATAGGTTGACAGCAACCTTGCCTTTGATCACCATGTTTCCACAGTAGTAAGAAGGATATTCTATATTTCTCATCTCATAAATAAGGGCATTGCCTCACAAAAAGGAGAAGTTATAACCTCCCTGTACTCTTCACTCATTAGACCAATAATTGAGTACAACACCCCTTTTGCTATGTACCTTTCAAAGCACCTGCAGCAATTGGAGAGACCACAAAGCTTCCTCACAAGGAAAATTCAAGGTCTTCATCAGCTATCCTGTCACTTTATTCTGTTTCATACAGACTACTCAGAAGTGATCTCTGCCTTGCATGTAAGGTGATCTTTGACCCTGCTTTATTGGAAATGCTTCACATCCACAAGTCAAATTGTGCACAGGTTACTAGCTCTAAGGACCTAAACCTGGTATGTGACATCAATAAAAACTGCTGGAGGGACAGAGTTTTCTACCAGAGGTTAGTACACCTTTGGAATAGACTTCCACTTCATGTCAAACAGAGTACCTCATTGGCCGTCTTCAAACGCGATCTGGATGATTGGATGGGTAACCCTAAATTCACCCATGGAGTTCTACCTGTGTCCCTCTTGGACAGGAGCAATAGATGCTGATCATGGTAACAAGGGTAAATTTGGCTAGGCTTGTACGGGCCCTCTGGCCATTAGCCTAGTAACTTCCTATGGTCCTATGGACTGACATGCGGTGGCTGACAATGGATGTAAATAAGGTTTTATACTAATATTGAACATAGATTTGGTTTGGAGATAGTCTAACATTTTCTGACAGATTCACCAAAAACACATTTTATGTGAATTAATACATTTTTGTTTGAGTAATAATTGCTTCGCTTTTTGGTGAAGTCTTATTTCATCAGGTTAAAGAGACAGCAATGTGTGCTCTCTTTGCTTCTATTTGTTTATTTATAGGAAATTTTGAAAATTAGTATATTTACTCGAATATTTTTTTCAGTATGCTGTTTGCTAGTCTATTTTATTGATGATTTAATTTTTATGTGTAAAGGTGATATGATGCATTATAAAACTTTTGTGGAGGACTTGGACATTAATAGGTTTGGATTATCCTTTCCTGCTTTCTTCCACTTGTCAGTCGTTGACTATTTGGGTGTAACTCTTTGTAGTATTCCTGGTCAGCTGATTTCATTTAAAGTATTTCAGAAATCTGTTTCATCTCTGCATTATTTATATGGTTCTACCTTTCAGCCTGAACATCTTGTATCTTCACTTCCTAAAAGTACTTACAGAAAGGATTTTTTAGAGGAATCTCAAAAGTTGGTTAAACATGTTCTTACTTAGAGGTTATTCTAGTAGTGAGGTATTTAAGGCATATTGGCAGGTTTCAGCTATGTCGTGCTCAGTTTTATTGCTGGGTAATGATCTGAAATACTTTTGGGGGAATCTACCAAAAGAATTTTTGATTGTGAATGGAAACAGGTTTATTTTGTTTCATAATTCAACGTGTTATCTAATTTAATGGCTTAGGGTGTTAAAAAGAAAACAACCTGTCTATTAATAAATTAGTATCTGGTGATCCCCAATTTCATTTTCTAAAGGAAAAAAATATTGGTAATTTTTTTCTGTCATAGTAATTTTTCCATGCCTAAAGCAAATATAGTTGTAGCGATAGAATGCAAGGGCACAGTCCTGTGTGGTAATTGTGCTATCTGTCCTTTTGTGCAGAATGCTTCTGAAAAAATAAATCATAGAAGATTGGATATTATGGGTAGCTATACTTGCTGCACAGGGGCTGTGACTTATGTTATCAGGTGCCCAAGTAATTTATTTTATATTGGTGAAACTAAAAGGTTGTTTTCTTTAAGTACAAAGAAACATCTTAGAAGTATAGGAAATGAAGAAAGAACTAGTCCATTACCAACACATTCCCTAAGGAACATGGGGTGAAGTTCAGGGTTTTGCAGCTTGTATACTAGAGCAGGTTAATTGAAATGTCAGATGTGGATTGAAAAATTATTTACATTATAAGCAGACTATTTTTATTTTAAACGTTAATACTATAAGTCCTAATGGCTTAAATTGTGGATATAATTGGAAAATGTTTTTAAATGATTAATTGTTTTATAATTGGTTATTTAATTGGGACATAATTTTCATTTTGTATGCATATTTATATGCATTGTTTGTTTTTCATCTTCTCTGGAAGGCACTACAAAAACAAATTTGGTTTGGTGGATGCCCATGAAGTTATTTATTTTACTGTATACAGTATCATGTAAAAGCTCAGTATATATCACCCCCCCCATCCTGTTATAAATTCAGCAGCAAAAGACAAAATGCTTTGGTAAAATGCAAAGCTTACGCCATGCAGGCAGTAAACCACAATGTCATTAGACATACAACTTACAAGTTATGTTTGCATATATGATCTCTGAATGATTTTTGAAAGAAAGTAAATTCTCAGGGTCTTAATATTTTCCAAAATGTCCTTCCTTGCTGCAGGTACTGTCTTTAAAGAATGTTCTTTCCAATGTGCTCAGGATGAATGATGTGTAACTGAATGTTGTTGTTGTTTTTGAGCTAAGGTTTGACCAGGGGTTGTGGCAATTTATGATGTATAACATTTTAAAAGTAAAAATGTTGAACATTAGTCTAGCTTTTGCTCTTACAAGAAGCCAGTTGTTTGACATACACCTTTTAACTTGATATTTTTGATTATTTTCTTCTTTATCACCATAAATGGCAATCACAAATTGATTCTACACAATAACCATTCAATTATATACTTTTCTACTAGAGTGCCATGTCCCACCTCAGCAAATATAATTTCCACCATAGTGTACAACTTTATGTTCTTCCCCTTTCTCAGACACTTTATTGCCCATTTCAAGTTATCTGTCATCCTAGAGTCACACAGCCTGTTTTAATCAGTGCGTCCTCCCTTTCTTCTTTCTAGTCATGCTTATCTCTTTTGTTTGAATATCCCTAATGTCCTCATTTTTGTCTAATCCATTCCCCCTTTTTCTTCTAAATTGCCTGCCCTTTTACAGAACCACCTTGGGTCTATGTTTAATCATTGAACAGCACTGTTCACTGAACACTAAACATCAAACATTCCTTTAATCGAAAGGCCAAATCATCATAAAACTTTACATCGAACAATGATAGTTGGCCATCATCAAGGAAGCAGAATGGAGCACTTACTTACCGGTAACTTAGCTATAAGGAAACCTGCCCCTTCCCCACTAAAGTGTGATCTCGGAGTCAGTATATATAATTAGCAGAGAGTGTGGAGGTGCAAGAGGAGGATTAGGTGAACACCGGACACTCCTTATGTGAGGGGCTGCCCCTCCACACCACCCGCTAATTATATATACTAACTTTGAGATTGCACTACACTGGGGAAAGGCTAAGTTACCTGTAAGCAAATAAGTGATCCATTCCACTTCCTTGATGTTGGCCAACTATCATCATTCAGTGTAAAGTTTTGCAATGATTTGGCCTTTCCATTAAAGGAAGGTTTGATGATTAGCATTTGATGAACAGCCATTTGATGAATGTGCTGTTTGATGATTAAACATAGACCCAACCACCTTATCTACTCATGTGAGCTCATTTCTCTAACTTACTCCATGCATCTTTTTAATCTGCCCATCCCATTTAATTATCCACTTATTTGCAGTATTAACCCTTAACAGTTTTCTTTTTCCTGCATTTATTATTTTTTCAACCCATCTAGACATATACATCAGCTCTGTTTTTGTTGCTGCTGTAGCTAACCCCACCTCTTTTCCCTACTATCAGCTGGGTAAAGAACACCACTCACTGTGGATTACCTTGTCATGTACTTATTGACATAACTTTCCCATCTTCTCCAATGGCCCTCAGGTGCCTTACAAACCCACTAAATATGTGTATTGTCTCCCTCATCTGTCTCACCACTAAGCTATGACCTATCTTCACTTTCACTAGAGTTACATCTGATTGGTACAACAGCCACTTTTGCAGATCATGTACTGGAGCTATCCTTTATCATCACTTAACTCCTGGATTTCTACACAGAGAACCTCTTTCTTTCTCTAAGCATTCTTTTTCTCATACCTTTTAACTCTTTGAGGCCTTTACTTTACCACTACTTCCTCAGTTGTGATTGACATATCTTCCATCTCAAACATTTTCTCTCTTTGTCTTATAGGTTACATGAGCCCTACTGTACCTCCCCTTCCTTTTTTCCTTTCTTATCTCCCCACTTTTTCCTCAGGAACAACTTTATAAAGTACAAAAACAAATTTTTACCCCACATCCTTAAATACATTAACTTTGAGGTCACACTGCTGGAAAGGAGAAATTTCCTTGCTATCACTGGTCTGCAATCTCACTCTATTTAATAAACAGTTTGGTTTTCAATAAAACTTGGGAATCAGTTAAACAAATATTTCCATTTTGTCGAAACTCTATTCAACAAAGACTGGGACTCTTTTCAGCTCTTGCACCTAGCTCATATAGTTTAGACTCTTGTAATTTAACTTGAGCACTGCCTTCTCAATGATTTTCCAAACCATGAAAATATACTGGCCTACCCATCATTTTTCTAATCTGTCTCCAAGAAGCTTTGATAACCTTTCTGGTATATGGACTTACTGCCTAGTCCTTCTCCTTACTTTCCATGTAAACCACTATGACACTGTCTCCACCAAAATTCTCATCTGTTGACCCCTATTAACCACAAACAAGTACCCCCTAAAATCTATTTCCAATATCTACTCCATGTTTCCCCCATCCACTCCGTGTTTCTTTCATCTACTCTGTGTTTCTCCAGTTATAACCTATCCCTCACTCATCTTCTTCCTTTAACCAATCATAAGAAGCTGGCATATACCTCCTGTACTTTCAGAAGGAGACATTCATCTTGGAGGTTATATTATGTTTTATATTTTATAGTGTATTATGTCTGTTGAAGAATCGTCATCCTAATTAGTCCTGCTCTGTGTCCCTATATGGTCTCTGTACCCTAGCTCTTCCTGTCCAGCTGCCCCACTACCCTGTCTATCAATTCCTTACAATTTTATATTTTATTTTCTATAGGCCAGAGTACACTTTTAACCCATTTATTAGTGACCATTTGAAGGGAACTGCCCCAGACTATTGATTGTTTCTGGCCTTTTTATTTCTGGAATATAAATGGTAGCATCTCCAAAATTGTTTGATATATTCTCATAAATGTTTCACGGCGAGATACCTAATCACTTTCATGTTATGCTGCTGGCTTCATAGATTATTACTAGGCTAGCTGCCCTCATGGACTACTTTAAGCCTAGCCAATTACCCCCTGTGAGAATCAAACCCTGCACCTTGTGTTTCAAAGTTAAGCACCTTAACCATTATGCCACCCTCCCACAACAAATTAGCTGCTTCATCCTAAATTTTAATGAAAAAAAATCACATTTGAATGTTTTTATGACACAACATTTGAAAGGAACAAAAATACCACTGATAAATATTAATACATATTCTTTTAAAATCTATTGTCACACTAATGCTAAGGTAAGCACCTTAACCATTATGCCACCCTCCCACAGCAAATTAGCTGCTGCATCCTAAATTTTAATGAAAAAAATCACATTTGAATGTTTTTATGACACAACATTTGAAAGGAACAAAAATACCACTGATAAATATTAATATATATTCTTTTAAAATCTGTTGTCACACTAATGCTATATATTTTATTTATTTATTTATTTATTTAATTAACATTTGTTTACCAGGAAAGTTCAACTGGGACAAAGCCCATTTTCAGAGGAGGTCTGGGGAAAAACGCTCCAGATGCATGTGTTTGGAATAAAATAAATAAGTAAATAAAATAAACTTTATGATAGTCTTGTTTTCTTCCACAGCGCACTACATAAGTTAATGGGTTTTAGGGCAAATAGACAACAAAATCTCAAATATGTGAATGTCTGTTTCAATAAATAAGAGATATGTATTCTGCTAAAACATTTAAAGTTACAGAAATTTTCTGAGACACGAGTACTATTTTTAGCCCTGGTATAATAAAAATACACTAACATTTTGACAAAAATACATACCGAGTTTTTCAACCAGAACAAAATTTCATACAGATAAATACAGAGATAGAGAGGCTGATAGATAGAAGGCTGGATTAAATAAACCCTACATGATTCAGTAATGCCAATTTGTATTCAGTAAATGGCTCTACATGAATTGTAGAGCTGCACAAGCCAGGTAAACATCTTAGCATTCTAATTAGTACATAAGTAGCTGAAGTTTATGCTAATCAACGAATCCAAGATGGCAGAGCTATTTTGCAAGCAATAAATGAATTGTGTACATTCCATGTAGCCACCAGCCCTGTACTCCAAAACCTTTTGGAATACAGCCACAGAAACTCCACAGGAAAGAAAGAATGTCAGGGATGGTTGCTGCTTTTCTGCATGTTTACGTGCAAAAGGCTCAACTCTATACTGCTGCTGCTGATAGACCTCAGGCAAGGAGGAGGAGAGTAGTTAAACTCCATTTACTTTTCATGGCCTGCATGAAGTAGAAATAGTAGAGAACTACAGGCTGGATAGAAACACACTCCAGGAACTCTGCAACCTCTGTCATCCTCACCTGAGACCAAGAGCAAACCAAGGGGAACTCATACTGGTGGAAACCAAGGTATGTATAGTACTTAGAATTATAGCTACAGGAACCTTTCAGAGACCCACAGGAGACATTCTGGGAGAGTCACAAGTATCAGCATCCAGAAATGTACACCAATTCCTGAATTATATACTACAGCATGCTAGTGGCTATATATGTTTCCTCCTACCCCTGAAGAAACAGCTAGAACTATGTAGGAGTTCTACTCCTTAGCACACTTCCCTGAAGTCTTAGGTGCAATATACTGCATCCACATTGAGATCAAATCACCAACCGGGGAACAGGGAAGGGTCTATATCACCAGAAAGGGGTTTCATTCTCTTAATGGCCAGGTCATGTGGAATGCTATGGGAATCATCCTAACCCTATGCGCTAGCAGCCCCGGCAGTTATCTTGACTCCCATATGTGGCACAGCTTACAGCTCTACCAGAGGTTTTCCAGGAGTGATGTCTCACAAAGCCATTTATTACAGGATGCAGGGTATGCGTTGGAATATTGGTTGATGACGCCCATCAGAAATGCACACACATCCAAGGAGGAACACGTTAATCAGGTACACTCTCAAAAAAGAAACATCATAGAGCATGTATCTGGGCTGCTGAAGTCATGATTTCAGTGCCTAGATACATGGGGGTGCCCTGCAGTACGATGCCAGTACTTGTGCCAGAATTAATACAGTATCTGCTATCCTACATGATATCATCCTGGAAAACTACTGCAGCAGGAACCCCAAAGGCTAGGAGCAAAAGTTCCACCACCACTGGGAGGGTCACCACATACAGATGCAAGTGAGAAGTCAGAAGGGAAACCACAGCTGCATCACATAGGCATGCACAAAATGCCCTCACCCTGGCCAAGAGGCATCAGATAGCACACATGCTGGCCACCTAAGGGTACACCATTCATTGTATGCACACACATAGAGTATAAATGATGCCAGGCAATGCTCACAACCTTTACTTCCCCATGTAATGTCTGTGTACTACTAGCATCAGACAGAGTCAGCTCTGAATGACAACAGCTGTAACTAAAGGACTGTCAATATAAGTATTAAACCTGTAATAGAGAAATAAATCTGTAAGACCATGAATGAATGGCAGATACCTGCATAACTGGTACTTGTAAATGTAGATGAGACAAATGTGTGTGAGTTGTTCAGCAATGCCATCAATATCTGACATGACTGGCATCTGTAATATATACTTCTGTGGTTTAGCAAATAACCTGTCACATGTAACTAAATTATCCACTATAGAAAAAGCAGTCCAGAAAGTCTCCTTATCCCTACATTCTAAGTGGAACAATAAGCATGATTGCAAATGGTCTCCTCCCCTTCAAGTTTCCTAGCCACACAAGTACCTTCCAGTGTAAATTCAGCCCCCTGAGTACTCCCAAGATGCAAATGAGGTGTGAACTCATTAGAATTGCTGAATACCAGACTTTTGACTTTGTGTAGCAGATGTAAACATGATGTGGTGTCTAGCCTGAAACTGTGAATGATTATTCTGACTGAAGCAAAACACAGCAATGTACAGACACCCATCACTGAAGTGAGTGTATCAGTGAGAATACACTTACAAAGTGCAAAACTAACTGCAGTGAGCTTTTAAACAAAACCATACACCCCACATGTATATTTCCTTGGAATAATAGCACAATTTCCTGTCTTTGCTGAAAACTGTCGTTCACTGTCATGTATTTGTATCACACCTTGAAAGAAAAATAAAAAATATGCATTGGAGTTTGCATGTATGATAGTAAAGCAGAGATAAGGGAAGGATTTCCAGAATACAAAGAGAAAGCAGAGCTTCAGTTTTGCAAATGTATTCATAACTATTGTGTGATCACTCATTCCACTAAATATGTTATCTACATATTTACAATCAACTGAGAATGTCCAAATGTATGAACTGTTTAATACAGAATATGAAATGTGAATTGCGTGTATGCATATGATTTGATTGTTATTGCAAAGCTGTGTCTGTAGCAAAGAGAAATAGCCCAATACAAATGTTCTACAGTCTGATGGTTCAATCCAGAGCTGTTGAATTGTTTAACTTTTCTTTCTTTTTTTTTCATTTTTTTCTTATTTGTTGCATTTACCGTGCACTCGGCATGTGGCATAGCACAAACATGGTTCCCTGCTTAAGGAAAAAGTGAAAAATTTAATTTCAGAAGCCTTATAGACTGCAAACATACTTAGTGGCATTGCGTGGCAGTTAGCACTACCAATGATAATGATTTCAGATATTCCACCCGTTACTTTCCTGTTTCAGTGGCACAAGGTGTAAGTACTGTGAACTACAAAAGCAAAATACCAGTAACCACAGGAAATGCTGTAAATAACACAAATGCCAAAACTCCACTGCAGTGCAGAAAAGAAAGCCAGTAAAGGTCCATACACCTGTAGGCAAAGACAAAGCCAAGCCATATCAATATGGTATAAAGTTTAATGCAAAATATCCACACCAAATAAGTGTTTTTGTTTCACCCATGGAAACCTCATCAAAATGGTGTATTGTCACAAACAAACTGTTAAAATAATCAAAACCTGAATGTGAGTGGCTGTAAGTTAATTACACAACGTTTGAAAATTTAAAGAAACATCACAGAAACGTGTACACTGTTATTTAACATATACACACACACACATATGAACAACACAATTTGGTAAAAATATTTACAAATATTTACAAAAGTATATGTACACATATATTATTTACAAAAATGTTTAGAATCTCCTGTATATGACAACAAAGATGTTATAAAATGTTTGCTTTCAGTTTCAAGGCAGGAACTATAGAAAGGTGGTCATTTAAATCAGGGTTTACACAGGCATCAAAGAACATTTGCCATATCATCTCTTAATATTCCAGTCTGGTTTCCAACACTGTGCACAACTGCCACATCTGAAAGTACCCTTTAGGCAAAGGAACCACTGGAACTAAGGATATATACTGTGTATTAGGGTATAACCAAGATTCTTTGCAAATCAAAGAAATTATTCTTAAGTTCTGGAATATGTTTGCCATGATGCCCAACACTATCTCAGTTTTTCAATATTCCTTTAAGCTTAGTTATAGAAGAGGTGCCAACCTTAAGAACTTGTTTGGGAATGCATCACGAGTTAATAAATTCACACCGCACAAAAATAAGGGTACTTTCAGATGTGGCAGTTGTGCACAGTGTTGGATGGTGGTCAAAAACAGTGAGTTATTTTTACCAAGCTTGGACAAGTTTATTCCTACTTCTTACTGATGGACACCACAATTGTGCCTCTAAAAGAATAGTATACATGTACCATTTTTATGCATTCTATACAGGCAAAACTGAGAGATGTCTTAGACAGAGAATATATGAGCACTTATATGATCTAAATAGGGGTAAAGACACCAATGGCCTGTACAGACATCGTTTAGTTTGTCCCTAAACCAAATTTAAATTCTGGGTGATACAGCAAGTTCAGATTCCAGAGAGGGGTAGTGATGTGATTGGGAAAACAGACTGGAATATCAAGAGATGATACGGCAAATGTTCTTTGATGCCTTTGCAAACCCTGGTCTAAATGATGACCTTTCTATAGTTCCTGCCTTGAAACTGAAATCAAACATTTTATAACTTCTTTGTTATCATGTACAGGAGATTCTAAGCATTTTTTGTAAATAATATCTGTGTACATATATTTTTGTAAATATTTGTAAATATTTTTACCACATTGTGTTGTTCATATGTGTGTGTGTATATGTTAAATAATAGTACACAAGTTTCTGTGATGTTTCTTTAAATTTTCAAACGTTGTGTAATTAACTTACAGC
Source organism: Protopterus annectens (assembly GCF_019279795.1). NCBI lineage: Eukaryota > Metazoa > Chordata > Ceratodontiformes > Protopteridae > Protopterus > Protopterus annectens. The sequence continues at coordinate 660,520,826 of NC_056727.1, read as the reverse complement.
CACTCACATTCAGGTTTTGATTATATTAACAGTTTGTTTGTGACAATACACCATTCTGATGAGGTTTCCATGGGTGAAACAAAAGCACTTATTTGGTGTGGATATTTTGTATTAAACTTTATACCATATTGGTTTGGCTTGGCTTTGTCTTTGCCTACAGGTATATGGACCTTTACTGGCTTTCTTTTCTGCACTGCTGTGGAGTTTTGGCAGCTACAAAAGCAAAAACAGTGGTAAATCAGTATTCAAGTTCATAGGTTTATAGGTAGATACTAGGCTATCTGCCCTAGGCATTTATAAGCCTAGCCAGAGTGTATTTGGCTTCCGCCTCCCTATTAGATAGCCTACTGTGCCTCTGTAAAGTAGGTCACAGAAGGTACCCTTTTAAGATTAGTTTACTGTGCCTCTGTCTAGCAGGGACACAGAAGAGATCCCAGGGGTGAATTTGCGATTTCCCATCCACGCGTCCAGATGTCGCTTGAAGAGGGTCAGCGAGGGGCTATGTCTAACATGAATTGGGATTCTATTCCAGAGTGAGGGGAGCCTCTGGGAAATTAATCTGTCCCTCCAGCATGTCCTATTTATTTTTGTGCTGAGGTTTAGGTCCCTGGCACCAGTCACTCTTTAAACTGTATATCTTTAATGACCATGGCTAACAAGCACTTCTTCTGTGGTAATGAGGAATAAATACATATTTGGAAATTTATGCATTCTCTTTTACATAGGTTTAAATCCTACCTTGTACAAATTAATTTTAACAGTGTGTAAGTCCCAACAAAATATGTGCCAAGTCATCCCTTTGCTCCCTTCGAAGTCAAGGCTTAAAGGCCAAGCCATTGAGAATTTTGGTGTTGACCACTGGACAAAGTGTGACCAGGTATAGAATCACACATTCCAAAGATCACAAATCATCACTGCTGTTTCATAAACTTCCTTCCTCTTTGCTTGGCAATGTTTCTCTTTTCTTACCATCAAACAATGTGGTTGACATGGTTGTGCATATTTGCACACTAGTTGTAAAACACAATATCACAATTTGTCGGGAAACCATTGCTAATGTTTTTAGAGGACCTTTGCAGACATGGCAGGAGATGGGAAGGATGGTGTCAAATTCAGGGCACAGAGATGGGGTGTGGAGGAGTCAAAGATATCTGTTGCACTCCTCGTGAAGTGCTATAGCTGGAGGCTACTGCAGGTGGTCTATACCAAGTCTCAGTACAAGGCCGAGGCTTTGAATAGCCTAGCCAAGGCTGTCTCTAGTCCAACTGGCATACCATGCACTGAGAAGCAGTGTAGCCACCAGTACAGTGACCTTAAGAGGCATAAGCAGGCACAACTCAACCAGTGACTGGATGAGTTTCAAACGAACACCCTCCAGTTGCGCGAGTATACAGATCAAGCAACTTGAAATGATATGCAATGGAGTAAATAGCTGAGACTGGTATGCATAATGCTTTCTCATTTCTTCTTTTCTCATTCTTTATTTTACAGGAGCAGAGAAAATCACAGTGAGCAGGTAGGCACATACTAAGAGACTGGTGCAACTCAGAGAGGCAAGGGGTATGTATGCAACACAACTGACCCTGATTGTAGTAAATACTGTGATTCCATACATCAGTATAAACTTCAGCATGCATATCTCAACTGTAACAGTAAGCATGCATGCTTTTTTGTAGCTCTTGGTAATTGTATTAGGCAAGTATAACATAGTATTCAGATTATGTGGGTTCAATTCTCTCAAGTAATCTATGGATTCACATTCATTGAGTTTCTTTTTTAAACTGGAAGGGCAGCAATATTGGCTTTCATGCCATGTTGTTAACTTAATCTGTAGTATCTTTAAAGCATATATGGAATACAACCACTCCTACCAATTAATATTTGAGGTTGCTATCCCAACCACTGCCAACAATTAATATGTGACGCCTGTGCCCTGGCCCAGCAATCAAGGAGCCTCAATCCTCACTACTAACACCAGAGAGGGCATCTCATATGAGAGGAAAGGATAACAAATATGCACAGTAAAATGCAATTTCCCTTAAGAGCACACAGAGATCACAGTCAGTCCTGGGCTGGTCGCTCCCTTGTTCTCCAGGTCCCCAATAAGACTCCCCACTGACACAGCTATAGGGTCCAGATCTCAGCCTAGCTGGGCAAGCTAAAATCTCCAGCACCCTCTCTGTCCAACCAGTGCTTCGTGTCCTTGCCCAAGTAGCTGACACACACAAACTTTGAGATAAGAGTTTACACAACCACACAGACACTTCTGGGGAAGGCTGGCACGGGTTCTTCAGCTGTATCCCTTTTACCCAGACTATAAGGTAGTACTACTTGCCACCACCCAGCTAATACTTATCAGCTGCTCAAAGGCCCTTAAAAGGGTGTCCAATTATTACTGTGCAATATTATTATCCAATTGGTAGATGTGACTAAACAGTCAAAGCTTATTTGGAGTGACCTGGACAGTAAACTCTATAAATATGCAATGTACTCTTGAACTTAAACTATCTCTACATGAACCAGCCGCAGTCAAAAGGTTTTAAAATATATAATAATAAATAACTTAGTGGTGCAGCATGTTAATCAGACTCAAAGCACGCTATATCTTGTCTGCATGCTATCTAGAGTATACGACACAGTTTCTTTTAACATTAAAACATTAGTTTTGCGACCACTGCTCTGCTCAAGTGTATCACTTAGTTTTAAAATTGGTATATAATTTTAAGTCATTATTGTAGCTAGATATCTCTAGCATTTTGTAACTGCTGACTCCGCTCATGGTAGCACTTAGTTTCAGAACTGTTATATGATTTTATGCCATCATTGTGACTAGATATTTCCTAAGTTTTACCAATAGTGTCTTTATACTCCGGATTGCCATTAATTTTGTTAGATATCACCAGCGTGTTACCAGTAGTGTCTTTATACACAGTTTTGCTGTGCTTGCATAACAAATGGAACCTGCAATGTTCTGAAGACATGTTTAGTTTTCCAGTGTGCTACTCACAGTGGCTTTATTCCAGCTGATTTATGTGCTTGCATAGCGGCCAGATCCTGCATTTATCTGAAGAAATGTTATTTTTCCTTAGCAATGTTTTTAAAAATGTAAATGTATGTCTTATGTGTTAATGTGTCTTCACTTGCTACCATTATTGATTTTCCCTGCTCTTTACCTTCCTTACTATTCCTTGTCTTCTCTCTCATCCCTGCCCCCTCATCCTACTCCTCTCAGCAATATACTCTCATTGTTCTTTCTATCCTGAACTTCCCTCCCCTCTCTTCTTAAAGTATCTAACTCTATTATCTCTCTCATTACAGCCATCCTCCTCAGGTGCCCTCTCTGCTACTAAACTGCAAAGAAAGTTCTCCTGCCATCTCCAAAAGGACGCCCTGAACTGCCCATTTTGTTATACTGTGACCTACCTGCCTTTTGGAAACTCAGTCAGCAACCCACTGTGTAGGTAGATTAAAGAAACTTGGAACTGTGACTATAACAGCTGTCTCCCTGTAAACCTGACCTCCCATTTGTGTGCTTGCAGCCTTCCACAGCCATTTATCCCCTTCTCCCCTCCTGTAAAGCTCCCTGTATCCCACAGGTATATTCCACTTTTTAGCAACCAGCTATTACCCCATTTCTGCCACTAGATGTCAGCACTCCCCAGAAAAAGTATTCCATTTATCCTTTCTTAATTACATCGCAAGAGCAAGTATCCTAAATTTCCAGTGACCCAACCAGTCACATTCTGTGCCTGCTAGCTTAGCCCATAGTTTTCCCCTAGCTCGACACTTACCCCAGTATAACAGGACCAGCCATTGTCCATAGCCTCTCTCACTGATTGTTTGTCTTGCATGATTTTCCTCTTCTTGGCTCTACCCACTCCATTCGCCCTACGGGTTCACTCCGCTCCCCTACCCTGCCCCCAATTCCCACCCACCCCACTACTCCTACATTTATTTCATCCAGTAGTCTCCTCCCTTCATCCTCCACTCCACTCACTGTCCTTCTCTCTCTACCCCTCCTCTTCTCACCCCCACCCCTCAGTTAAAGGCCACTCCCCTTATAGTATACACTAGACTCCATTCCACACCCCTTCTCCATTCTGTCTCTTATACCTCACCTACATTATACCTCCCTCTCTACTCTATCTTATAAACTTATACCATCTCATTATGCATTCTGCACTACTACAAACCATTCACACACCCTCTATCACCTTGTTAATTCTAATTCTACTATACCATACTACCTCCTATTCCTCCACTCCTCTTCCCCTTCTTTCCTGTCCCACTGCACCTCTCCCAGCTCCCATCTCACCCTCACAATACCTCACTTCCATACCATATCATCCTCATTAGTACATCCCAACCATCTCTACTACTTCAAACCAAAGATCTTACCCACCTTAACAAAATACAACTTCCCTGAACCTCTGTCATATCATCCCCAACACTCAAAATGAAAACCAAATAAGCTACTACCTTCTTTCTTCATCCACCTATTTCTAGCAGGTGATATACTCCCAAACCCTGGACCTAGTACTACTAACAGCCCCATTCCCCCCAAAAACAACCACAACCACCAGCCTCAAAAGCTCGAAATTAGTTACTCTCAATGCCCAGAGTCTACAAAATAAAGCAACTATCTTCCATGCCTGGCTTAACCACAACCAACCTGATGTTGTAGCTATCTCTGAGACTTGGTTAAAACCATACATCTCTGACTCAGAAATTCTACCCCTTGGTTTCCAAGCCCTTAGATATGACCGCTCAAATAGAAAAGGTGGAGGGGTAGCCTTGATATTCTCTAATATACTCCCCATTATTCCATACCCAAATCCCATTCCTTAGTTTAACAATGCAGAACTTGTAATAGGTTTGATACAAATGAATAATCATAAAAGTATCTGCATCATATCCCTCTATATTCCCCCAGATAACAACACCGCTACTTTAGAAGAAATCCTCCAATGGGCCTCAACTAATATTAACCTAGAGACCTACATTCTAGGTGACATTAACATAGACTGGAACAAAATTAACAACCAGAATCCTGTCATATCTGTCAATCTATTCAACTTTACTCAGTTTACTAACTCTATCACCAGACCCAATAAAATCAATCCTCCTGGATCCACTCGGGATTGGATCCTAGCTACGACATCTTAGACTCAGGCATCCTTCCTGAATCTATTAGTGACCACCTGCCTGCCTTCATCCACCAAGCAACCCACACCTCCCCTCACCATCACCAATATATACATACTCATAACCTTACAAACTTCAACCCTACAACCTTCTCTAACACCCTCATACTAACTGGAATAATCTAAAAACACTTCCTCTAGATAACGCCGTCGATTACTTCAACTTTACTTTCCTAAATGTACTTAATACCCAAGCCCCTCCACGAACCATAAGAGTCAAACCCAACCCCGTGCCATGGATAACTAAGGAAACCAAAAAACATATGCAACAGCGAGATAAATGCTGGAAACTTTCTCAGCACAATAAACATCCTGAAACCCTTCTTAAATATAAGCAACTCTCAACCTCACTAAAAGACATATAATCAAAGACAAACAATCCCACTTTATGAAACTCCAAGCCAACCCCTCCAAAAACCCTAAACAATTCTGGAACTCCATCAACTCACTCCTTAATCCAGGCACCAACAACAACTCTTGCCCTGACACTACTAAGACTGATCCAGAAATTGCCACTCTATTCAACTCCTTCTTTACTAACTCTATAGCTGAACTAAGTCCTTCCCAAATACCCCACCAACACAAGTTAATCACTCTACTCCAGCCTCTAAACCCAACTCTCCCCCTACCTTTGAACTTAAACCAATTTCTACCTCCTACATAAAAAAACTCCTCAGCAATCTAAAACCATGCTCCAATGCCCCAGACAACATTCCCTCTAACTTCTTAAAAATTGCTGCAGATGGTATCGCCCTCCCCATTAGCATCTTAATCAACAAGAATCTTATGTCCCCAAGCTTTGGCGTGTTGCCTTTATACATCTTCTCCACAAAGGTGGTAAAAATAATCATACCTCAAACTTTCGCCCCATAGCCATCCTCCCCAATATCAAAAATATTGGAAAAATGCATTCATACCCAAATAATGCCCTTCCTAACCATAAACCATCTTATCTCTCAAACCCAACATGGCTTCTGCCCTGGCCATAGCACTATGACTGCTCTTCTCTCTTTCCTAGATATAGTCAACCACACCCGTGACTCTGTAAAATAGTTTCGACAGTTCTATTAGACCTCTCAAAGGCTTTCGATATAATCTCCCATACCCATCTCCTCATCCACCTTGCTAATCTAAACCTTTCTCACAATACCCTGTCCTGGTTTTCAAGTTACCTATCAGACAGACCTCAAGCTGCAAAATGGAGGAAGGGCACCTCAAACTTCCTTCCCACTGCTGGAGTTCCCCAAGGATCCATTCTTGGCCCAATGCTATTTAACATCTTTGTCAATGATTTCCACTCTGCCATCCCAAATACTAAAATAGTATAATATGCTGACAACTCCACTTTAATCTGCTGTGCCACCAACCTCCCGGAACTTCAATCATACACTCAAACTGCCTTCTCCACCACTGAGAACTGGATGCTCCAAAACCATCTATCTCTAAACGCTAACAAATCCAAAATACTACTCTTCCCACCCTCAAAATCCTCCCCTCTTGATAAAAATTCTTTCCAAATTAGAAGTCACAACAATTCTACTATAGAAATTGTTCCCTATGCCAAACTACTTGGGGTCACCATAGATGAACACCTAAAATTTGACACCCATATTCAACTAAACATCAAGAAAACACACCAAAAACTTGGCCTTCTATACAGAAACATGCACTATCTCTCCTTCTACTAGACAAACCCTCGCCACTACCTACCTTCTCCCCTCTCTATTGTATGGTGCCCCTCCACTAACTAACTTATCTGCCTCCATCTCTTCCAAAATAGAAAGTTGTTACAATAAAACCTCTAAATTTGCCATAAAAGCCAAATACTCCTCCCACAATTGTTCTGCACTCTACTTACTTAACTGGCTAGAACTTCCCAACCATCTCGACTACCTCCAACTTACTACTGCCCATAGGCTATTATTTAACCCCACTATATGCTCTGCTCTTTCCAACATCCTACAACCATACACCCCTAACAGGCCACTTAGATCTGCTCACCTAAACCTTAGCACTGTCTACAAACCATACCACCCTGCTGGACGGCACCTCCTGTTCTTCTCCTTAGCCAAAAAATGGAACTCTCTCCTCCTTTTCTACAAACTATAAAAAACTTTGATAACTTCAAAAGCCACCTCCATTCCTACTTTTTCTCTAACTGGAAGTGCAATTGCACTTTCCCCACCTAGCCTTCTTCTCTCTCCACTCTAAATTGTATTTTCCTTACTTCTCTTTTCCTTACTACTTAACTCCCCTGGAAATGACTCATTCTTCAGTGTTATATCATGTACATTATGTATATATTGTAAATAGTTTGCTCTCCCTTTCTCCCTTCCCTATCATTTGTACTTCTTCTGACATAACTGCCTTAACAAGACTCATATTCTATGTAACCATTGAAAAATTCATCTCAACATATGACTCATATGCTAAGTAACCAATGTACCAGTTCATGTCTCTAATTTTATAATGTACCTGCATCCTTAATATTAACCTTAATTTGCTATCTTAATGTATCTGCATCTTGAATTGTAACTTTAATCTGAAAAATTTAATGTTTACTATGTAATGTGGAGCTTTTCTCCCCGGGCCTCCACTGAAAACGAGCTCCTGAGCCCAGCTCCTCCCCAGTCATCAAACTGAAATAAATAAATAAATAAATAATAAATAAAACCACAAGACACTACTTTCTACTATACAGTGCTAGTCAAAAGTTCAGAGATCACACAGAAATACTTAAAATAAATCAGTAGTACAGTTCTGACATTACAGAAAAATACTTAGTCTAAACTTTATAGCTTCTAGCTATCTACAAGAAAACACACTTCTAAAATAACTTACATGTAAGCAAGAGGCAGTGCTTTGAGTTGGATGTCAAGACAAAATACTTAACAATCTCTGGTTCTCACTGTTTAAATTGAAACTGCAGTTCTGCTAAAACCTTATATCATCTTTTACACTTTCCTGGTGTTCCCATGCTACACATTAACTACATTTACATTCTTAGCATCTCCCTTTTGTTATCTTGCAGCTGTTCAGGAGCAGAGCAATAAAAATACATTTGCATGTTTAAATCTAGCAATTTAACTCTTGGTTAAAACAATAGAAGGAATTTCTTCAGCTAGACTTTTTGACACCACTGTCTACTTGAAAGGGTCACCACATGCTTTTACTGGGTCAGTAGAGAGCACTGTTGCCACATTTTTGTAACAGCATTTCTTTACATTTAAGACAAGTTTACATTTATATTTACAAATGATAGAATTATCTGCACAATTCTATCTGGCTAGGCTGGTAGTCTTCACCCTTCTCTACCAGTCTTCACATGTGCATATTGCAAGGATTACTTGTAACAATTCACAATCATTTTTGGGATTGTGAGGGCTCTATAGCTAGTATAATAATAAAAGGATATTTATTGTGATAAAGCATGAATGTGACATATCATGGTTCTAATAATCTCTTTTCTTTTTTATCTCACTCCACCCCTTACCTTTTTTGTGGGGGGATTACCTGCAATCACAATGTTCTGATGTCACACATTTCTGCCAACAAACCAAATGCATTTCAGCACAGGTAGGTGGGCCAACCACTGTGTCTTCGCCTGCCAACCCTCCACTGGCTGCCACACCAACACCCAGCACCTCTGGGATGCAACCTAGCAGTATTGCCTTTGCCACCCCTGCCCTACCTGGTCCATCCTAGTCAGGTAGAAGTGCCGCAGCTATTAGTGCAGTGGTACCCACCAGGAGTACTGATGGATGTGGTAATTATGTCACCCACCAGGATGGTACATGATCTAATAGAGAGTGGCCTAAGTGCCATCATCAGCCGACTGGAGAAGTTGCTACTAAAAATAGAAAAGATACTCCCAAATCAAGCCATCTCACAGGCAACTGAAGAATGGGACCATGATGATAGTTCTGAGGGTGAGGACTAGATTCTCACTGTTCCCACAATTGATGGGCATGTGCCTCTGATGTCCCCTACCTATCCAAAATCATGGTGTCCATCACCATCTCTGTGTCTGCCTTGTATGTCCTGTTTGACTGTATCTCTTTCCTCACCTACCCTACCTACCCAACCCTCACTTTCCTAGGTCCCTTCCCCAACATTCATCTCTTTTTGAAACCAAAAAAACACCAAAATGGGTACCTGTCCCATAAATATGTGTCCCATACATTGCTCTCCACTTCACATATGTGTCTTCTCAACACACTTAGTTTGTTCCAGTTGGCTATACAATATTATTGCATTGTTGCCACCCATCCATATTGTGGTAACAGTCCAAATTTATCAAATTTTGTCTAAGTGTGCATACTACTTGGTGAAGAAGTGGATATCTATGGTTTGTTCCTAATTCCCTCCTGAAAATGCCTGTATTGTTTCCCCTTTGCTCTTCCCCTTTGCTCTTCCCTCTGCTTGCCACTTCATTTCATCACGTTTCACCATGAAGTGGTAAGGGATCTGGGATCATAAGTAGACTGCAACCTGAAATTCGACCACCATGTGTCTACTGTAGTAGGAAAGGCTTCCTATGTAGCACACTTGATTAGTAAAGGCATCACTTTCAGAGAAAAGGAGATTATAACCCTTCTATACTCGGCACTAATCTGGCCCATAATTGAGTATAAAGCCCCATTCAGCATGTACCATACAAAGCACCTGCAGCAACTGGAGACACCTCAGAGGTTTCTAACAAAGAAGATCAAGGGACTCCAGCACATGCCGTACACAGACCAACTAAAGTCCCTGTCATTATAGTCTGTATTGTATAGACTTCTTAGAGGAGACTAATGCCTGGTTTATAAAACAATCTCAGACCCTAACCTAATGAACTTGTTGCATATTCACAAATCAAATGAGACTGGAGATACTTGTTCCAGGGGCATAAATATGACCAATGACCTAAATAGGACATGCTGGAGGGACAGACTGCTGCATCTTTAGAATAGGCTGACAATTCATGTGAATTATGACACTGTTCAAGAGGAACCTGGACAAGTGGAAGGGGCACCATAAATTCTTACCAGGGATAGAGGCCACAACCCTCCTGGACATGGGCAGTCATTACTAAATGCAATACTGGGTACTGACTAGCACATTTATAGTATTTTATTGGGATGAATCAGCTGAGCTTGAAATGACCTCCAGGTCACTAGCCTAGTATACTCCTATGATCCTATGTTCCTATCACTTCCATTTTCACATGTTTAATCTGGTCAAAAAATATAATAACACACAACACACATAGCAAGAAATGGCTCATAAAAATGCCTTCACTTTTTGTTCTCTGCATTTGAATGGAGTTTAGCATCATGCACCAATGTCGTCTGTCCCTATTTTGGTCCTTTGTCCCCCATTTTGTCAAGGTTTTTCCAGATTTCTTACACTAAGCGGCTGATAGGTATGTACAGCATGTATATCATACTAGCTGCCAGGAATTCCTCCCATAACATATCTTGAAAGCCTGACACATGAAACATTAATAAAAAACAGATGTATTTACAGTTAACCCCAATCAGGCCAGTTACTGTATGTCCATATTTGTGCACAGTTTGGCAATGGGCGCTGGTGGACACTGCTACTTCACAAGTCAATGTTGAATTCTTGGAATTCAAATCACACATATGCTAATACTTTCCCATCCTCCACACAAATCAGCTTGTCTGTGATGTGCTTTGTGAAGAGGTATATAGCATGTCTAACTCTGGTTACTGGGCTGTAATCCTCCAATACATGGAAATTCATTCATTCATACAAGAGAAGGGCAGTGACATATGTGCTTGACTGAAAACATACTTTCTGATATTCATGTGTGCCCTGCAGCAATGCATTTGCAAATTATATATCAGTACTTGGGCCATTATCAAATAGACTCTGGAATTACATAGCCTGACTGCACTGGTACATTTGTTATGGGTTTATAGTGCCTTATCCCACTGATATTGTTAATAACTTGTATTAATATTGACATATCTCCATCCAAATATGAAGACACATAAAGCTATCATTCCACTACTCGAGTTTCCAACAGCCAGAAAAACAGGTACATGTCTGTCTCACATCTGCAATATGCATTTATGAAAGCTTATTTCACATGGGTTGCCAGGATGGATTGATAAGTACTTTTGCAACTTGCGCCCACACAATCATATCACAAATACTGGCTTTGCAGCCAAGTTTCATAATAGTATATGTTACCTGCAACACTATGATGGTGTTATCATCTATAAAGTGCACTCTGATAGTGTTAAAATCAGATGTCTGCATTGGTGTGAGCATTAAGTGCTGTGTTCTCTAACTTGTGTTAACTAGATCGATAGGGGATCTAATCTCACGACGATCAGCTTGAGTATGTGTGCCTATGTCTGGGTGAGTCTGTATGTATTCAGATGAACATGAGTCCAGGTCCTGCTGCCTTCACTCAAGTAACATTCATAAGATACTTTTATATTGCTACATGACTCCACAGCAGTTTCATACAGCCCTCCCAACATCTTCTTCTTCCCAGCATACCCTGGTGATGTCATGTTCTATAAAGTGCACTTTGACATTATTAAAATCAAACTTCTTTGATGATGTTAGTGTTAAGTACTGTATTCTTTAGCTTGTGTAAATCAATATTTATTTATTTTATTTATTTATTTGCATTTGTTGACCAGGATAGTCCTCTGGGCCGAGTCGGCCCATTTTCAGTAGAGGCCTGGGGAGAAAAGCTCCACAAAAAAAATCACAGTAAATTACATTACATTTACATATATGTAAGGTTACATTACATTACTTGTTGATATACAATATTCAGTCCAATGTACTAGGTAACATTAGTAGAATAGGAAATTATATTATTCATGTTTAAACCAGACTGACAGAGAAAAAGCTTAGTAGGTATTCATGTAAGAGACAAAAAGAAGGGTAGGAAACATAATTTAAGGAGGTAATTTAGGTAGGAGCATGAAAGGGACATTCCCATTTGGAGGATAGATGTGAGAGAAGAGCTGGATTTTGAAGTCATTATGGTTAGGTATGTTGCGTAGGTGAGAGGGGAGAGAGTTCCAAAGTTTGGCTATTGTACAGGATAGTAGAAGTTGGCCTGGGGGATGAGAGGGTTTGTGTACTTGAAGCAGGTTTTGGTTCTCTGATCTTAGGGAGCGGGAGGGAGTGTAAGGTGTTAGAGCTATGGCTAGGGATGGACAGTCAGATGGTTTAAAGATGAGCTTGTGAGTAGTGGTGAGTTGCAGATATCTAAGGTAGTTGGGGAGTTTTAGCCATTTGAGGATAAGTAGTGAGTGGCAGTGATGAGATGAACTTTTGGAGTTGGTAGCAAATGTGCTAATTTTGTGGTAGCAGGCTTCTAGTTTGGAGCACAGGCCTAGTTGGAGGTTGGTAAATAGGGGAGCGCCGTACATAAGAGATGGGAGGAGGAAGGTATTTGCAAGCGTTTGTTGGGTGGAGGGGCTGAGATAGCGATTGTGTCTGTATAGGAGACCAATCTACTGATGAGTTTTTTTGATAGCAGAGTATATGTGAGAGTCAAACTTTAGGTTTTCATTAATAATGATGCCTAGCAGTTTGGTTGAGGGGACTATTTCTAATGGAGTTTTATTATGGCTTGTAATGCAGAACAGGTTTCTGTCTAAAGTGGAATTTCTAGTAGGGGTAAAGATAATTAGTTTTGTTTTGTAGGCATTTAGGGCAAGGTGATTGGCTTTCATCCATGATTCAGTTTTGGAAAAGGCAAGTTGGATTTTTATTAGTGGTTCAGAGGGGGAGGAGGCTGAGGAGATGATGGTGGAGTCATCTGCATATTAGATGATGGAGGCTTCAGGGATGGAGAGGTGGAAGTTGTTGATAAATATGTTAAAGAGCAGAGGACCTAGAACTGAACCTTGAGGGACACCGGTGGGTGTGGGTAGGAAAGGAGAGGTAGATTCTTTCCACTGGATGGCTTGTTGGTGGTTGGATAGGTAGCTGGTGAACCAGGCAAGGGTGGACGATGAGAGATGTAAGGATAGGAGCTGGGATATGAGTAAGGAATGGGAGATGGTGTTGAAAGCTTTTGAAAGGTCTAAGAATAGTGATGATACATATTTGCCATTATCACGTACTAGGTTGATAGTCTCTAGAAAGGAAAAGAGGGCAGTGATGGTACTGTGGCCGAGGTGGAAGCTGTGTTGGGTGTGGGAGAGAAGTTTGTTTAGGTTTAGATGCTGCATGATTTGTGCGTGGATAGTTTTTTCTAGTATTTCTGAGAGAGGGGAGAGTATGGCTATAGGTCTAAAATTGGTTGTGTCTTTGTTTTTACCACCTTTGTAAAGTGGAATGATGCATGCTTGCTGGCAGATGGTTGGGATGTATGATTCCTGTATAGATCTGTTTATGATAATAGACACAGGATAGGCAATGGTTTCAGCAGATTGTTTGAGGAAGGTAGGTGGTAGATTATCTGGTGCATTACAACAGGGTTTTAGCTTGAGGAGAAGTCTTTTTATTGTGTTTGTTGGGATGGTTTTGAGGGTAAAGGGGGAGGAAGGAGGAGGTTTGCTGGTGCGGGGAGGGGGTAGGAGGGGTGGTCAGGGAAGGAGGAGGATAGTTTTACAGTGCAATCTATGAAGAAATGGTTGAAATTAGTGGCAGTTTGTAGATCGGTGAGAGTAGGGTCTGGGCATGGCTTGCTTTTATTGCCTGGGTGAAGGATATAGGAAACGGAGCTCCAAAATTTTTTTGGATTGGATAAGTGCATGGATTGGAGTTTGTTGTACTAGCTTTTGCAGTCTTTGGTTATTAATTTTTTTGGCTAAGTTCCATAGTTGTTTAAATTCTAGGAGGACATTGGTGGTGTTTTGTTTTTGATATAGTTTCCATTTTTTGTCACGCTGATGCATGATGTTTTTAGTTTCATGGGATAGCCAGGGGCAGGCATTTGATTTGATTCATTTGGATCTTAGAGGGGCCTGTTGATTTTGGATTGTTAGGAATGTATTGTTAAAATAGGATAATGCATCGTTAAGTGGGACAGTTTTTAGGGGTGACCAGTCAGTGTGCTTCAGGCATTCTGAGAATATCTGAGGGTTGAAGGAGGATAAGTTGCGGGTTAGGATATATTGGTGATGTTTTAGTGGGGTGGAGGATATACGGTCAACGAAGGTAGGTAGGTGGTCGCTGAGAGGATCAGGTAGAAGACTTGTGGGCAAGGTGGGGGTGGGTAGTGAGTATCCAGTCTATGATGGTACCAGAAGTTCCATCTTTGTTAGGCCTAGTTGGAAGGTTTATGAGTTGGGTGAAATTGTACAGATTGATTGAATGGGATGGGGTGTCAGAGTTGAGGGAGGCCCAGTTAATATTTACATCACCAAGGATATAGGTTTTGAGTTTTATATTGGAGCTAAACCAGGATAGTATGTCTTCTAATGTTTTGGTATTATTGCCTGGGGGGATATAGATGGAGCAGATGCATAAAGATTTACTGTTGTTAAGCTTTAAGTAGCCTAATGATATTTCAGCATTGGAGAAGGTAGGGATGGGGTTGGTGTATGGAGTTAGAGTATGGGTGGATGGGTAGATGATAGCCACTTCACCACCTTTTTTCCGGGTTCTATCATTGCGAAGGATTTCATAGCCAGGAGGAAGAATTTCATTGTCAGTGATGGAAGGTTTAAGCCATGTCTCAGAGATGGCTGTAATATCGGGTTGTTTGTGAGCAAGCCAGGAATGTAGGTTGGGGATTTTATTTCTGAGGCTTTGCGCATTGAAGGTGGTTAGCCAGATGGTTTGGGGTTTGAGGGGTTTGTTGGGGCTGTTGCTTAGATGTCTGACTGAGTTGGGTCCTGGGTTTGGGTGGATGTCGTCTGATAGAGAGAGGGAGTTGTTGTGGAAGAGGTGTTGGAGGTTATGTATGGGAAATAGGGAAGAAGGGTTGTTGATGGGGAGCCTTTTTCTAGAGATGATGGTATGAAAGAGGTGATGGGAGGAAGGAGTTGCGAGTACGTAGGATTTGAAATAATGGCTTGGTTTGGAGCAATATAGTTCAGGTGAAATTAGGCTATAAGCTGTGGACATATATGGGAGGTCTGTGATGGTGGCTTGGGGGTTTAGAGGTGGGTGGGTGTTACAGAGACTTGTAAGGAAGGTTAGACAACAGACGGACATAAGAAGGCTGATTAGTATTAATGTGTGTGTGGAGAGAGTAGCCATAGTAGATGGAGTGTGTAGGGTAAGTATGACATTGTGGATGGGAGTGGCTAACTGCAGGCTGGGTGTGGCAGAGGGTGGGTTAGGGTAGGTATAAATGTACAGGCACTGGGGGCAGGTGAGATTTGGGGGCAGGGTAGGGGAGCGGAGTGAGCCCACAGGGCGAACAGAGCAGGATGAGCCAGGTAGGAGTGAGAGGTCCACACAGAGCAGCAAGAAACAATCAGTTAGTGGGGCTCTGTAGCTGGGACTGTGTTTAAGCTAGAGGGAGGTAAATTGGAGTGGGAGTTAGTCAGTTTTAGAGGTATAGGGCAGAGCTGGGCTTTCTCCATTTTTCAGGGTGTAATGTTTAAGTTAGCTTAGGTTTGAAAGTGAGAACAGCAAGCATGAAAGTGAGCACTTCACTGTAGTGGGAGTCTGCTGCCACCTAGTGGTGAAATGGGGGAGGGAGACAGAAAAAAATAGATGGCTTTGAGGAAAAGACTAAGGAACAAAGCAACCGGAGGAGGGTAAAGGGCTGCAGTAGGCTGCTAATGTGCTCACTAAGGGTAGGGTACAATTAGTATTTAATACTTTCCAAGAGCTTAGGCCAGATACATACATGCTAGATAATGCAGGTTTTGAGGGGAAACACTTTAGTAGGCAGTCTGAGGTAGTTGTCCTGTGCAGGGGGTATTCATGTTTAATGTTTATGTTTGTAGAGGGGGGAGCACCCGAGGAGCAAGAAGCTAGATAATGTAGGTTTTGAGGGGAAACACTTTAGTAGGCAGTCTGAGGTAGTTGTCCTGTGCAGGGGGTATTCCCGTTTAATTTTTATGTTTGTAGAGGGGCAGCACCCAAGGAGCAATATGCTAGATAATGCAGGTGTTGAGGGGAAACACTTTAGTAAACAGTCCAAGGTAGTTGTCCTGTGCAGGGGGTATTCCCATTTAATTTTTATGTTTGTAGAGGAGGGGAGCACCAGAGGAGCAAGATGCTAGATAATGCAGGTTTTGAGGGGAAACACTTTAGTAGGCAGTCCGAGGTAGTCCTCCTGTGCAGGGGATATTCACATTTAATATTTGTGTTTGTAGAGGAGGGGAGCACCCGAGGAGCAAGATGCTAGATAATGCAGGTTTTGAGGGGAAACACTTTAGTAGGCAGTCCGAGGTAGTCATCCTGTGCAGGGGGTATTCCCGTTTAATTTTTATGTTTGTAGGGGGGGGGCACTCGAGGAGCAAGACGCTAGATAATGCAGGTACCTCACTGCAGTCAGCTTGTCTGTTTTCTCTTCATTCAATTATCACTCTGGAGACAATTTTACACCATGATGTGATTCCACAGCTCTGTCAGACCATCCTCCCAAAATCTTTCTCTCAGCATACAGTGATGATGTTATCCTCTATAAATTGCACTATGACACTACTCAAGCCAGGAATGTAGGTTGGGGATTTTATTTCTGAGGCTTTGCATTGAAGGTGGTTAGCCGGATGGTTGGGGGTTTGAGGGGTTTGTTGGGGCTGTTGCTTAGATGTCTGGCTGAGTTGGGTCCTGGGTTTGGGTGGATGTCGCCTGATAGAGAGAGGGAGTTGTTGTGGAAGAGGTGTTGGAGGTTATGTATGGGAAATAGGAAAGAAGGGTTGTTGATGGGGAGCCTTTTTCTAGAGATGATGGTACGAAAGAGGTGATGGGAGGAAGGAGTTGAGAGTATGTAGGATTTGAAATAATGGCTTGGTTTGGAGCAATATAGTTCAGGTGAAATTAAGCTATAAGCTGTGGACATATATGGGAGGTCTGTGATGGTGGCTTGGGGGTTTAGAGGTGGGTGGGTGTTACAGAGACTTGTAAGGAAGGTTAGATAGCAGAGGGAGATAAAAAGGCTTATTAGTATTAATGTGTGTGTGTGGAGAGAGTAGCCATAGTAGATGGAGTGTGTGGGGTATGACATTGCGGATGGGAGTGGCTAACTGCAGGCTGGGTGTGGCAGGGGGTGGGGTTAGGGTAGGTATAAATGTACAGGCACTGGGGGCGGGTGAGATTTGGGGGCAGAGTAGGGGAGCGGAGTGAGCCCACAGGGCGAACGGAGTGGCAAGAGCCAGGCAGGAGTGAGAGGTTCACACAGAGCAGCAAGAAACAATCAGTTAGTGGGGCTCTGTAGTTGGGACTGTGTTTAAGCTAGAGGGAGGTAAATTGGAGTGGAAGTTGGTCAGTTTTAGAAGTATAGGGCAGAGCTGGGCTTTCTCCATTTTTCAGGGTGTAATGTTTAATAGTTAGCTTAGGTTTGAAAGTGAGAACGGCAAGCATGAAAGTGAGCGTTTCACTATAGTGGGAGTCTGCTGCCACCTAGTGGTGAAATGGAGGTGGGAGACAGAAAAAATAGATGGCTTTGAGGAAAAGACTAAGGACCAAAGCAACCGGAGTGGGGAGTAAAGGGCTGCAGTAGGCTGCTAATGTGCTCACTAAGGGTAGGGTACGATTAGTATTTAATGCATTCCAAGAGCTTAGGCCAGATACATACGCTAGATAATGCAGGTTTTTGAGGGGAAACACTTTAGTAGGCAGTCTGAGGTAGTCGTCCTGTGCAGGGGGTATTCCCATTTAATTTTTATGTTTGTAGAGGGGGAGCACCCGAGGAGCAAGATACTAGATAATGCAGGTTTTGAGGGGAAACACTTTAGTAGGCAGTCAGAGGTAGTTGTCCTGTGCAGGGGGTATTCCTGTTTAATGTTTATGTTTGTAGAGGGGGGAGCACCCGAGGAGCAAGATGCTAGATAATGCAGGTTTTGAGGGGAAACACTTTAGTAGGCAGTCCAAGGCAGTCATCCTGTGCAAGGGGTATTCCCGTTTAATGTTTATGTTTGTAGGGGGGGTCACTGGAGGAGCAAGATGCTAGATAATGCAGGTACCTCACTGCAGTCAGCTTGTCTGTTTTCTCTTCATTCAATTATCACTCTGGAGACAATTTTACACCATGATGTGATTCCACAGCTCTGTCGGACCATCCTCCCAAAATCTTTCTCTCAGCATACAGTGATGATGTTATCCTCTATAAAGTGCACTATGACACTACTCAAGCCAGTTTTCTGTGGTAGTGCTGGCATTAAGTGTTGAGTTCTCCAGCTTGTGTAACTAGATAGGCATATACATGCATGCATACAAATATTTCAACCACAGGCATTAATGCCCTTCTAGTTTGCCATTATACTAAAACAATTGTTCCAATAATAAGTGTCCAGGCTGTTGTTAAAAATATCTAAACTAGTACTTGCATTAATGTAATTTGGTAGACTATTCCATGCATCAGCTACTCTGTCAGATAATCAATTAGTACACTTCAAATTCCTATAGAATCTTCTACAGAGGTTGTCTGATGATTCTCTAGTACTTTTAATAACCACAAACATTCCCAGAGGTAGTTGTCTCTAAATGCCCTTTATACCTGAATAGGATATTCTCTTAGATATCTGTAAGAGACACTGTACAAGTTCAGATATTTTAGTCTTCCATAATAACTTAAATTTTCACATCCATACATGCCCTTGGTATATTTCCACTGTACTCTTTCCAGTTTACGCATGCTTGTTTTCTTATAGGGTTCACATATTGTTATCTCATACTCACGTTTGGGTCTAATGTAACTACCAAACAATGACTTCATTATTTTTGATTTTTTTTAGACTTTATAAATCTTTTTATACAACCTATTGTTCTATAACTATCATTAACCAATTGGTTGATATGATTAGAAAAAATCATAGCTGAATCCACCCATGTATCCAGGTCCTTAAATGAGTCTACAGCTTCAATCACTGTGTGCTGTATTAAATATTCACCTTTCATTTATTTATATCTCCCAAATCTCATATGCTTAGTTTTTGATGTATTTATCAGCATATTATTCTCCTGTGCTCAAATGGTCAATTTAGTCAAGTTATTTTGCAGACATGCCTTGTCTGTAACACATGTAATCAGTTTACCCAATTTCAGGTCATCTGCATATAGACTGTAGAACACCTCAGATGAAAAAGTTAGATCTGAAAAATACAATCTAAACAAGTAATGGCCTAGGACAGAGCCCTGTGGGACACCCTGACTGTAACCAAGAATTTCATCTGTCCATTTGCTGTATGATACTTGCCATGTCCTATTTGTAAGCCATGCAGCTATCCATCTTATCAACAGTACATGAATACCTAGATGTATTAATTTATTGATCAGAGTTTTGTGTATGACCCTGTCAAATGCTGAAGTTAAATCTATACAAATTAACATCACAGCACAATTTTTCATTCATAGCTGTTATTATATTGTTATAGGACATCGTGCTACAGGTGGTACTATATCTTTTTTCAACATATGCATGCTGATATATGGTTTCAAGTCCCAACCTATCCAGTTCTGACAATAACTTATCCAATATTACCTTCTCCATTATTTTTCCAAAACATGAAAGTGGACTTAAGGGTCTGTATGACTCTGGGTTTGACCTACTCCCCTTTCCCTTAAAGACAGGTTTGATAAGCACATATCTCTAGTCTTGAGGAATATCCTCATATTTACATGACCTAGTGAATAATGGATATAATGGTACTGTAAGTTCTTGCTGAAGTATTCTCAGATCTTTGTTACTAATTCCTTCTCCTCCCTGTGCTTTGTTTGGATCCAGTTTATCCAGTTCTTTTTCAATGTAATCTAATTTGATTCCAGTATCTGGGGTTACCTGGATGCCACTAGGACAACTTATCACACCTTTTGAGGAGCCAAACTGTTTTGCATAAGATTTTATAACTATATCTATAATCTGTTGTGTCTGAGAATAAATTTTAGAATCTGCACACAGTTTATTAATGTGTGTCTTTACTCCTTCTATAAAAAGGTTTCCTATTGTGCTCAATATCTTTGTATAACTTTTCTTCAAATGTTTCTTGATCTTGTCTCACACTATGCTTAATCTGTTTGTCTAGCTTGTTTATTTCAGTTTTCACAGTTGTAGTTCAACCTCTCTTCCATTTCTTATAATTTTTATCTCTCACCTTAATCAAATATCTTGTTCTTATGGAAATATATCCCCTTGATGTTGTATGTCTAGATCCTGATGTTAAACGTTTTTTTTTTTTTTTTTTGCACTCAAATAATTTCTCTTTTAAAACTTTCCACATTCCATCTGCAGTTTTTCCACTGAACATCTCAACACAACGTTAGTAAGGAAATTATTCACAGCGTCTATTCAGGAATAAAAATTGCTTCTGATTGTAAAAAAACACTACCAGTTTGTTTTCCATAGTAACTGTTTTGCTTCCATATAATCTGTAACTAACCTTCTGTACATTGTCTTAGATTTCAGTTTGGCAGAATTATCTAGCAACAAATTAACCTTCCATGACCACTGCACGTCAATGGTCATAAAACTTGACTTGAAGTTATAGTAATTTCTTTGGGAACACAAACAATGTCTAGTATGTTCTGTCCCCTGGTAGTGTTTTTTTACAATCTGAAGCAATTTTTATTTCTGAATATATGCTGTGAATAATTTTCTTACTAATGTTGTTGAATCAATATTATTCTGGTAAATTTAAGTCCCCAGCTAATATGCTTCTTCCATCCTGTGTTTCATGCAAGAAATGTATGAATTCCTCTAGGTCATCTGCACTTGACTTTCATGGTCTATACACTCCAGCAACTGTTATATGTTCCAGGGTTGCCTTTATTTTCACAGTTACACAGTCTACAGTATTGGTGTTATCACCAAACATGTAATAATCACAGGTCTCATAGCTATCTTTAATCCCTATCATGATGCTTCCACCTGATTTTTGTTAGAATGTCTGTTTCCAGTCATTGTTCTTTAACCATGTTTCACAAACAATGACAATAACAATCTTCTGGGAGTGTAGCAAATTTTCCAGCAAAAAATGTATTATTAATGCTCCTAGCATTGACAACCATCAGAGAGGCATCAGCTGTTGCTATCTGTGAATTGTTAAATTTTCAACCTGGCAAAGATCCTGCCTAGTAGTTTGTCAAAGATTGCAAAATATCTGCTGCAAAAATGTTCTTCCCTGATCTTGACAAATGCACATCATAGTCTCCAAAAGGGCTGTCACTTCCCTAGATTGCTGAATACTTGCATCCAGAATTCCAAAGTTGTCAGGGGCATCATCTTGTTTCATACAGGATGAATGATCTTTGCAGAAAATAGATGCATAATTTCCTAAATGTGTTCTATTTGTTCTATGCCTAAAATTATTTAGTTCAGCACTCCAGTCATTAATATATGAAACAACAGTTCTCCAGGTCATCCTAATTGTACAAGTGTGATCATCATCATTAAGTCTAGCTTTACTTCTAACAATGGTAAGCAAATCATCCAACTTTTGAAACAAGGAACACAGATCACCAGTGTTATCAGCTGTTACGTTTAAATATCCATAGCTGCACTGTACAAGATATTTGTGCAGTAGCAAATCTTTAATTGCATACTCATTTAAAGAATCCATATTCAGCTTCAGATGAATAAAATATTGCAAAAAAAGAATAATCAAAATCAGTAATCACAGAATTCAAAGATAACTTAAATCAACTTATATGACAAAAAAATCGACTTCTATGACAAAAAAATTACACCAGCAGTATACAACTAAATAATAGCCATGCTCAATAGAACCAAGATCCTTTCCTCCAAAAAGCCAGTGTGGTGGCTCCCTGCCATTAATAAACTCTACAACAGAAGGAAGAAACTGTTGCAGAAAAAGGTGAAGTCCCAAGATTGGAAAAATTCCCTTATTAGCATCAACAAAAAGTTGAGATCCATCATCAAAACCTCCAAAGCCAGCTATGAAGGCAGAATTGTGGCAGACACTAAAAACAACCACAAAGCCTTCTATAGTTATATCAGGAATCTCCATGGCAATACCCAGATCCGCTCTGAGTTACCGCACAATGGTACCTCCTATACTGAGCCAACAGATATTGCCAACATACTGGCCGACAGATTCAGTGCCAACTTTACTACTCTCTCCCCTCCTAAAGGACCAATCCGAATACCAGAAGAATGCCAGGCACCCAGCATTACTGCAGCACAGGTTAAAGCCGCATTGTCTAAGGCCAAGAATACAGCTTCCATGGGACCCGACAATATCCCTGGCTGTGTTCTACATGAATTACAAAGTGAAATGGCACCACATCTGTATGCTCTGTTCACTCACAGCCTCACCTCGGGCTTTGTACCTTCTGAATGGTGCACTGCTACAGTCATCCCTCTCCATAAAGGAGGAGCGACTACAGATCCTGGAAATTATCCCCCCATTCTGGAATTCTGGAATTATAGCTAAACTCAATAAACTAGGCATAAATCCCTACGTCACAAGATGGGTTGCCAACTGGCTCACTGACAGAACCCACACTGTAAAAGTTGCAGACACCAAATCTGACCTCAAACCAGTGACAAGTGGAGTACCACAGGGTTCTGTCCTGGGACCACTCCTGTTTGGTATCTACTTCTCTGAAGTACAGGCTAACACAGAAGGCCTCTGGCTAACGAAGTTCTCAGATGCTGCAAACTAGGAGCCATAGTCAAGTCCCCAAATGATGTGAACATCCTACAGAAGGGCTTCTCTGAGACATGCCTGGTGTCAGAGCCATGGCCTCAAGCTCAATGCCAAAAAGTGCAGTGTCATCCCCTTTGGTAAAAACTCTGTACCCATGAACTACCACATAGGCAGCAATCTACTTAACACCGAATGCGTGATAAGAGACCTTGGAACCCAGGTGGACAGTAGTCTCTCCTTTGATAGTCACATCGCCACAGTAGTCAGGAAGTCCTTCTATGTGGTACACCTCATCATAAAAGGGTTCTCGTCCAGGAAAAAAGAGGTCATCCTTACCCTCTACTCATCACTCATTAGACCCATTATAGAGTACAACGCCCCTTTTGGAATGTACCTCACAAGACATCTGCAGCAGCTGGAAAGGCCGCAGAAGTACCTCGCAAAGAGGATTACTGGACTCAAACAAATGCCCTACACTGACCACCTCAAAAAACTCCAGCTTTACTCCGTAGCATATCGCCTACTCAGAGGTGATCTCTGCCTAACATATAAAGCTATGTCAAACCCAGAGCTGTTGGACATGCTACACCTAAAGAAATCCCAATCCCTCCGAGCTACACACTCTAGGGACCTAAACCTTGTCACCACAATAAACAGGACATGCTGGAGGGATAGATTCCTATTCCAGAGACTTCCCATACTCTGGAACAGGCTACCCATCTATGTCAAGCAAAGTTCTTCATTAGCACTCTTCAAGAAAAATCTTGATGAGTGGATGGGAAATAGGAAATACTCCCCGGGGATCACTTCTGTGTCTCTGCTCATCAATGGCACAGGAAAATAACTTTCTTGGGTGGCGTAAGCCAGGGAACCTTGTTGGCTAGGCTTGCATAGGCCCTTGGGCCAATTGCCTAGTACCTACCTATGAACCTATGAACCTATTAGCCTGATGAGTCTGATATGTAAGGCTATGGAGCACATCATCATGGACCTAATTAACAAGGATATAGGGAATCTCCAAACTCTAGATCCCATGCAATTTGGTTTTATGAAAGGTAGATCATGCCTGCTCAACCTGATTGACTTGTTTGAGTCAGTCACCAGAGCGGTGGATGAAGGTAAGGCAATTTATACAGCCTACCTCGATCTGGTCAAGGCTTTTGATACCATTCCTCACTCAGGAATCATTGATAAACTCAGCAAACTAGGCATCAACCCCTATATCGTTAGGTGGGTTGAAAACTGGCTCACAGATAGAACCCACAGTGCAAAAGTAGCTGACTCCAAGTCAGACTGCCAACCAGTCACAAGTAGAGTCCCACAGGGATCAGTCCTGAGTCCTCTCCTGCTTGGCATCTACTTCTCAGAAGTCCAGGTCAACACGGAAGGACTCTGGCTGAACAAATTCGCAGACGACTGCGAGCTGGCAGCTATTATTAACTCCCCAAGTGATGCAGACATCTTGCAGAAAGGCCTCACTGAGACCAATGACTGGTGTTGAAACCATACTCTTAAGCTTAATGCCAAAAAAATGCGTTGTCACCCCCTTTGGGAAAAACTCAGTAATTATCACATCGATAGGAGCCCACTGAACACTGAAAGTGTTATAAGAGATCTGGGGACACAGGTTGACAGCAATCTCTACTTTGACCAACACATTGCCACTGTGGTCAGAAAGTCCTTCTATGTGACACATCTCATCACCAAGGGTTTTGAATCCAGGAAGAAAGAGGTCATCATTTCTGTCTACTCTTCCCTCATTATACCAGTCATAGAGTATAATGCCCCATTTGGCATGTACCTCAATAGACACCTGCAACAGCTGGAGAGGCCACAAACGTACTTCACAAAGAGGATCCTAGGCCTTAAACACATGTCCTACATGGGCAGACTCAAAAAACTCCAGCTATTCTCTGCCTCATATCATCTACTAAGAGGCGATTTCTGCTTGACTTACAAAGCCATGTCTGACCCAGCTCTGTTAGAAATGCTACATCTAAAGAAATCCCAATTCCTCCACACCACATGCTCCAGAGACCGCAACTTCATTACCACAATCAACAGAACATGCTGGAGGGACAGGTTCATTACCCAGAGACTGCCCATGCTCTGTAATAGAATTCACATACATGTCAAGCAGAGCACCTCACTAGCCCTCTTCAAGAGAAATCTTGATGAGTGGATGGGAAATAGAAAGTTAACCCCAGGATCCCTCCAGTGGCTCTACTTGATAGAGGCACTGGGAACTAATAACGGGCGGCACAATGCCAGGGCACTTCTATGGGATAGCCTTGTAAAGGCCCCAGGGCCATTAGCCTAGTACACACCTATGAACCTATGAAGTACAATAAAGTTGCTCTGACCACACAAGTTCTACAAGCCAGACAAAAGTTGTAATTCCTTTACTACTATTGCTCTCAGTCGCACTTCTTTTTAACAATAACGATAAATAAATCACAAACCAAGATAGGATTGTTTAGATATGCACAGAATTTTCCTCTCTGCAGTCTGTGTAAACTTATAGCTGTCTAGACTCTTTTGGGTAGCTAGAGCTTGCCTAAGACCTATCCCTTTCTAACAACCAACAGTGAAATTAAAGGTAAAACAATAAATATATGACTCAAAGTAAATCTTGTTAAAAGTACTGTCCCCTCCTACCTACAAAGAGTGAAAAACAGTGACAACAAATAAAATATAAATTCAAATAAAACTTCTCTTACCATTCAACTCCACAGTAAATCACAAACCAAGGTAGGATTGTTTAGATATGCTCAGGATCATAGGGATCTAATCTCACAGCAGTCAACCTGTGTGTCTCTCTTCATTCAGCTATTACTCAGGAGGCAATTTTACACTGGGATGTAACTCCACAGGTCTATCATACCCTACTCCCAAATTCCTCCTCTCAGCATACAGTGATGTTATCATCCTCTATAAAGTGCAGTGTTATAGTGTTAAAGTCAAACTTCTGCTGTAGTTCTGCCATTAAGTGCTTGTGTAATTAGATAAGCAGGGGTTCTAATCTCTCACCAATCATCTTATGTGTTTTTCTTCATTCAGCTATCACTGTGGAGACAATTTTACACCAGGATGTGACTCCACAGCTCTGTTAGACCCTCATCCCACCATCTTCTTCTCAGCATGTAGTGATGATGTCATCCTCTATAAAGTGCCCTGTGACAGTGTTAAAGTCAGACTTCTATGCTGGTGTTACTCTTATGTTGTATGGAAAACTTGTATACTTAGATACGTGTGGTGTTTAAATCTGACCACAGTCTACTGTTGTGTGTGTGGATTGTAAGTATGTTATGGTCATTGTACAATGTTTTGAATTTCTTCTCATTTGACTCCCACACAGGAGAAGCTTTTACATGGCTGCCTGACTCCAGCATCTTCTTTTTTCCTTCGTCCACATAACATCTTTTTGCAGAACAATGAGGACCTCATTATCTGTAAGATGCATACACACATCATGAAGCAGATCTCCTCCATGACCCTTTAGAAGCCATCTCCTGACCACTGGATGCATGATTGGTAATTCACTCATGGACTGGTGCCCCTGTCCCATATGGGCAGAGGCAGTCTTTAATAAAATTAAAGCCATGCACACATACCCCTACTATCTCCCCTCACCTAGAGATGGTGATTTACATTTAAATGGAATAATAATGGCTAGGATTGCATGGTCTCTTGGCCCTTAACCTAGTAATCTCATGACCGTATGAACATTGCACATGTCAATGTTGTCACCCACATGGGCTATGTTAAGGTGTGGATGTATTGCAGCCCTATGACAGTGCATTTCAATCTGGGATATGAGTACTGTATTGGTGCCTGCTCCTGCCATTTGGTTACATGTTCCTTCCATAACAGCTGTAGTAATATGCCTCCTGAGGACTGCTGACATGGGATGATGCTATGTATATTGTTGCCTTAATAAGACATGTTCTGATAGTGGAGCATATCCACATTCTACACAGTTCTCATTCAAACATCACAGTAACAGCTGCAGTATGACACAGGTGTGCATGTGTTTACGTAACCTCTGGAAATGTTATCTGGCATACAGCAATATTACATCATAGGGATTACATGGGCACATACATCTTGGGTTCATCAATATGTTGTAACACTGTTATATGCACAAACACATGACATTTTCAGATTCACTTGCAACTTTGCTGAATTCATTGTATGCAGTATTGCTGTTCACAAAGATTATACATGTGTTCCCCAGCAGCACTGTGTGACTATTAGCATTTGCGTCATTAACTGTTTTGCATGATCCGCATCCACCTCAGTTGTAATGTGTCCATATAGGGTGTTAGGGCTGTCATCAACACATTTCCAATGATAAACAATTATGCATATGATGTACAACATATGTAATGCCATAAAATCGTTAGAGTTGTATGACTGTATTAACAGTTCCACTGTGTCACATGTGATCCATAGCCAAGGTTTTGATCACAGGAGGTGATGTACAGCTTGAAGTCCATTTGTAGCACAGGTACAGTTACATTGTGACTGTACTGCATCATGGATGTACCACTACACCACATCAGTATTTCCACTTGATAGTTTGCATGAACACATATGGATCTATGTTAAGATTTCATGGCAGTATAACATTTTCACTGGCAATGTCAGGGGGACAGTGATCATGTGACACATGTGTAGAGGTTTGACATGTACTTATAGAGGGTCCTCCATGTATTGTGTGGTATGTGCACAACATTATAGTGACGGCTTTCTCGATCATTTACACTTGACCTTGCACTGTTGTAATTTCTGTGCACATGGGAATAGTTGATGCATTGCCATCAGTTTCACATATTGCTGTACCATTCATTATAACTGATCACTTCTTAATTCACACATCATTTGCAGATGCTTCAGACAATATCCATTGCTATTACATGTGGCAGATGCATGTAATACCTAGCTATGTGTAGGGAATCTACTCATAACAGTGTGGTGTTTGTATGTGTTGTTATCCATATGGCTGATACCTACATCATTCAGGGATACTTTAGTCAAGTATATCACATTTGGTACAGTGAGCTCCCACACATCTGGTAGGCAATACAGACCTAGTCTCTGGGATGCATACCCATTAGGACTTGACAATGCAGACTTCCCTTCATGGTTTTCTTTTAGATGCTTGTGTGATATGTCTTTCTGTGCTACACCCAGTAAGTACACAGCTCAGTGACAGCATTGATGGCATGTGTTTGATTCTTGCAGGGGGGGATTGTGGCCTGTGTGTCATGCAAACCTTTCAACTAGCCAGGATTGCCCTGATTTCAAATCACAGTTTAACACTGTCCCTCTTAACCCCTCCAAAAAGTGGTGTTTTGGGTAAGGGGTGGTAGAGTCCCCTTATAAAATACTGACAAGCATTCTAGCTGTGCACATCTGTTCCTGCAGAACATGTATAATAAGTTACAAGCACATATTGTGTAAATACCGCAGATTAATTGTTATAATATTTCAAAAGTGTCCATGATTGCAATTGTTTCTTTCCTACATTTGTCCAGGAGTCTGCTGCTGTGTGTCCATCATTATTTGAGAACTATGGTGGCATGTCAGTCATAGTGCAGAAAGTCTTTTTGCAGTTCTTCAGAGTATGCACATACCCCCTGTTGTATATACCATCCTTGCTAAGTGCCTCCCCCTGTGAGCATGTTCATTGATGTGCATATATCACAACCATTCACCTCTGTTGACATGTAACCTTGTCTGACCATCACATATATACTATCATGTGTTTATATCATAATATTATCATGCAGGAGGTGTAAACAGCAGTATGTACTGTGCTACCTACATATGTGCTTAATGTCATGCTACTGACTTATCTTGAAACTGTACATAAATTGACATATGCTATCTTGGGGACATTCCCATATTTACCATGTCTTCTTCCTCCTTATTCATTCCTGTCATTCATATCTGTGCACATTTTCATCAGCACACTTTCCCTGCCCGGCATATCCTTCCTTGTAGTTGCCCTTGCTGTTTACCCTCCCTTTCTATTATTTCATTCTGCATATAACTGTTTTACTATACATTGCACTCAGCACACTTTGCTTTACTGTGTTATTACTACTGTTATTGCAGTATTTTCACCCCAGTAGTCATTGTGCTGTCTATACAATCTCGCGAGCAGGTTTGCTTGTAGGCAAACTCGAATGCTTCTTCTTTCTGTGCTCATGCTGCTTTGCATGGTTTCCCGGCCATCCTTGTTTGTATTCATCTAAGCATGATGAGCAGCATGAATATGAGATTAGCGCTGCTGCTCATCGTGCTAACTTGTAAACTTCATGTAGGCTTTGTGTGAAGCATGCAAGGAGTTTACTGAATTCCAGGGACAGTCTACATTATGTAAGAGAGCTGTCTTGATTAAATATTCAGTATACCAAAACTAATGACATAAAACTATGTCCCACCCATCTAATTCATCAAAAATAAAATTAACTTAAAAACAGTGTTGGGGGGTCAAGGCCTCCCTACCCAAACACATCTTCTATTTTAAATATATCTACTCCAAGGTTGACCAATAGTGGAGAAAAGGGCAAATTCCCTTACCCTACTTCTGCAATCTCAGGAAAAGCACACAGCATCACATCTTATTTGCAGTGTAAGTGAGTAGAACATGTCTATTCATTTACACTGCCAATGGCAAATAAGCTGTCTGGTGTAGACCTGCTGCATACAGTGATGAACCAGACTTCATTGTAATGCAGCAAAAGTACTTCTTGTCAAGTGTAGCTCAGCTAACTGATTGCACCATATTGTTGTGATAACAATGGCAAAAAAAAACAGAATAGACAAATTCCAATGTAGCTGTGCTACTTAGCAATACATGGCCATACTATTGAAAATATTTAAAATGTCCTAGCAACTATCTCAGAAAAATCTTTCATCATAGGATCATGGAAGGTTACTAGGCTAGCGATCTGGAGGTCATTCCAAACCTAGTCAATTCATCCCAGTGTAATACCATAGATACTCTAGTCAATACCCAGGATTGTATTTAGTTATGACTGACTGCTCATGGCCAGAAGGGTTGTGCATTATTCCCCATAAGATTTCACAGTTCATAATTCAATTCTACGGGTTATACTTAGTCGGTTATTTCAGATGTAAAGACAGGTGCCCAAATTTATATTCAAGTAATGTACATCACTGCATGATTTTATTAGGGGCAAGCATAAAACAAGCAAACAAGAAGCACTTCAGGAGAAATATGCATGATTTTCTGTTTGATGTGATGACAGCTTTGTATCTAATCTGAGTATTTACTGCATCCCACCTTCATGAGTTGCTGGTAGCCCAGGTGCATGTGAAAGTTCTCATGGCACCTATGATATCCTGACAAATGGCATTTCAGCCTTCCGTTGGAGGGCATCAGTACAAGGATAGCTCTATGAAAGTGTGGAGATTTTCCCATCAGCTATTTTGGACTGAAAACTAGGACTTTTAGATACAAGTTACTTGTGTTTTTTTTCTTGAATACAGTAGTAATGGAACACCTACCTGACGAATTTCTGACTGCCATGTCACAGTTCTTCATTAAGCTTCCTTTTCATGTATGAATATTTCAAATGCTAGAAAGCATCATTTTCAAGGATAGATAGTGGTTTTAGTTTTTATGTTGTAAACAAAACACATATTTATGGTTTTATGAGTTACTTATTCATCTCTTGACAAAAATGAAAATGTGCATGCCTGTAAAATGAATCTGTAGATGTCTGCAATGCATTCAATGATTTTTTTCTGAAATGTCAGAAACAATAGTTTTATTTCCTTTTGCTCACAGACAGTCCTAAAAGAATATGCTATTCTCGATAGTGCATACCTCCTTTGCTTGTGAATGTGAATTAAGTCACATAAATTGTCTACAAATAAAACCTGTGATTATTTTTTTACATACAGATCCCCTCACATATCTCTACACACACACACACACACACACACACACACACACACACACACACACACACACACACATGTACACACATCCTGTCTCCAGTCCTTCCTAAGACAGTCACTTTCTGTATGCATTCCTGATGTTGAAACGTGACAAAAGTGAAAGAAATAATGTTTCCAATAAAGTATTCAAACTGATTGCTTTCAGTCACATATACACTACTACCCTTCAACAAGCAAAATTAACAATTTTTTTATCACTGATTATGTAATTTTTCTTTGCTTTCACACACAGCTTACCTTCTTCCAGTGATGGCCACTTTCAGATAAAATTTCTGAGGCTTATGATGAAAGTGCGAGAAATATTGGCCACAGTAATGTATTTCAGATTATTGTATAGATACAGTTTTTTTCCAAGCAAGCCCTACCAATGCTAATTTAGCAATGATTAGGTAGTACTCCTTTCCACTCAAATGCAGCTAGGCTGCCCATTCCCAAATATATCCACCTTCCAATAACTGAGATTATGCCCTCTCCTATAAAGAGAGCTACTTTCTGTGTACAGCTCTGATATTTGACAGTGACATTTCTGTTTACTCTTCTGATGTTTGACAGCAAAGTAAGTGAAAGAAGCAATGCTTGCAGTAACATATTTCAACTTATTGCTCTCATGCATATATTCTACCTCTCTCTGGCAAGTCATATCAATCATCATTTAAAAGTGACCCTGTATTTGACTTTAGCTTTCACATATACAGTGGATATAAAAAGCGTACACACCCCTGTTAAAATGCCAGGTTTTTGTGATATAAAAAATGAGACCACAATAAATCATTTCAAAACTTTTCCCACCTTTAATGTGACCTATAACCTGTACAATTCAATTGAAAAACAAACCTGTTAGGGGAAAAAATATAAAAAATAAAAAACATACAATAAGCTGGTTGCATGTGTGCAAATCCTTAAACTAATACTTTGTTAAAGCACCTTTTGCTTTAATTACAGCATTCAGTCTTCTTGGGTGCACACCTACCATCAATTAAAGAGACTCTGATTAACCCCAAATTAAGTTCAGCTTTCCTAGTAGGATTTTCCTGACATTTACTCATTTGCCTGCTACAGCAAAAGCCATGGTTCACAGACAGCTTACAAAGCATCAAAGGGATTTCATTGTTGAAAGGTATCAGTCAGGAGAAGGGTACAAAAAAATTTCCACAGCATTGGATATACCATGGAACACAGTGAAGACAGTCATCAAAAAGGGGAGAAAATATGGGACAACAGTGACATTGCAAAGAACTGGACATCCCTCCAAAATTGATGAAAAGACAAGATGAAAACTGGTCAGGCAGGCTGCCAAGAGACCTACAGCAACACTGAAGGAGCTGCAGGAATTTCTGGCAAGTACTGGTTGTGTACAACATGTGAAAACAGTCTCCCGTATTTTCATATGTCTAGCCTATTGGGTAGGGTTGCAAGATGGAAGCCTTTTCTTACAAAGAAAACATCCAGGCCCAGCTAAAATTTGCAAAACAATACATCATGTCTCCCAGAAGCATGTGGAAAAATGTGTAATGGTCTGATGAGACCAAGGTTGAACTTTTTGGCCAGAATTCCAAAATGTACGTTTGGCACAAAAACAACACTTTGCAGCACCAAAAGAACACCATCCCCATGGTGAAGCATGGTGATGACAGTATCATACTTTGGAGTTGCTTTTCTTCAGCTGGAACTGGGGCTTTAGTCAAGGTGGAGGGAATTATGAACAGTTCCAAATACCAATCAAATTTGGCCCAAAACGTTTAGGCATCTGCTAGAAAGCTGAAGATAAAGAGGAATTTCACCTTTCAACACGACAACAACCTCAAGCATAGATCCAAATCAACAAAAGAATGGCTTCACCAGAAGAAAATTAAAGTTTTGGAATGGCCCAGCCAGAGCCTAGACCTAAATCCAATAGAAAATCTGTGGGGTGACCTGAATAGGACTGTGCACAAGAGATGCACTCGCAATCTGACAGATTTGGAACACTTTTGCAAGGAAGAGTGGACAAATATTGCCAAGTCAAGATGTGCCATGCTCATAGACTCCTATCCAAGAAGACTGAATGGTGTAATTAAATCAAAAGGTGCTTCAACAAAGTATTAGTTTAAGGGTGTGCACACTTATGCAACCAGCTTATTGTACATTTTTTTATTTTTTATATTTTCCCCTAACAGATTTGTTTTTCAATTGAAGTGTACAGGTTATAGGTCACATTAAAAGTGCCAAAAGTTTTGAAATGATTTACTGTGGTGTAATTTTTTTATATCACAAAATCCTGGCATTTTAACAGGGGTGTGTACACTTTTTATATCCACTATAACTGGCTATCTAAATTATAGCTACTATCTGCATATATATGTAATGTCTGACTGAAGTAAAAGTGAAATATATCACAACAGTAGTGTGTATTCAGTTATTTCCTTTCAGATGCATTCACTCATCTTCCCTGACAAGCCATGTCAGTTATTGTTCAGCAATGTATATGTCACTGTGTACAACTCACTTCCCCATCATCCAAGAATTGCTAATTTCTATGTACAAATGATGTTTGACTGTGAAGAAAGTGAAAAAATAACAACAAATAACTTGTTTTCCTTCACATTCACTGTCATATCTTGTCAGTTCATAGCAATAGTTACATCTGTCTGCATTCATACATAATCTGTCTCCCTTCCATGTACCATTAAAATTAATTTGAACCGTTGCTGTTTAGATGGTTGACATTGTTTAAAGGGATATAAATAATGGCCTCAAGAATGCATCTAATTTGTTTCTGTTGCAAACATGTACTACCTCTCCCTGACAAAGGTACGTTGATGGTGGTTCAACAGGGATCAAGTAGTGCCCCTTTGCTTTTGTGCAGTCTGCTTTCCCACCTGCAACCCATGACTTTGTGCACCTTGTAGATGCTGGATTCTTGATAGTAATCAAAGTAAAACAAATAACAGCAGCAGTCGTGCATTTGAATTTGCTGCTGTCATGTACTTGCCTCAACCCTCAGTCACTGCAATCTGAAAACAAAACTGCATTTTTCATTTATTGCAGTGTTACCACTGCTGACAGATATATCTGATGTTCTGTCAGTTGTTTCATTTTTTTTTTTTAGATAACTGTTCAGAATAACGTTCCTGATGATCAGTGTATCTGTTCACATGACTGATTTCTTGGCTAACAAATAGAGATAATTGGGTAGCCATTAACGTCAGCTAATCATAATAATTAATGTCAGTACTTACCTAACACAGTAACCAGTCATGAACTGAAAAGCAATGACCTATTATGTGAGAGGCATACCTCACAATTGTCCAGATTTTTGCAGAATGTCCAGATTTTTGCCTCATAGTTTTGGTCTGTTCCTCATAAAATTATGATTTTCTGGCAAATTACTGGTATGATCTGCAAACTGAAGTCACTGAATAATGATATACATTTGTGTTTCAGACTTCATATCCATCAGAAAAATGTATTCTAAGACAAATCATGTTATTCTAGCATCTTTCTAAGTTTCTAACAGCAATATTTAAAATATGTCCCTATTTTTGGGCCTTTGTCCCCCCATTCTGTCAGGCTTTGTCCAGATTTTTTGCACCAAGAGGTTGAGAGGTATGGTGAGAGGGAGGGAAGTAAGAAGGACTTGCTAATAAGTAGCACAATATCTCATTTCTGGGTTGGATTTTCCTATTCTAAGATATTCACAGGTAGTTATTTTATTGCCACAGTTAACTGTTAATAAGATAACTATTACTGTAAGACTTATGAGGGTGTGAATGTCTTTTTTATCATAAAACCATACTTTTTATGATTTTTAAGTAAAACGATCCATTCACCCAAATATCTTGGCATACGGCATTCTGTCCTCACACAGGTACAGGGATATCTCATTATTTATAGTAAAGGAGGTGTGCCTCATACTTTCCCCAATCTGTCACTATTTGAATAGCCTAGATCTCTTTTTACATTCCAACCAATATTATATAAATATAGAATATTTTAACCCAGACTCCTCTTCAAACATTATAACTTTACTCTAAGTTCACTACCAGCATCTATTTAACATTTACCAAGAAAATCTATAGTTGTTTGCAAAGTTATGTATGCCAACTTCCATGTGGTATAGACTATTTCTATCCTTCAGACTAGAGTGTCAAGAATTAAAAGTGATAGAATGGGGAGGTAGCTACTAGTACCATGCCTCCTGTCCCATGTGGTTAGTACTATGTGCAAGGTGCCCTGATCACTACCACTCTTAGACTGGAATTCTTGCAGAATGCCTATACTCTTATCAATAAATGTTTCACTCAACCCTACCTTCTTCATTATCTGAAACATGAACACCATATCATTTATTTTATTTTTCTGTCAAACAGGGCTATCCCTGCTTCTTCCGCCCACTAGACTTCAGACACTCAAACATTTTTAGAAGATGCCAACAATGATTTATTTCTGATCTTCCCTTTACAAAGCTGTTCTGGCATTCCAACACTGCTTCCATTAGCATAATGTTTTCTAACATTGCCACTAGGACCTTTGCTAATATTTTGGTATCAACGCTAACTAGGGAGTGTGGTGAATAGTTGATGTGGTCTTCCTGGTCTCCTGTCTTTAAACAGTAGTATTAATGAGGCCTCTTTTAAAACAGATAGATCCCAATTAAACAGCCTTTTCTCTTCTGCTATCTTCTACCCTACCATATTAGTTATGAATTATATATACTCTTTCTGCATTTCCTGAGCTTTTATTATGTTTGCTTCATTATGTGCATAACCACTCAAGTTTATCTAGTAAGTTAGAGTAGGGCTATATAACAATTTTGAATGATGTTTTTATTTCTTCTTCCCTGGTCCTTTTAACTGCATCAAGTATACTTGGATGGCTATCATGTAACAGGTTAAGTAGTTTTACCTCACTGATGTTTGTGTCTCATTACAAACAACAAGTAGGGCAACGTATCCCATTTCTTACCATCTGCTTCAATTACAAGTAGCAAACTGACATTTTTAACTGATTAACCTGAAACATTATCTCAGTTGGATCATAACCATTGACATAAAGGATCGTAAAAGGCATACCCTGGCTGGTAATTATCTCTTTAGAAATATCTAGTCTAGAGAATAATAACACTAATTCTCTGTCAATAGACTTAGCCTTATGTAATTGGGTTAGCTTTTAGAAATTTTATGAAATAGTTTGCTATTGTCAAGATATATTGATAACCATCATTATATCTTACCAGTGGCTCACCAAAAAGATATCTGGAACACTGACCACTGCACTCTTCCGTAAACCTTTTCAGAAGAACTATTATCAGCTGCTAGCTGTCATTCACTGCACATAGCTAGAAATATACTGTTGTCCCAGTTCTGTCTGCCTGGATGTATTTGAAGCTGTGTGAGTACAACAGAGGACAGATGTTTAATAGATTCATTCATAGAGGGTACTACAAGGAAGCTATCTCAACAGGGTGTTGAAGATGCCCACCTTTGGAACTACGCAACCGGATCTTCTAGCCAGGTGGCAAAAATTGAATCTTGATACTAGTTTTACTTACATCAAGATTCTCATCGAACAATATGACATTGTAATACGTGAGTTGACAACTGAGATTATGAAACTCGAGAATGAGCTGATTGAGCTCTTGGGGTATCGTGAATTAACTACACTTAGTAGCGACCTCAAGCTCATGCTAAATTCCATTGACACCAAGTCCTTGCAGGACAAAAAGAAGAAGTTGGAGAGGGATTTTCTTGATTTTCAAAAGGGCCAGGTCTTTTCCTGGCCTCGTGATCAATCACAACATAATGTCAATAAGGTGAGCAGTGTGATTAACTCCACCAGTGCTAGTACCAGTGTTTCCAGAACTGATGTTTTACAACGAGCTCCCGTTTCCAAGGCAATTGCCACTAGAAATACTTATGGCATTGTCGATTTAGTGATTCCGACGTACTCGAGTTCAGATAAGGGATCCGCCCCTAATATGACGTCAACAGGGAGCACGAACGACGTAGTTGCTCCATCTCCTTCAGTGTGTTCCAACTCCATTGATGGCAACACCATTTCCTCAACTACGAAACCACGACAAGTTTTGGTCGAAGCCCTTATTCATGCTGAAGGGCATGTAAACAACATTATTACTCCAACGACACCGGGGGTATTTGAAACGAGAGAAATGAAAGACACATGCCCCAAGCGTTTGCCTATTGATTCTCAGGCAATTACAGTTGAAGAGGAGGTTTTCGGCATGGGTGAAGGATATCCTTCTTTTCCGTTGCCCTTCAAACCATTCGAGAGACGGACTTGGTCTCCACAAGGTAGGGCAATAAAAAGGAAGAATACGGAAGAAGTTTTCCAGCAAACGAAGAAAATACTGAGATGAGTTCTCATGATTTGGTTGTTAATATTTCCAGGTATGTACTGAATGCACATGAGTTGTCTGTTTTGAATAGAGGTTTGGGTTTTATACCCTCTAGCTGTAACGAGCTTACAGATACTATTGTTGATATAAAACTTTTTACCAGGAATTTAGGTTTGAAGCTGCTCTATGGTGACAATAATAATGAAATAGGCGCTAATGTTCACAATATATTCAGGAAGCCTTCTACTTTTATGCCTCAGCAACATCCTTTGTTAGAGGCTTTTGAGCAAGCTTGTGAGAGTGACATTTTTGATTTATACAACAACAAAGAGATGAAACCCGATTTTTTTAACACTACTATGGATGAAAGGGAGGCGGTAATCAGCTTGAGGAATAATGACTTAATCACCATTAGGCAAGCTGACAAAGGAGGTGCGGTGGTCATTATGGACAAATCAATGTATTGTGATAAAATGGAAACAATGTTATCTGATAATGCCACTTATTTGCCATTGCATAATTATGACCTTAATAATTTGATTAGAAAAGTACATGGCTACCTTTATGACTTGCTGATAACTAATGTTATTGACAACGAATTGTATAAATATTTTTTGGTTGACAGTCCCCTTGTTCCTTCGTTTAGAGGTCTCCCGAAGATTCACAAAGAACTTTTGAATCCTCCTTTGAGACCTATTGTGTCCAGTAGAGGATGGCTCACTGAGCCCCTCTCCATTTATTTGGAGAAAATGTTTAAACCCATAGTAATGGGGGTTGATCAGGTCCTTAGAGACACCACGCATTTTTTGGAGAATCTGTCAGTATTTGTGGATTCTTCTCTTTTTTGTAATGATGATTTATTAGTAACACTTGATGTTAAGTCATTATTTACATCAATACCGAATGAAATTGGCATGGAATTTATTAGGCTCTTTTTAGTGAAGAAGAGCATTTCCAATGATAGGATATGTAGATGGATGTCCCTCCTGGAACTTATATTGGAGAACAATGTATTGTTGTATGACAAACGTTACAATTTACAAATCAAAGGGGTAGCGATGGGTACCCCATGTGCCAACGCCTATGCCAACCTGGTGTTGGCACATTGGGAAGATACCTTCGTCTTCAACAATAATGATGTTTTTGGTAAATATCTGAAATATTACAACAGGTTTGTGGATGACGTTTTTATTGTGTGGGGCAGTACGGTTGAACAGCTAATGGAATTTGTGACCTATCTGAATGCCACTACTGAATTTCTTTGTTTTGATTGTTCTCATTCATTTAATGCTATTGAGTTCTTAGATGTTAGAGTTGTTATGGTTTCTAATGGCTTTGACACGGAACTTTACAGAAAATCTTGTTGGAAGAATAATCTTCTGCACCGTAATAGCATGCATCCTAAGCACGTGCACAAGAATATAGTTAAGAATCAAATTATGAGAGTTTCTAGATTGACTACTCAAGACACTACTTTTGAACATAGTAAAGCGCAATTGACTGAGAACTTCATATCTAGAGGTTATAATGGCCGTGAGGTTCACAATGACATCAAAGAAGGTGATAGACTAAGAGCAGGTCTTGGTGCCCCTTTGATGAAAAGAGGCAATTCTAGATCAATAGTTACCATGAAACATGACAGTTGTCATGTTAATAGGTTAACAATACCTTACACCTATAGGAACAAACATATCACAAGAATCCTTAATAACAATTGGAAACTTTTGTTAATGGACGATAGTATCAAGAACCTTATAGAAGATACACCCCGCATAGCATACAAGAATATGTTGTCTCTTAATAGGTTGTTGTGTTATGATAGTAATTTTGAAGGCCCTATACGATCTGATAGATGTGGCACATTCCCCTGCCGTTCCTGTAATCAATGCAAATACATAGCCAATTCCAATAGCTTTACACATCCAGTAACAGGACGTGTTTATGTATTCAAACACTATGCTGATTGTAAATCCACCAATGCTATTTATGTAGCGGAATGTCAACAGTGCAAACAGTTTTACGTTGGCAAGATGAATAGGTGTTTACGAGAGCGCATTAGAGAACATATTTACGCCATTGATAGGAGTAATACAACCAATGCCTTGGCGCAACA
This sequence comes from Protopterus annectens, assembly GCF_019279795.1. Taxonomy (NCBI): domain Eukaryota; kingdom Metazoa; phylum Chordata; order Ceratodontiformes; family Protopteridae; genus Protopterus; species Protopterus annectens. The sequence goes on along the minus strand of NC_056727.1, from coordinate 660,481,460 downwards.
TGTTATTGTAAATGGACCGTCACATACCTTTAGATTCAAGGTTTTGGAATTGGTTATGAGAAGTGGTAGGTTAGGTAACATTAGGAATTTTACGGAAGAAAAGGAAGGCAAGTGGATTTTGAAACTTCAAGCCCATAGATATGGGCTTAATGATAGAGTCACTCTTAAGCCGTTTTTGGCAAACAGACCACTAAGGCATTAGTTTTTATATGTTTTTATTAATAATATATATTAAGCAATTGTTTTATTTTCCTAGATGTAGTTCTGGGCTAGTGTTATATTATTCATGTTCTTATTTTAAATTTGTTTTGATTTGCTATACCTAGATAGGTAGTGATGTCATTTCCTGTATTTAAACACATAGGTTTTTGACTGCTCTTTGATGTCTGAAGAAGCGTTGACTCAAACGTGAAAGTGCTTACCTTACTGCAGTTTTTATATTTTTTGTCTTTTAGCAGCATTAAATGTTGGATTTTATGGACTTTTTGTGTTTTTATTGAATATGCAGCTTATGGTGCACTCCTCAGTTATTATTACCTTCATTTGTGCTTTTGTGAACCGAGGGTGCTTAACCTAGCAGTACTTGTTTTTTCTTAGACTTAGCCTTATGTAATTGGGTTAGCTTTTAGAAATTTTATGAAATAGTTTGCTATTGTCAAGATATATTGATAACCATCATTATATCTTACCAGTGGCTCACCAAAAAGATATCTGGAACACTGACCACTGCACTCTTCCGTAAACCTTTTCAGAAGAACTATTATCAGCTGCTAGCTGTCATTCACTGCACATAGCTAGAAATATACTGTTATCCCAGTTCTGTCTGCCTGGATGTAATTGAAGCTGTGTGAGTACAACAGAGGACAGATGTTTACTAGATTCATTCATAGAGGGTACTACAAGGAAGCTATCTCAACAGCTAAAAATAAAGCTGACTCAAAAAGGAGGGCAAATTACTCACTTTTATTCATAACCATACTCAGGTTTATTCAACGTCATTTATCATTACATATGGATGAAATATTAGAAAGTTGCAAAACTTGGTGAAGACTGGGGTTTATTTCAAGCCGACAATGAAGCAATGACATGAGACAGTGAAGTGTCTTCTGGTTCAAAGGAATTAACAGGATAGATTTTTAGGAGGGATAAACCAATAGAACAGCTTCTATAACTAGATCAAATAATTTTATTTTTACATGGTACAGTATTAATTTGCTAGTCTCTGTGTGGTAATTTTTCAGCATGTAGAAATATAACTGAAAGTAGCCAGTTCAAATCAAACAATACCCCGAAGATATACCCTGGGATTCATTAACAATCGTGTAGGCTTCCCATGACGTCTACAGTATTGCAGTGCATTAGCGTTATGAGAAGAAGTATTTACTGAATATGCATGCTGCTCATTGCATTCATACGATTCCAAGCACTGTTTCATGGCCAGCAGTACTGTTGTTGGCCATGAAACAGTGCTGTAAGTGTGAGCACAGTGTAAACAGAGAAATAATTACCTGCAGGCAAACATTTTATGCGAGCACAAATGGATAGCTTATATTAAGTAAGGACAAATTACTTTTAAGCATGTAGATGCAGGGGGCATCTGATTGGAATAATTTACACAGTGCATGGATAATTGTGAGCAGAGGATAAATGGAAAAAATGTACTTGATGAATGCATTCAAATGTGATGATGCCAGAAAGAAACATTCTTCAATAGGAAGACATCCATATTGATGTTAATAATAAATAATCCTGTTTGCAACTGTTAATCCATGTATACAACTTAAAAATGGGCATGCTAACAATGGATGTGAGAGGGAGACGATGCAACATTGTAATAAAGGGGAATAAATGTGATACTAATATTGATAACTTGTCAAGTTGAGATACTAGTTAGCAAGGACAGTGGCTACCTTATGGATCATTCGCTTACCATTTATTGAATACGACATGTACATACAAGAAAGTATGTATGATAATTAATGGTGCTGCTGTAGCCTACAACTCCATCCTGTATAAACAGGGCTCGAGCTGTACAGCAGCTGTGTCATACACAGCTGAAAGGGACATGTTTTAATATTCGTCATTCGTCGACCATAGATAGGAGGTATATTACACTGACACATGTCTTAGAGAAGCATGTTTTTATATACATGTGCATCATAAACAGTAATGTAATAGCAATCAAAATACACAAGTGACAAATGACAAGAGAGATCTAAAGACATTGCAGTACTTCAAGTTCTCCATTTATAAATGGAGTGCATGTAATACAAGATTATTCTGGGCATGTTCAAAAAAACATTACAGCAAATAGTGCCATAACAGCATGTAAACAACACAAACACATATATTATTTGCATTAATAATAAATAAATACAAATTGAGAATAATATCTTCATGCACTGTTGTTTGTGTAATGTCAATGCTTTCATGGAATGTTATTTCTGCTTGGAATTGAACAGCAAGCTATGTAAACCCACTGACTACAAATATGGGTATGAATCACATGTGCCACAGTGGAAGTTATAACAAAGCTGTGAGACTCTACCTATGTGAATTCATTACATCATATGATTGTGTTGCAATTTGTATGAGATAAAAGGGATGAGAGAGGCATATTCCATTGTAATTGATGTTATTCACGCATAACGGCATTAGGACAGGTGATGCTTACAGTCAGCCAATGTGGGTTTTGAACACCTGACTATGGGACAACAGAAGCTACATAATATTGGAAAGAATGAATGCATCACAGTCACATTTGGTGCTACAAGTGCGAGATATTTTAGTCTTTTAAACCGTGACATCATTTTTATTGTTTCAAGGGAGATGTGTGTCACATATTTCTTTAAAATAGTGTTGCTATATGTGTGCTTCTTACACATTACCTGCTGTTAGGTATACCCAGACACAAGAGATGTGTACTATAGTCATCACTGTGACAGCAGAATGGCAATCAGGCGCAATGTGTGCATGATCATGGATTCAAACACATGCCTTACTAAGGCACAAACATAGAGCACATAGTCTCATGTCCTCAAACCACAGGAAAAGCCTTAGTAGTTCTCGTGGGAAAGACAAATGTCATCTCATGTCCTCATCATTATCAAAGAAAGCAATTCTGTGTGAAACAAAAGAGCAGAAATCATTATAATAGAAATAACCATCCATACATATACACAGCAGACATCTGGCTGACAACATTGTTACCTAACTGCACATTCACAGACACAGTGACACAAGTGAGTCTAAGGAGTGATGGCTGGATTTGAACAGGCTATCTAAGATCACAAGGTACAGAACACTGCCTGAATCACATGCAGCACATGAGGTGGCCTTTTACAACTGTGACAGTGCACATTTGAATAGATGATATCACCATTCTTTCATATGTTGATGTTCTTCTAAAAATATGCGAAGGCGGTTGACGTGCCCAGTAACACTATGCAGCTACACATACTACATGCATTACAAGCCTTAGCTACACAGCATGACAAATAAACACTCACAGACAGTAGTCCACCATTGCTGGATTTAAAGCGCCTCCTTCTTAACCAATGCAATCTACAGAGAACAGTATCAACAGCCAGTATCACGGGGTAACTCATACAACCAATTTGATGTGGCTCTTTTTTAGAGCATGATGTAAGCATTGTGTTTCCAAAAATGTTTATTGTCTGGGGTAATAAAAATCTATAGGGCAATCCTTTGCCAGTGAAGACACATTTCCTAAGTGGAGTTTTATATAAGGGGTGTTGTCGTGTACACAATTGTACATGACACTGCACACACTGACATTATTTACTTAATGATGGATTTGAAACACTACGCATCTATTTACACAATCTATACAAAACAGAATTAGCTGCATGTGCACAGGAGGACTGTGATTTGTAAGGCCACAGTGTGCAATTTTGACTTGCTGACCTCATTAGAGGAATGGAGATCAGATGTTTGTATTAAAAGTGGGATGAGGGGATGGGAGCACAGCTCTCATGTTAAAATCTCCCACTGTGTGGAATTTGATACAACATGACTATTTAAGAAGCTATATGCAACTGGCACTGAAGCCACACACAAGTTCCCCCCTGGGAGATTTGAACCACATATCTATCTAGTTATACAGTCTAGAGAACACTCCATTAGCTGCAAACACTACAGGTCAAATCTAGCTCATAAGGAGAGAGAGTGCACTTTTGTGAGTATGACCTCATCACTGTGTTGCAGATAAGAAGTTTGTGTTAAAGTGGGAAAAATCTACAGAGAGAGCTGTGTCCAAAGTTAAAGTTTTCTCCTGAGTGGAAGTGGATACAGCACATTTATCTCAGCACATTTATACAGCACCTTATCTCCTTTTCTATACTCATCCATCAATCACAACTTCATCCCACACTGCTCTCCTGACATTTCCTATAATCATACCTACCTGTATCTTACCCTTGCTGTACCCAATGACAGCTGTAAAATGTAACATCAATGTTCTGTTGAAACTAAGAATTCTAACTGCTGGAACTACTATATAATTTTTTACATATGTTAAACTAATGCTATTTCTCATAAACATACTGTACAGTGAACTTAAATTGTCAACTTATTGTTTGTAAATGTTATTTGTGGAGCTTTTCCCCGGGCCTCCACTGAAAAAGGACCCATGCCCAGTTGGACTTTCCCAGTAACCAAATGTAAAATAAATAAACTAAATATATTTGTTTTTGAAGGTTTACTTCCATGACACCAGTAGCACACAGAAACCCAAGTCCACCACTGAGAATCAACAACCTAACCAGTTGCCCAATCTACAGAACACAGTATTAGCTGCCAAGTGCCACAGGAGAAGTCTGACTCTAATGTGATCAAAGTGCACTTTTGACAGGAGGAGCTCATCACTGTGTCGCATAGCAGATGTTTGTGGTAAACTTGGGATAAGGGGATGGTGGAATACTCAGCCAAGTTAAGTTTTCCCCTGGCTGGAAGCTGATACAACATCTCTGTTCAGGAAGCTATATGTACCTGATACTGCAGCCACACTCAGAATGTCCAAACAGTAAGAATTGAACCTCTGCACTTTTGACAGGCTGACCTCATCAGTGTGTTGCAGACAGGGCCGGCCTTAGCTGAAATGGCGCCCTAGGCGAAGTAGTGCTCCGGCACCCCTTAAGCCCCACCCACACCACAGTCATGAAACACCCCTATTTGGGCCACACCCACAGGGTCACTCCCCAAGAAAGCCACTCCAGTTATTTCCTTAAATTATTTAAATGTATAGGAAGAATAACTATATTACAAGGTATCTTTAACTACAACTACTTCTGCATAGTATTTTCCACATTAAATACCAGATCCAGATCATGGGCAAATAGGGCCCTAGGCAGGGTAATAGACTGCCCCACAGAGCAGCCGCTCCTGCAGCAACCCCCCCCCCAGCAGCAGCCCCCTCCTCAGCCATTCCAATGTTCCATTATTTGGTTATTTCTCACCAGTTACCATGCATACTATTCTCTTATTTGCTTCTACAGTCATTACAGATATTGAAATAAAATAGCACAAACACAGGTAGCCATTTGCTAAACAATACAGTCTCACAATAAAAACAGATTTAGCATAAGCAGTAAACTTCTCTGCCCTTGAAACTCACATTCACTGAAATAGAAAAAATCATATTCATTGAAACGGCATGAAAACCCACATTTATAGAAAATGCATCTGGCCAGTGAAGAATTAAGTTTACCTTTGGGCTGTTTTCAAAACAGACTCCTTGCACACATTTGTTAGGGTCATGCATATGTGTATTTGTTCTTTGATTCACCTTCATGATTGCATTGAATTATATTCCCTGTATAATACAGCACCACTTGTTAAAGTGTTTTAAATTTGTAGTTTTAAAAATTATTTTAATAAGCAATGAAACAAAATGTATGAACCAATAACTACCCATTTCAGATATTTTCAACCATAAAAGGCCACTCAAGACTTCTGTCATTATAATCCACCAATATTACTTCATACTCACAATCTCTGCAGATGTAAAATCATCTGAATTTCACATTAAAGAAATCCATACCTAATGAAGAGGTTGGTACCGGCAAAATAACTTCACATATCAATATTTTATTTACAAATTCAGTGCCTGCTTTCCTTGAAGAATTAATTGCCTATATTGCATTAAAAATTTGATAATATTGCAATAGAAAATGACCTATTGCAGTAGGAAATGACCAACAAGTTCATAGTCACTAGGCATCTCATACAAAGGATATACTCAGGAGTGTAGAACCCCTATCCCCCTTATAATGCACCAAATAATCAACAATCATATGCGTAATGCAATATCAACACTCCATCTACATGATGTGGAAGTAGAATCCACAGCCTTCTGCACTAAAGGCAATTATGCTACTAACACTGCTTTCAGATTTTGATAAACAAAAAATAGCTAGTCGCACATAGAAACATTTACACTTTTTAGAGTATGTTTTAAAGTTGTAGTTTTGTACATTTTTCCAGTAAGCAATGAAACAAAATGTTTGAACCAATAATGACAAAACTACCCGTTTCAGAATATTTTAACCATAAACGGCCCGTCAGACATCTGTCATTGCAACCCACCATGCATTTTCTGAAGGAAATGAAGGCTGAAACTCAAATGTATGGCATTTAGTTATTTAAATCTTCAGTGATTTGCCAGAAAACCACAAATTTTATGAGGAACAGGCCAAAGATATGATGCAAAAATCTGAATAGTTGAGAGGTATGCATACCTCTCAATCTTACTGCAAGAAATCTGGACATTATGTGGATGCAATGACCATAAAAATAGTGACATATTTTAAATATTACATTTTTTTAACTTAAAGATGCCAGATCAACAGGATTTGTGTTAATTTGCATTTCTGAAGGATATGAAGTCTGAAAGTCATATATTTGAGATCCTCGGCAGGTTAAACTTCAGGCAAATGATGCTTTTGAGTTCAGTCTTTGGCCATCCATAAGTTACTCTCTTTAAGAACTACCTGTCAGCCTCATCAAAAAATCAAAGTCATCAGTAAGTTTATATTTTACTTTTATATAGAACATATTATTAACTTCTGCCAACCAACTTTAGTGGTCTCTTCTTTATGATACAAATCAACCTCATCATACTATAGTGTACCAGTGACACTTATCCAGGGACCAGTGCAGCCTGTCTCTAAAGTTCCTTGGCTGCCTACCTTCAATGAAATACTTTATTGCATTCTGCTTGCACAAGTAAACTGTTCCTACTTCCAGGTATGCCCATCCCAGCCTGTTTGGTATCCCAGAACTTTAAAACTTCAGATTATATGCTCATTTATCCCCTTCCCTCCTAGTACACTCATCTCCTTAGAATATTTTAGGCTGTGCCTTACTCTGTTGAGCTACGTTCCTGTCTTCATCCTTGTCATGAATTTATAGGGTATCTTGACTCTAAGCAGAATTTAAGAGAAATTATCCATTATGATGAGGACATACCTTTGATATCTGTCATGTTAATTGCTGATATTAGTGCTGCCCCAGACTATTTGATCACGTTAAAAAGAAGAAAAAGAATAGAGGTGGGCTGCAGTCTCTTTGGATAAAGTCAAAATCTCATAGAGATGAAGATGTCCATCTAATTCATATTCAGCATGTACATCATTCATGTGATGTATATACATGAAATAGGTTCATAGGTGTGTGTACTAGGCTAATGACCCTGGAGACTTTACAAGCCTAGCCCATAGGATTACCCTGACATTGTGCCACCCGACCTTAGATCCCAGTGTTTCTGTCTAGGAGAGCCACTGGAGTGATCCCTGAGGTGAATTTTCTATTTCCCATCCACTCATCAAGATTTCTCTTGAAGAGGGCCAGTGAGGTGCTCTGTCTGACATATATAGGAAGTGAATTCCATAAAATGGGCAGTCTCCAGGCTATGAACCTGTCCCTCCAGCACGTTCTGTTGATTGTTGTAATGAGGTTGAGGTCTCGGGAGCATGTGGTGCAGAAGGATGGTACGCAGAGCTTTCAGAACCCCTTTGCCCTAGAGCAGAGTATGCTCTTTGGGAGGATTTGTCCTCCCCTAGCCACCAGTAATTGTTTCCTTTCAGTTAATGTTTTCCTTTGGACCAAAGTGCTCACATGTAGTAAAATACAAGTCACACACGGCAATTATGAAGATGTTTTGTGTTATCTTTTATTCTGTAGTACTCACATTTGTGGGAGCCAGGTATTTAATTTTTTTTTATACCTGGCAAACAATGGCCACTAGCTCCTTCTTCTCATTCATTGGGTCTGTGGGACCATCTTAGCCACCCATTGGCAAAAACTGACCCACATCAGGGACACATGAGGACCTTGAGGGTGCTGGTACAGTGTCACAGTGCTGCTGGGGAGTGAGCCCTAACTCTCTCCCACCCTGTGGCAGCTTTGCCAGCTCTGCAGTTGCTGCCCACTGGAGGTGCATGTGAACTTTCACTCATACCCTATATCTCCTAAGTGGTATACAGCTTCCAGTGTGGAATTCACCCATCTGTTAACACTGCTATTGTAATGAGCATAGGTAACCTCTCTGCCCCCAAGGATGGACAAGCCAGTACCAGCCGTTCACTCCCATCCAGCCCCTACAGCACCTGTTGCACTAGTCAAACCCAGGTCATCTGGAACACAATAAGGGCTTTATCTTTCTGCAGCATGGGGTTGAACTCCCAAGCCCAGTTTGTTATTGTTTGTTATTGACACCTGTAGCTAAGAGTTTTGCTCTCCAACACAGTCCTCTCTTATTTTCTGACACTGTCTCCTAGAAGTCATTTTTTATTTTTATTCTATTCATTTGCTAATTGGATAAGTCCACTGGACACAAATGTCCCTTTTCGTAGATGATCCTTGAGTACTTTCTGATATTCTCAGAGTCACACAGTAAGCAAATGGAGGTACAATGAATAGGAGGACCTTGTACCCTGTTCAAGAAGCAGACAAACAGCTTAGAGGCTTAATCCTCTGCACTAACTGCAAGACAGTTAACACACAAAACTGCCCAGGCTTGTTGTTTAATGAAGTATATACTCTAGAACTAATCCAAAGAAACCTGTACTGTAGTAATGTACCTGATAGTGAAGCAGAGCCATCATCTGCTTTGCTTGTTCACAACTGCTGTCTGTGTGAGTTGTTTAATAATGCCACTTGCCAACATTCTTGTTGAAGCCTGAAACCTTCCTCATCCCGTGCTGTCTTGTAGATGTTGAATCAAGAGATGACCAGAGAATACAGCAGTTTGTGGGTTCTAAGTGTAAATGCATCTAGCATGAGATAGACAGAGGCATATGATAATGGAAATAGAGTAGAGGTATAGGGCTTTTAATCATGTCATTCTGCAGAGTCTGATATTTCTTCTGTGGCCTGTCTTTTTCTCATATGCTTCCTAGGCCAGCATGAGACTGATCTGTTGGTCTGAATTCACACAACCCTCTAGGCTTTGGTTTAAACACCAGAGAAGCTGTTAGAAAGACCAAAGCAAGCACGCTTCTGAACATGAGGATAATAGTTTAATTTTAGAAGAAAAGAGGAGCCATCAAGGTAGGAGTCTTTGGGCAGGATAGTGTTTATGTTTAAAAAAAAAAAAGAAAAAGAAATGATACAAAAAAGAATGATTGCACTAGCAGCACCAGTCATTTCATGACAACTCCGTTGCATTACGTATATGCAAACACCGTAAAGCGGTGATAACAAAAATAACATTGCTTAACGATCACGGCCATCGCAGTACAGTAAAAGCTGAGGGTGAGTCTATATTCATTATTTGAAGACCGACCCCTAAACCGGGAAAAGCCGAAAGACACAACAACAACTGTATCGCATGTCACTGGAGCTTTGTAAATCAGCGACAGTACTCCACCCCCCCCTTCCTTATTGCAACTTTATCAGTGTGCTACAACTATGTGATGTTACACTGCAGATCACAAGGGGTTAACTTGGTGATGGTATCCTTGAATTGCCGATTCCATTTGGCTATGTTAGAAAGGGAGTGTTGTGGCACATTCCATTCGGAAATCATCCCCCCAACTCCTTTCAGGAGCTCCAGTAGCTTACATTCCCTTTCCGAGTAGAAAAGGAGTTAGTGATTCATCCCTGATGTAGAAAAGGATTACACAAAAACAGTCATACAGGAAATAAAACCAAGTCCACACAAATTACCCTTTTTTTCTTTAATTCTGTATATACTTGTTTGTATTGTATGTTGGACTCGAACTCGTGGATGGACTTAACTGGAGCCGGTGGGATATTAAGACTGTCGGGCACCTTTTACACCTACAAGTGATGCGGGGTCCTGGGAGAGGGATAACTGATGCCTTTTGTGGTTGAATTTCAAAGAATCCTGATAGTGGAACAAACTATACTAATCCCCGTCACACATACACACACACGTAGGTAAAAGAAAACTTCGGCGCATCCAGCAACTACTAAAGCACTTTACTAGCTAACGTTTAATAAGTTGAGGTACCAGAAAGAAAAACAAGACAGTTTACAATGCTCTTCACAAAGGTAACATGTTTGGAAAGGAGCACAGCGTGTTAAGAAGTAGCCCCCCAAATGGTGCTTGTAACACGCTAGCCCCTACTGCTGTTTTTTTTTTTTTTTTATTCTTGAAACCTCCAGTCCTGGCCAACCTGCAGCTGTAAAAGTGGGAGGGGCGCTCGCTTCCCCCTCCTCGCCCTACGATTCCAGCGCCCTATGGTTTATTTATTTTAATTAATTTACTTTTCTTATTAAGAAAAGTAAATTAATTAAAATAAATAAATAAATAAACAGAAATTGCGCCCTTTACAAGGCCGGCCTGTACGGCGCCCTAGGCAGTCGCCTAGTTCGCCTATGCCTAAGGCCGGCTATGGTTGCAGAGATAATTGTTGTGTTAAATGTGGGATAAAGTGCAGAGGGATCCCTGTGCAAAGTTAAACATTCTTCTCAGTGGAAGTGGGCACGGCCCATTTGACATTGAAGCATTACTTACCTTTCACTACATCCCACCACACACACACACACACACACACACACACACACACACACACACACACACGTTTCCCAAAGTAGGAGGTGAACTTCATACATATTTAGTTACACAATCTAGAGAGCACAGTATTGGTCTTAAGCACCACAGAAGTGTAAGTTTAATGACGTGAAAAAGCACATTTGTAATTAGTAAACATTTCACTGTTTGTAACAGCTGTTAATGTGCATCAGAGGTTTTAGGACAAATGCATGTATGTGGACAGGCCAGCCCATCAGCACTGTGATTGTCCCATGTAGAGACATGCATATCTGCTAAGATTTATATACTGTCCTTTGTGTAAATTGCAATATTGTTAGGGACATGTACCAGTTTCACAGTACGGGACTCCAATGACAATCACAGTTGTAAACCAGTGGATTATTAATCAAGCATTCCTGCCAGTTCATTCCAGGATGACTGCACATTTGTCTTGTCCTATGTTTGCACAATGGGTATTGACAATACAAACAGAAATTTCCTAAACAGAACAAAGCAGAATAACACTGATGGAATATGTGTGAGTAGATTACCTATCATTGTACCACATTTGCAAATATAACCATTGGAGTGCAGACATTTAAATGAGTTAACATCACTCTGAAATCTAGATAACTTGTTTTTAAAATGCAATATATATACATATGGATGCTGTGTAACCTAAACAAAGAACTATTTGCTGTAATTTTTTTTATTGTCTGCTTGATGTGCAGTTCTGCCAAGCTCAATTGCACTGCTGATGGCAAAATATTAATGCATGCATAATCAGATCTTGAGGTGCTGAACTCAGAATGGGAATTAGTAGCACTCTGTGCCAATGTTCATGCAAAGAAACATTATACACATACAATCATGTGTGAATCGGATGGAATATAGAACAGATATGTGTTATGGTCATGTTTCAGGTGTCATGTTTTACACATTTGCCATGACAGTTGCAGTTAGTCAATCCTTATATGCATACTACAGGTGCATTATGAAACACATTAAGGACCAAGCATGTTCTTGCTGGTGGAAGCATGGCTTATGTAAACAGTTGTGAATCAAAGAGTTTTACTGGATGATAAAGAAATAGTAAGAAGAGATATACAGTTGGTGACAGGAATACACTATACAGACATACTAACACATTAGTTAATGTTTTTTTTTTTTTTTGCACATATTTGTGTTGTTTTATTGTTTGCTTTATCAGCATAATTATTCATGCAAGATCTGTGCAAGACAGGGTTCACAATGGGGAACAAGCACATTATTATAGCAGCAGGATAATTGTGTGTTTAAAAAGGTGTAGCCAACATTTACACCCTCAGGAGTTATACAAAACATTTAAAAACATTTTGACATACAGCTGGATTTAAACCTTGAAAGTATTGCAAGAAAAATCTACAGAGTCTAGTATTATCTAAACACACAGCACAGGAACTCCTACTTCACAAATTTTCCATGTGGCAACAGAGTGCAGAAAAAAGAATGTCTGTATTACTCTTTATTATCCTCGACATGAATGTAAGCTATACATTTTACTCTTCAGTTTGTTCAAAAGTAGGTTAACCTGACTAAACATAGCTAAACACAACAGCATGAAGGATACTACAGTAATGCAGCTGAAGACAAAACTCACAAGATTTTGCCATAAGCTGTGTACTTCCATTTAGCCTCAGTTGCATTTGGTGCGCAGCACCAGGCATTATACAAATGCAGAGGAGGAAGACTGATGAAACAGAATGGAGAAGATACATAGGGAGAGAGGGAGGCAAGGACCACAGACAGGGGGAGAGAGGGGTAGGGACTGTAGACAGGGGGAGAGGGAAGCAGGGACCATAGACAGGGGAAGAGGGAGGCAGGGACCGAAGACAGGGGGAGGGGGGCAGGGACCAAGCAGCTTATGACAGAAGAAGTATACTGTTGGCTTATAACAATATGTAGGCAACAGCTACGCATAAAATAATGTCCTAAAAACAACCAGCAATGCTTAGTTAATCCCTGGACTAGAACCCTTGCAAGTATGAACACACATTTCTCTATAGATCTGAGCAGTACATCATCATGCCACAAAGGAAGTCCTACTTCATGTACTTTAAATAACACAGTTGAAGGAAAGTGAAAGCCTTCTGAATCAGAAGGGGTGAACAGAGAGAGAGACAGAGACAGATGGTCAGAAGAGTAGCAACACTATGTTTTGTGGGACATGTAGGACCATCTGTATGGCGTGTTAACCTTACTTATTGACTCATTATTAAGCTGTCATGCTCTGTACAATAAAATGCTTGTTATACGGAGCAGTAAGGGGTAGGAGAGTGCAAAAAACATGAAGGCATAAAAAGGATAAGGTTGGTTTATTAAATCTCCCTGTTGGGACTGCAATATTTTTACAAATTATGTCTTTCTGCAGTACTCAAAGTGTATGTTAATAAAATGTTGTAAACAGAAAGAAATACAGAAGTTTGCAGTTAACTATCGGATAGGAATACAAAATGTCACAAAATAATAATTTGCCCTACAGTTGTAATTGAACCCATGATGCTATACACAAACATCAGTCTACAAACAGGAGAATTATCGCAGTATCCCACATAGGAACTTCAAACTCATTACATCTAGCAGCCTAAGAATTGTTACAGTAACTGTTTCACAGTAGTGTTATTTTGCCTGTATTTTGTATTCTTATGGTGCAATGGACTTAAGCACATTTGCATGAAAGAACCTGACTACTGCATCTGAAATTAAAATTTTCATCTTTTGACATAGAAAGCTGAAAGGCATTCACGGTCACTCAGCATTGGTGTGCTATGCCAATCTCTGTGCAAATGCTGAGGACAAAAAGTGAAGGCTTTTCCATGGGCATTGTGAGTGAAAGCATGTGGAAAAAAAGCTTGGTAGGACAGTCGTGAAAATGGGTGTGGCAAGCAGAGGGCAGGACACAGGGTAAAGAATATAAGAAATTGCAGGAGAGTGGTGAGAAAGCAACATAGCTATTCACTTCTTTACAACATAAATGTATTATTGCACACACAATCAAGTGCGTCAAGATGACACATGAGTGAAGTGGAGAACAATGTATGGGGTGTACTTTGGGGGGCAGGTACCCTTTTTTTTTTTTTTGCAGAGAAAGGAATCCTGGGGAAGGTACTTAGCAATGAGAGGGCCAGGTACATAGGGTAGGTTAGATAGCAGGTGCAGACAAACAGGACATACAGGACAGACAGCTATGGTGATAGACAACAGGTTGACGGACACTGTAACTGGGGAGTGGTAGGACAGCTCAAAGGCCCACCCATGTTCTGCTTGAGAACAATGACAATATAGCTCACACAGCTGAAACTGTCATCACTGTGTCCTGTGTCAGCTGCCTGTTTGCAATCCAATGTCCTGTGTCAGCTGCCTGGTTGCAATCCAACAAGGACCTTTTCTACCCTGTCAGTTCAGGCAATGAAATCCATCTCCATTATGTCCTCCACCAGCCCTGTCAGCTCCTGTCAGGTGACAAAATCTTTTCCTCCACTACTACTGCTCCTGGATGGTAGCACAGTATCACTGCACCAGTAGCGAGTCCAGGGCTACCTGACACAGGGCAGAGAGGGCAGGAGTTGTGGGAGTACTGACAGGATGTGACCCAGATGTGTTGGGTGTCAGTGCTGCCTGTGGTGGTGCCACCATAGCCACCTGTAAAGGAGGTATGATGGGCTGAACTCCAGGGATCGGCCTACTTTCCTGTGCTGATGGTCAGTTTGTTTTCAGCAGCAAAAAAAAAAGAGATAAAGGGTGGGGGAGACAAAAAAGAAAGAATTAGATCAATGGCTTGTCACATTATGTAATTATTTCAAAACATAAAACAACATGAGAATTTCATAACTACACTTAGCCACATCCATGTGTGATGGGAAGGCATTAATGTATCCTAAAATCAATATATCACAGTGGTATGATATGAGTAAAAAAATCATGCATTTCACTTTGCCATGTTAGATATCTGCTTTGTAAGGTAATAACAGTATTTGCAAATATGGAATTGTTAATGCCATGCATTATTGAAGTTAAATTACCTTAAAAACATTACCTTGCAAACAAATCTAATAGCTGTTTGTAGATATTGAATCCACACACAATTTATTTAAGGTCTTCATTGCCTAATGCAATAATCAAGAGCTAGTGGAGCAGGCATGAAGGCATGATATTAAAGTTAAAGTATGCCTGCTCTAGATGATATACAGTGATGGACTGAGAAACTTTCTGTGCCTTGCAATCAGAACAGATGCATACCTCCCCTTGCCTCCCTGAGGTAAGTTAGTCTCATGCCTCATAGTTTTCTGCAATTTCTGCTGTATCTGTACAGTAGAAAAAGATGAAAAAAATAATATATATATATATATATATATATATATATATATATATATATATATATAAAAGCATAATGATTACAGGTTAGGAGTCAGTATAGTTACACAACTGAGGGATATTTGCAGTCCTAACTTCATCCCCCCATCAGCTGAGGAGGCCCTCCTTGCGCCTCTTCATGTCACTGTAGTTATGACAACATTGCTCCCAAATGCATCGGATGCCGTCTGCACTGAAGACTGCCTTGGCTGAGCTATTCCAAGCCTCAGTCTTATGCTGAGACCCAGCAAATTCCCCCTGCAGTACCCTCCAGGTGTAGAACTTTATGATGAGTGCCACAAAAATCCTGGATTCCTCAACACCCCACTTTTGTGCTCTGAATGACACACCATCTCTGCCAGCTATGCCTGCAGTAGTCAACCCAGAAATATCGATCTGAAATGGTGTCCAATCCAGATCTCACATGTAACAGCTTGTGTACAAAGATGCACAGCCTGGCATTGGGATTTGGCCATGTGCAAGACTCAAAATCTTAAGACATGTTTCAGTGTTAAATCCTAATATGCATTGTGGTGTTTGTTATGATCTTGGTTTGCTTGAGGAAAAATGGTATGACTTGTGACATATTGGTATGGTGGGAGTTAGATACTGTTAAAGATTGATTGATACCACTTCAGAATCAAACCCAAGAGAAAATAAAGGATAAAATTTTATAGTTTGCTGATTAACCGTCAATATCACAGAAGAACTTACTTATGAATATACTAATTACTGGTATACTAATTTAAGACTTACTGTACACATACTTAGAGACGCGTGTATGTCTTTGACTTTACGTAGTCATGGGACCCCTCTTTAAAACTATTATTTCGCTGGAATTGAACCCAGCATTGGCTGCTTCATTGCGTTTAGAATCATAGCACTTACACCATGTGCCATTTGGAAAGCTGCCCAACAGCTTGAATTTATTCACTGAGCATTATCCAGAGTGCTGAAATCCACACACTGGCACTAGACTTGTTTGTGGAACAGAAGACAGTCTAAATTTAATTTTTCACTTTTTCCTTAGGCAATCCTGTCTTGGTTTGTGATTTACTGTGCTGACTGGTAAGAGAAGTTGTATTTGAATTTATATTGTACTATTATCACCGTTTTTAACTGTTTGTAGGTAGGAAGGTACTGCTTGTTAACAAGACTTACTCTGATTCATATTTTGTTGTTTTATGCTTATTTTCACTGTTGGTTGTTAGAAAGGCATCGGTTTTAGACAGGGAAGCTCCAGCTACCCCAAGGAACCTAGACAGGTATAACTTTACACAGACTGCAGAGAGGAAAATCCTGAGCATATCTAAACAATCCTATCTTGGTTTGTGACTTATTTTTCTTTTCTGTTAAAAAGAAGTGCGACTGCATGCGATAGTGAGTAAAGGAATTACACCTTTTGTCTAGCTTGTAGAACTTATATGGTCAGAACAACTTACTGTACTTTATTATTTAGTTGCATATTGCTGGTGTGATTTTTTTGTTATAGAAGTTGATTTAAGTTCTCGTTGAATTCTGTAGATATTGATTTGGATTATTCTTTTCTTTTGCAATATTTTATTCATTTGAGGCTGAACATGGATTCCTTAAATGAGTATGCAATTAACGATTTGCTACTGCACAAATATAGTGTACAGTGTAATAAATGCTATGCATATTTAAAGATAACATCTGATAACATTGGTGATCTGTGTTCCTCATGTCAAAAGTTGGATGATTTGCTTACCATTGTTAGAAGTAAATCTAGACTTAATGATGAGGATTGCACATGTGCAATTGGCATGGCTTGGAGAACTGTTGTTTCATATATTAATGACTGGACTGATGCACTAAGTAATGTTAGGCATAGAACAAATAGAACACATTTTGGAAATTATGTATCTATTTCAGTGATTTCAAACCTTTTGGGTTTGGCATGTCAGAAGCTGCTGGAACAAAATAGGAACAAAATAATTCAGTGCACTTTACATTAGCAATGAATGCAAAAGCAGTGTCTTTGGCAACTTGGGTGTTGGTGATTGCTGGCGTGTCACCCAAAACATTGTAGCATGTGTCACCTTTGACATGCATGTCATAGGTTCGCCGTTCACTGATCTATTTTCTGCAAAGATCATTCAACCCTTTTGAAACAAGACGATGCCCCTGACATCTTAGGAGTTCTTGATTCAAGTATTCAGCAATCTGAGGATCCAGTTTGTTTAGAAGGAAACAAAAAAAAAAGAAAGAAAGGAAGAAGTTCACAACAAATAACAAGGAACAATAAGAAACTGATTAATGACTGTAAAGGAAAGAGAATGTGTAATAAAAAGGACACTGCCTTGTTATGTAACACACAGGTGACAGGAAATTATATTTTTCTATCAGAAAACCTTCAGTCTACAGAAAAAGGCACCCTCTTTCCAACGGAGAAGGTAGAAAAAAAGAGGCAAGGGACAAGTCAAAAGGAAGAAATCAAAACTGAATGGAGAAGGACTGAAGCACATTACTGTAAGGAAAAAGAAGAGAAAGACAGATGTTGACCACATGGCTCAAACTGTGGATTTACAACATCAGCTGGATGAGAATTTAATACACAATGAAAACAGTGGCATTAATAAGACTAATAGTGATGAAGATCTATCATTTGTAACAATTGATAGAGCAGATATTACTGTATTAGAAGCTGAAGATTCTTCAGAGCTGGTGAGCAAAGATATTCTTGTAATTGGAGATTTAATTATTAGAGGAACTGATACATATGTTTGCAGAGATGATAATGAACATTGAATAGTGTCTTGCTTGCCAGGAGCAAAAAATAGAAGATGTGAGACAAGCCTTGGAATGTCTTAATGCAAGGAAGTACAGATCTGTTGTTTTTTATTCATGTTGGTACAAATTATGTCACTTGTAAGGATTCTCTGACTGCTAGTAGGGGACTGACAGCCCTCTTAGATAGTATAGCTTGTACTGGTGTTAGGATGTAATTTTCATACGTCACCTATAGAAAGGATAGTCAGGTCACAGCGAATGAAAAGATTTTTTAGGTAAATGTGTAGAGCATCCAAGCCTTGTTTTGAGCACACTTGTTCAGACAGGAAATTATTCACAGCATATATTCACGAACAACAATTGCTTCGGTTTGCAACAACAAAAAAAAAAATAGCAGGGGAAGGAACATACCAGACATTGTTTGTGTTCCCAAAGAAGTTAGTGTAACTTCAAGCCAAGTTTTACCACCATCAATGTGCAGTGATCATGGGGTTATAAAGGTTAATTTACTAGATAATTCTGCCAAACTGAAATCTAAGCCAATGCACAGAAGGTTAATTATAGATTATATAGAAGCAAAACTGTCACTATGTAAAATTAACTGGAGTGAGGTGTTCAGTGGAAAAACTGCAGATGGAATGTGGAAAGTTTTGAAAGAGAAATTGTTTGCATGCAAACAGATTAAGCATAGTGTGAGACAAGATCAAGAAAAATTTGAAGAAAATTTATATAAAGATATTGAGCATAATAAGAAACCTTTTTATAGATACATAGGATGTGGAAGGAGTAAAGACACACAAATTGATAAACTGTGGGCAGATTCTAAAATTTATTCTCAGACACAACAAATTAGATATATTTACAAAATCTTATGCAAAACAGTTTGATGCCACAAAAGGGGTGATAAATTGCCCTAGTGACATCCAGATAACCCCAGATACGGGAATCAAATTAGATTATATTGAAAAAGAACTGTGCAAACTGGATCCAAACAAAGCACAGGGAGCAGACGGAATTAGTAATAATGACCTGGGAACACTTAAGCAAGAACTTACAGTTCCAGTATATCTATTATTCACTAGGTCATATAAATATGGGGAGATTCCTCAAGATTGGAGACATGTGCTTATTAAACCCGTCATTAAGGGAAAGGTGAGTAGGACAAACCCAGAGTCATATAGACCCCTGAGTCTACTTTCATGTTTTGGAAAAATAATGGAGAAAGTAATATTGGATAAGTTATTGTCGGAACTGGATAGGTTGGGACTTGAAACCATATATCAGCATGCATATGTTGAAAATAGATTTATTACCACCTGTAATATGATGTTCTATAACAATATAATAACAGCTATGAATGAAAAATTGTGCTGTGATATAATTTATATAGATTTAACTTCAGCATTTGACAAGGTCATATACAAAACACTGATCAATAAATTAGTGCAACTAGGTATTGATGTACTCTTGATAAGATGGATAGCTGCATGGCTTACAAATAGGACATGGCAAGTGTCATACAGCAACTGGACAGGTGAAATCTCGGTTTGGTTACAGTCAGGGAGTCTCACAGGGTTCTGTCCGAGGCCCTTACTTATTTAGATTGTATCTTTCAGACCTAACTTTTTCATCTGAGGTGTTCTACAGTCTATATGCAGATGACCTGAAATTGGGTAAACTGATTACACATGTTACAGATAAGGGATGTCTGCAAAATAACTTGACTAAATTGACCATTTGGGGACAGGAGAATAATATGCTGAGAAATACATCAAAAACTAAGCATATGAAATTTGGGAGACATACATTGAAAAGCGAATATTTAACACAGCATACAGTGAATGAAACTGTAGACTCATTTAAGGACCAAGGTATATGGGTAGATTCAGCTATGAGTTTTTCTAATCATATCAACCAATTGGTTAATGATAGTTATACAACTATATGTTGTATACAAAGATTTATAAAGTCTAGGAAATCAAAAATAATGAAGTCATTGTTTGGTAGTTACATTAGACCCAAACTTGAGTATGGAATAACAATATGGAAACCCTATAAGAAAACAAGCATGAGTAAACTGGAAAGAGTACAGTGGAAATATACTAATGGCATCCACGGATGTGAAGGTTTAAGTTATGAAAGGCTAAAATATCTGAACATGTACAGTGTTTCTTACAGATATCTAAGAGGCGATCTTATTCAGGTATATAGGGCATTTAGAGACAACTACCTCTGGGAGTGTTTGTGGTTATTAAAAAGTACTAGAGAATCATCAGACAATCTATGTAGAAGATTGTATAGGAATGAGAAGTGTAATAATTGGTTTTCTGACAGAGGAGCTGATGTATGGAACACACTACCAAATTACATTAAAGCAAGTACTAGTTTAGATATTTTAAGAACAGCCTGGGTACTTGTGATGGGAACAAGTGTTTTGGTATACTGGCAAGCTAGAAGGGCATTAAGGCCCATGCTTGAAATATTTGTATGTATGTATGTGTATGTTTGCATGCTGCTGAGTAGAGCACAAATGCAAAAGGCATTAGTAAAACAATATGACTTAGAAAAAAGCTGACAATACATTGAATTCAATCAATGGGTATACCCAGCAATGACCAGAGAAAGAAATGCATTCAAATGACACAGTCATCCTTCTCATATCTCATTGCAACATCAGAAATGTGATTTGCGGAACACATTAGCAGACTTGTAGTTAAGAACAAATAATGTAAAAGTGAACAGATGACAGCTCACATGCTGTTAACAATACTGAGAATATTTGACTTTTACACAAAACATGGTGATCTAAAATGTGTGTAAATATGTATTCAGACCCTCCCTCTATAAAATTAACAATTAGCTGGATTCAAGCCTTGCATCACCTGTCTTATTTCTTTCACTTCACTTCACTTATACATTGCAACACACGGATAGTTATTTGACAGGTGGAATTTATTTACTATGTATTAGTCAGAGTGCTGATGGCTACATTCAACATGTGACAAGGTATCAATTGACTACACAGATAAAACAGCAACAGTTCCTGACCTGTGCCCTTTGTACTTTGCAGTTAGATGTATGCATGGCTATGATAATGACAACAGGGAAGATAAACATTCCTCACACAATAGAAAAAATATGAACACTGCACCTCTTTGCTTCTGTTTATTTTATGAACACCATGTCTTTGCTTCCTAACAAGACTGTTGTGTGCTTTGCCTTGCAGTTGACCTATGTTTCAGTGATTCAATGAATATGTACTTCATTTTCTGAAAAACAATTTATATCAATGTTAGGAATGTTGCTGTCATAAGTCAATCAGTGGTAGTCACAAAAGGTCTTATAAGTCTCTTCTCCCTGGCACACCCCATTTGATACTGCAGTCAGACAAATCATTCACAATTACCTAGCAGATAACACCTCTCAGTGCTCATCCTGGCAGAGGTAGGGTGTGTGCTTGCAATCATGTAGATGCTTAAACTATGTTTATATCCCCTGCACTTAGAGAAAATGGTGGAATTCATGAATGCTAATGGGTTCACACCTCATTCGCATATTCATGGTGCTGAGAGGGATGAATCTGTACTATGTAAAGGTAATCAAGTAGCTAATGAACTTGTAGCAGAGGAGACTGAATACAGAAAACTCAGTACTGCTACTTACTGTTACTTGCTTTGCAAACTGTTCTTTCTTCTTTCACAAATAACTTGCTGCAAAGGCAGGTTGCTGTTTCAAACACATTTATATATTTAAATATTATTTATGGTTTGCATTTCACAGTGCAAGTATTGCTGTACTGTCTGCATTGTTCTCAGTAGCTCTTGACACAGGCATATATACCACAGTTATTTCTTGACCATGCAATATTTTTCTACATAATGATAACATTTTAATGGGAGTTATACCACCATACATAGACACAGAGAAAGATATTTAATTCAGGCTCAACATCACCATGGATCATTCATCCTAGAGAGAGAGAGGCAGGGGTGACAACTCCTCCTTTAATGTCCACTAAATAAATAAATAATTGGCAATGCATACATATACATATGTCATATCTATATAGCTATTTATCTATCTATAAAGAGAGAGGTAGAGATTCAAGGGAGGATAGAAGAGTCACAGACAGAGAAGGTGAGGAAGAGGTAGAAGGGGGGAATGGGGGGAAGGGTTAGTCCAGTGAAAAATAACAATTTCTATGAAAATTGCCATATTTTGCAGCTGAACGGGAATTCTCTTCTTTTTCTTCTGTCATTTGCTTGCTGATGCTTGTAATCACTGTCTCGTCTTTTTTCATATGTAGGGACATCTGGCTCTGCTATTACATGACCACCTGCATATGATAAGCACATCTTCTGTATTCTTATTAATACCCAAAAGGTAGATGTATGTGTAAATTGAAAGTATTGCTTTAGCATCTTTTAAATTGTAATATATGCTTCATATAACACAGGTTTGATTATTGTTTATTCTCTTTTTCTTTTTTTCCCTCACTTGTTATCATAGCTGATCCTGCCAGTGGCACTTTAGAAGTCCTTCCTCCTGATGTTAGAGTATCGGTAGCTTCTGCTAATGATGGTGGTGATAAGAGGCACAATCTGATGGTGCAGATGGTCAGTCTGACATTGAGGTTGTGCCTCCATTATTTCTTGTCCCTATTTTGGACAAATTCAGAATGCTTACACATACACATCACACAGAGACCTCAGACATACTACAGATTCAGGGTGACACAGCTGATCAGGGCAGTGTGGTTACTCCAGTTGTAGAACTAGTTGATTCTCCCCATAGCCATTGTTAGGGTGAGGTGCCACATAGGCGGGTGCTCAGAGGAGACCTGCTGCCCACCCTGCTCCTGATGTTGGTATGTCAGTAGGTGCCAAATGATGTACGTTTAGGGCCATCACTGAGGCACAGGCACATTCCACAAGGGTCTCAGAAGAGATAGTGTAAGTACTAAACATTTTGCATTCTAACATGCAGAACTGCCTCAACTATATGGGTGGCTCCTTGGATAGGATGAATGATACACTAGATTGGGCAGTATCTGTAAAGGAACATCTGATGGGGGAGGGTCAGCATGCATGAAAAAAAATCTTGCTTTTTTCCCACTTTTCTGAGATTTAAAAAAGTTCAGTTACAGGCTTGCTGTTCTTGAACTGTTTGTAAGTTTCTGTGAGGCCATTTTTTGCTTAGGCTAAAGGAAAGTCTCTCTGTTGATCAGTGGCAGTGAAAAACATTGAGCAGCCTGCCTGCCCCTGTGGGAGTGGTTACTGACTTGAAACTGTAGTTTTATTGGCCATTTTGGGACAATTCCAAAACTCCTTCATCTTCCTCTCTTAAAACATGGTTGCCTCGTGGTTTTGGCGTGTTTTTAGGCTTGTTGGCTGTTAGTGAAGCACCCACCAAGAGGAGAAAACACTGAGAGAAGAAAGGAGCCACTTTTGAATATTTTTCCTCTGTTTATTTGCTAAGTTTTTCTGCATAGCCTCATATTTTGAGCATTTTCTGGCTTGTTAAATTTGATTTCTGCATTAGTAACTGTATTTAGAGCACAACCTAGAGCTGTTTACTGAATTTCCTGTTTGCACTTATTTTTAAAATCGTTTTTTTTCTCAAAACTTGCATTTTATCTGTCTTTGGCCTAGCACTCTTGTGTAGGGTCATTTACTGCACTGTTATAACTTGCTGATACTTGTTAACCTCTGCTATCTCTGAAAAAACAAAAAAAAAAAATCTTGCTTTTTCCCACTTTTCTGAGATTTAAAAAAGTTCAGTTACAGGCTTGCTGTTCTTGAACTGTTTGTAAGTTTCTGTGAGGCCATTTTTTGCTTGGGCTAAAGGAAAGTCTCTCTGTTGATCAGTGGCAGTGAAAAACATTGAGCAGCCTGCCTGCCACTGTGGGAGTGGTTACTGACTTGAAACTGTAGTTTTATTGGCCATTTTGGGTCAATTCCAAAACTCCTTTATCTTCCTCTCTTAAAACCCTCTTTTGCACGGTTTTGCATGTTTTTGAGCATAGCGCAACAACGGGCAGTGCCGCCTAATTGGGTTTAAACTATTCCTGGCTCCACAAAGTCTGCTCTTCACTTTTTCCCTTAGAACTGCTCTATCTCTCAATTTAAACACCATATTCTCATTCTAAGGCCCTTCACTGGTCCAATTAAGTAATCCTACAAGTTAGCACTATTAAACCATAAGCACTACTTACTCTTATAGTCTCTACGATTACCCTGTCCTCTATTGGTCCATCTTAAATTCAGTTTCCCTGTTACTCTAGCATGTCCAAAGGTCAGTCAATGGTTTCCTCTCCAGTCCAGCTGGTGAATCTGGGAATTTTGAGGCAATGTTACAACTGTCTCAAGTACACGGACAACCCTCTCCTCCTCCAAACAGGTTCAAATATATGTGAGATGCAACTATTTAGCCAAACTGGAGGCTGAGCTCTCTCATCTCAAAACTGGTGTAACCAGTCAGGAGGAGAAGGTAACCTCACACAACACAATTCCAGTATCACATAGTCCCACCACATCAGAGAACCAAACACATAAATACACAAAACATACTCAGAGGCTCTAAATAAAAAATCTACCTAAGCAACAGAGACCTCCAAAGCAGACATCCAAGCAAACGCTACCTCAAAACAAAACACATACAACACATAACCCACAAAGTCAGTGTGCCAAGCAGCCACAGCCCTTAAGGCTGAATAACACACCTGATACTCTTGTTATAGGTGACTCTATTGTCAGACACACTGGCGTCCCCACTCACCAGGCTGAATAAAGAGAAGGTCATGGTGAGCTGCCTGTCAGGTGCTAGGATCCGACACATAACGCAAGCGCTCAGGTCACTCCAAAGCAAATACAAATATGACTCAGTCATTGTACATGCTGGTGTGAATGACCTGAGACGTACCTCCCTGGACTACATGAAAAGAGACATAGAGGAGCTCTCTGATCATGTAGCCCAGGCTGGTATGACCCTGACCTTGAGCAGCATCTTACCTCACCTAGAATGATGCCACAGTACAAAGACAAAATGATCGATTTTAACAATTGGCTAAAATTTTGGTGTCATTCAAAGGGGATCCAGTGTCTGTCAGCCTGGGATGACATGCTCGACAAGCCACGTTGCTTCGCTAGGGCTTCACAGTAATAATGACCTGGGAACACTTAAGCAAGAACTTACAGTTCCAGTATATCTATTATTCACTAGGTCATATAAATATGGGAAGATTCCTCAAGATTGGAGACATGTGCTTATTAAACCCGTCATTAAGGGAAAGGTGAGTAGGACAAACCCAGAGTCATATAGACCCCTGAGTCTACTTTCATGTTTTGGAAAAATAATGGAGAAAGTAATATTGGATAAATTATTGTCGGGACTGGTTAGGTTGGGACTTGAAACCATATATCAGCATGCATATGTTGAAAATAGATCTATTACCACCTGTAATATGATGTTCTATAACAATATAATAACAGCTATGAATGAAAAAGTGTGCTGTGATATAATTTATATAGATTTAACTTCAGCATTTGACAAGGTCATATACAAAACACTGATCAATAAATTAGTGCAACTAGGTATTGATGTACTCTTGATAAGATGGATAGCTGCATGGCTTACAAATAGGACATGGCAAGTGTCATACAGCAACTGGACAGGTGAAATCTTGGTTTGGTTACAGTCAGGGAGTCTCACAGGGTTCTGTCCGAGGCCCTTACTTGTTTAGATTGTATCTTTCAGACCTAACTTTTTCATCTGAGGTGTTCTACAGTCTATATGCAGATGACCTGAAATTGGGTAAACTGATTACACGTGTTACAGATAAGGGATGTCTGCAAAATAACTTGACTAAATTGCCCATTTGGGGACAGGAGAATAATATGCTGAGAAATACATCAAAACTAAGCATATGAAATTTGGGAGACATACATTGAAAAGCGAATATTTAACACAGCATACAGTGAATGAAACTGTAGACTCATTTAAGGACCAAGGTATATGGGTAAATTCAGCTATGAGTTTTTCTAATCATATCAACCAATTGGTTAATGATAGTTATAGAACTATATGTTGTATACAAAGATTTATAAAGTCTAGGAAATCAAAAATAATGAAGTCATTGTTTGTTAGTTACATTAGACCCAAACTTGAGTATGGAATAACAATATGGAAACCCTATAAGAAAACAAGCATGAGTAAACTGGAAAGAGTACAGTGGAAATATACTAAGGGCATCCACGGATGTGAAGGTTTAAGTTATGAAAGGCTAAAATATCTGAACGTGTACAGTGTTTCTTACAGATATCTAAGAGGCGATCTTATTCAGGTATATAGGGCATTTAGAGACAACTACCTCTGGGAGTGTTTGTGGTTATTAAAAGTACTAGAGAATCATCAGATAACATATGTAGAAGATTCAGTAGGAATGAGAAGTGTAATAATTGGTTCTCTGAGAGAGTAGCTGATGCATGGAACAGACTACCAAATTACATTAAAGCAAGTACTAGTTTAGATATTTTAAGAACAGCCTGGATACTTGTGATGGGAACAAGTGTTTTGGTATACTGGCAAGCTAGAAGGGCATTAAGGCCCATGCTTGAAATATTTGTATGTATGTATGTGTATGTTTGCATGCTGCTGAGTAGAGCACAAATGCAAAAGGCATTAGTAAAACAATATGACTTACAAAAAAGCTGACAATACATTGAATTCAATCAATGGGTATACCCAGCAATGACCAGAGAAAGAAATGCATTCAAATGACACAGTCATCCTTCTCATATCTCATTGCAACATCAGAAATGTGATTTGCGGAACACATTAGCAGACTTGTAGTTAAGAACAAATAATGTAAAAGTGAACAGATGACAGCTCACATGCTGTTAACAATACTGAGAATATTTGACTTTTACACAAAACATGGTGATCTAAAATGTGTGTAAATATGTATTCAGACCCTCCCTCTATAAAATTAACAATTAGCTGGATTCAAGCCTTGCATCACCTGTCTTATTTCTTTCACTTCACTTCACTTATACATTGCAAAACACGGATAGTTATTTGACAGGTGGAATTTATTTACTATGTATTAGTCAGAGTGCTGATGGCTACATTCAACATGTGACAAGGTATCAATTGACTACACAGATAAAACAGCAACAGTTCCTGACCTGTGCCCTTTGTACTTTGCAGTTAGATGTATGCATGGCTATGATAATGACAACAGGAAAGATAAACATTCCTCACACAATAGAAAAAATATGAACACTGCACCTCTTTGCTTCTGTTTATTTTATGAACACCATGTCTTTGCTTCCTAACAAGACTGCTGTGTGCTTTGCCTTGCAGTTGACCTATGTTTCAGTGATTCAATGAATATGTACTTCATTTTCTGAAAAACAATTTATATCAATGTTAGGAATGTTGCTGTCATAAGTCAATCAGTGTTAGTCACAAAAGGTCTTATAAGTCTCTTCTCCCTGGCACACCCCATTTGATACTGCAGTCAGACTAATCATTCACAATTACCTAGCAGATAACACCTCTCAGTGCTCATCCTGGCAGAGGTAGGGTGTGTGCTTGCAATCATGTAGATGCTTACACTATGTTTATATCCCCTGCACTTAGAGAAAATGGTGGCATTCATGAATGCTAATGGGTTCACACCTCATTCGCATATTCATGGTGCTGAGAGGGATGAGTCTGTACTATGTAAAGGTAATCAAGTAGCTAATGAACTTGTATTGTAGTAGAGGAGACTGAATACAGAAAACTCAGTGCTGCTACTTACTGCTACTTGCTTTGCAAACTGTTCTTTCTTCTTTCGTAAATGACTTGCTGCAAAGGCAGGTTGCTGTTTCAAACACATTTATATATTTAAATCTTATTTATGGTTTGCATTTCACAGTACAAGTATTGCTGTACTGTCTGCATTGTTCTCAGTAGCTCTTGACACAGGCATATATAACACAGTTATTTCTTGACCATGCAGTATTTTTCTACATAATGATAACATTTTAATGGGAGTTATACCACCATACATAGACACAGAGAAAGATATTTAATTCAGGCTCAACATCACCATGGATCATTCATCTTAGAGAGAGAGAGGCAGGGGTGACAACTCCTCCTTTAATGTCCACTAAATAAATAAATAATTGTCAATGCATACATATACGTATGCCATATCTATATAGCTATTTATCTATCTATAAAGAGAGAGAGGTAGAGATTCAAGGGAGGATAGAAGAGTCACAGAGAAGGCGAGGAAGAGGTAGAAGGGGGGGAATGGGGGGAAGGGTTAGTCCAGTGAAAAATAACAATTTCTATGAAAATTGCCATATTTTGCAGCTGAACAGGAATTCTCTTCTTTTTCTTCCGTCATTTGCTTGCTGATGCTTATAATCACTGTCTCATCTTTTTTCATATGTAGGGACATCTGGCTCTGCTATTACATGACCACCTGCATATGATTAGCACACCTTCTGTATTCTTATTAATACCCAAAAGGTAGATGTATGTATAAATTGAAAGTATTGCTTTAGCATCTTTTAAATTGTAAGATATGCTTCATATAACACAGGTTTGATTATTGTTTATTCTCTTTTTCTTTTTTTCCCTCACTTGTTATCATAGCTGATCCTGCCAGTGGCACTTTAGAAGTCCTTCCTCCTGATGTTAGAGTATCGGTAGCCTCTGCTAATGATGGTGGTGATAAGAGGCACAATCTGATGGTGCAGATGGTCAGTCTGACATTGAGGTTATGCCTCCATTATTTCTTGTCCCTATTTTGGACAAATTCAGAATGCTTACACATACACATCAAACAGAGACCTCAGACATACTACAGATTCAGGGTGACACAGCTGATCAGGGCAGTGTGGTTACTCCAGTTGTAGAACTAGTTGATTCTCCCCATAGCCATTGTTAGGGTGAGGTGCCACATAGGCGGGTGCTCAGAGGAGACCTGCTGCCCACCCTGCTCCTGATGTTGGTATGTCAGTAGGTGCCAAATGATGTACGTTTAGGGCCATCACTGAGGCACAGGCACATTCCACAAGGGTCTCAGAAGAGATAGTGTAGGTACTAAACATTGTGCATTCTAACATGCAGGACTGCCTCAACCATATGGGTGGCTCCTTGGATAGGATGAATGATACACTAGATTGGGCAGTATCTGTAATGGAACATCTGCTGGGGGAGGGTCATCATGCATGTGGCCATAGAGTTGCTACATCTTCTGGTGTTAGCCAACATGACCATGCAAGATCCCTCTCCTGTGGCACTACTTCCATTGCCCTGTCATTGATTGTGGTGTCCACACACAGACATGGTAGGCCATGTTGTCATGGTCCTGGATGCAATCATGATGACAGCTCATCCAGCAGACACCAGTCATGGTCAGGCAGCACCCCAAATTCTAGCCAGAGCCATGGAACTACCAGTGCAACTCCTGGCAAAGGTAGGTCTCGTGGTTGGGATGATGACACTGAACTGACTAGTCTATCATGCAGGGCTCACACCTGTCAGAGATGCACAGCACAATGCTTGATTCTGTTCATGAAGACACACACATATTCATCAAATAGTTGCTAATACCACTTCACACACGCGCGCGTGCACACACACACACACGCACACACACGCACACACACACACACACATACACACACACACACACACACACACACACACACACACACACACACACACACACACACACACACACACACACACACTCTCTACTTATCTAATAAATGCTGTTAACTGCTAATCATATTTTGCTACTGGCCATGCAAATTGGATACTTAAGGAATAAAATTTTGTTTTACTTGCATACACTCACTTCTTTGGTGTCAGAGTTGCCCTCCTATTCCTGCCTGCCCACCCCCACTCTGTGTAAGTAATGATGACTGGGCCATGCCCTTTGCACATTTCTTTTTGACTTAGGGTTTCTTATATGTCTGATGTACAGAGTGGATAGTTAATGTTTGCTTACTCAGAACCTTCCTTCAATTAAACTGTATTCCAGAATGCTTTTATTCATAGATCACAATCAGTTGTGTTTGATTACTTCTGTAATTGTTGACCCTCACTGAGAATGATATTGTTTATCATGGAACAGACTGTAAGCATTTCAGCAGATGTGGCTGGGTCATACTGCAGGGCACCTCCTGAGGTGTCTAGACAGTGGAACCTTGATCTGAGCAAGCCAAATGCACATTCTTTGACATTTCTAGTTTGAGTGTGGGCATCGTTAGATCCTTGCTCAGTGGCATCATGTGGGTTTCTCATGACTGTCATAAGCAACAGTTTCTGGGCATAATAACTTGCATCCAACACTAGGTGCCCTTGTGGAAAGTGACCCCTAGCAGGCCTTTTGTACAACTTACAGGTGTGCCATATATGTGAGTCATGGAAACTGCCTGGGTTACCTGCACAAACATTTTAGATGATCTCTTGGGCATTACAGACAACCTGATTGTTTATCGAGTGGTATCTTTTTATGTTAATTTATCTCCTTCTATATTCACCAGGTGGGACTTTTCTTTCTATGTGTGCACAATCTATGGTCCCTAAAACTTTAGGGAAGTGTGCTATTGCATAAAATTCCTGTATGGTTTTCACTCTTTCTTCTGAGGTTCATGGGAAACAGATATAGCCCCTTGCATGTTTTAGCATTGCATTTAGAAACATATGTGATATTTTGGAAGCTCTAGCCTGTGACACCCCTAATATAAGCGCTGTGGGCTTCTGAAATTATACCTGTAGCTAATCTACATAATAGTACACAAACCTTGGTTTCCACTGGCATGGGTCCTCTACGATTTCTCCTAGGGTTTCAGATGAGGGCAGGAGAGGTTCCCTATTTCCTCTAGTGTTTCCCTGCCCACCTAGTATGGCTCTAATATTTTTGCGTTCTGAAGTCCATAGTAATTCAGATGGGGTATCAACACCCTGCTCCTTCTTGGCCAAGGTCTGGCAGCAGCACCACCTTGAATTAAAGCCTGTTGCACATACAGGGTAATGATGGCAGCAGCAACTGCTAACATCTTATTTTTTAGAAGTGGAATCATGGCTGTAATCCAAACAGTTATGGATTTCAGGACAAATGACTACACTGAGTGTACATGATTGCTTTATAGCTTCCTGAATAGCTTTACCATTTACCTTTGTTCTGTGGCTCTACACTAAGTCTAGAACTGTTTAATGAATACAAAATAGCAAGCTATTATGTGCACGTGCACCATGCCACCTAGATGATAGCTGCACTTCATGTAGCTGTTAATGTACTGATCATATGTCATAGTGAATGGATGATTTATTTGGCAACATGCACATGTTCAGTTTTCTAAGTAGGCAAAATCTTATTTAAGCTTAGCAAATGAGTGTATGAGAATCTAAGTGGTATTAAATATCAGGAAAGACTCTAATTCACTATATTATCATAAGTATTAAGCATCCAGTGGCATCTTTCAGGTCTATTGACGTTGATAGGCTCAAGCAATTAGTATCAAATAAAATTGGGTGGCAAGACTGGCTTACACACAAGGAAGGATGCTGGATAATAACACTAGGAACTTTATTTATCCCAGGATTCAATGAATTTTAATAAATATACTTTTGCTTCTGCTGAATATGGTTTGGGTATAGTTCTGTATATTGAGTAAGGTATATTTTTTGGGTTCATAACACTACATGTGTGTATGCAATTCTTTGTAATATGAAAAGGAAGTCAGCATTGTTATGTTTCATTTGCTGCGTTAGAGTGGAGACTTTATTTATTATAGACTATAAAAAGATGATGCTTGAGACGGTAACAACATGGCATCTCGTAGCCACCATCTGATGAAGTGACGAAACGAAAACGTATGTTTTGAACCTTAATGCTGGTGATTTCAATAAAAGTGTGATTTTAATTGACTGAGTGTTGACACTGTCAAAAAACATGTGGTACATTTGGCAATTTCTTCGCTGATTGGGAGCTTTATTGTGCGTCTCTGGGTTCTTGTTTTGGATTTATTGGTTTTCATTGGAGCCCTTGCATCTTTTTGTGTTTATATGTTTCATTTCCTGTTTTTAATACATTTTTATATTAACCATAACATAAGTAACATCTTTATTTCACAGTCATGATTCATGCTGCAGCTTATGTAAGATTGGTCAGCCTAAAATGGCTTTGTTATCAGTGGATAGAGAGATACGCACAGAGGAAGGTACAGTTAAGCATTGAAACCAGTTTACTTTCAGTGAACTATTCTGCTTTCATTATATTGGTAATAAATAAATTAAAGTCTATGGAGTAAAGTGGTGATTTACTGCTTGTTGTCCATGCACTCTAACATGTCAGAAGCCTTTCAAGAGAGGCTAAGTATTTTGGTTCATCCCAGTACAAGCTCATGATTATGCACTTTTCTAGAGCTTCCCACTCTAGGTAGTTGGAGACATTCTTCCTTGCTGATAATTCATCTCCAGGCATGAGGATCCACCTCCTATTGAGGTACAACAACAGCCTGTACTCAAACGCTGATTTTGTAATATTCAGGACAATGAGGCTTTCCCTGGAGATTCTAGTGAATCTGTCATTGCTTAGAAAAAATGATTTTTGTACCACACTAAATCACATAATTGGTTTTGTAACAAGCCATTAATCCAACATGAAATAATTTGTCCTCTAATTAATACATAGCATTACCTGACTGCTCTTAAAGAAGCATCATTATATGTTTACATCACACAATGGTACTAGCATTGTTTTATTGTCAAAGTGCCTATGAATATAGCATTTTTACAATATTTACCCGACACAGAACATTCTACACCCCAAAATGCTACAATCTGTATAACCAAGCAATCTATCCATTAAACGTATTTCTTCTGCACAGAAAATTGAAAAAAATTTTCTGCTGGTAAACAAGTCATGGCTGCATAGGTAAGGTCAAAGTCTGGCCCATTATTTGAATAACTGTGCTTCAGAGAGTTTGTCATCGATCATCTGTCACATTGTCAAATCAGCAATACTAATTTAAAAAAAAATTAAATCATATAGTTCAGACACATTAATGTGTGTGGTCAGTCTCTGTAAATTAAGATAACTATTGTTCACTGTATTTTTTTAGCCTCTTTCTTCCTCCCCAGGGCTATATGGCAACAAATATACATTATTTTCTCCATGAAACATACTCAAATAAAAAAAAAAAAAAACGTAGAAAATTTCTAAAAACTTTCTGTCTCCAAATATTGGCAACCATTTATCTCTCAAGGTTGTATCACAGTATTGGGATTCAAAACAAGCCAGTGACTTTTCCCTACATTTTTCCTCTTTCACCATCTTAACACCATACTTGCCAATGTGAGAAAGACCCTCCCCAGGATTCAGCATGCTCTGCACAGTGTGCAGGAATAGTGGAAGAGCTGCTCCACGAAATATGGCCGACAAGCAATCCAGGAATGAGCTCCCGGGACATGCACAAATGCTCCTACACTATTCCTGCACAGACACAGCTCCTATATGCTAATTATCCCATTTGGAGATGAAAACCATGCAACTGAGATGAATTAACGATCCAGGAAGCAGGCAGGCATCTGTGCAGGAATAGTGTAACCTGC
The DNA here is from genome assembly GCF_019279795.1 of Protopterus annectens. Lineage (NCBI taxonomy): Eukaryota > Metazoa > Chordata > Ceratodontiformes > Protopteridae > Protopterus > Protopterus annectens. The sequence continues at coordinate 660,447,673 of NC_056727.1, read as the reverse complement.
AGAAATGTATTCAGCTACTAACCGAATACATTTCTGCAAATTATAAAATGAAGGCATGACAACTCCAAAGAAAGCATGTACTCAATGTAGTAGGCATGCCAATGGCCAAATAGATGGCCATTGGCATGGTAAATAGTTGCAAAATTATAAAAAATAACTTTTATTTTTTTTTGGCCAATTTAGGTCGTTTAAGCATAGGGCAGCGATGTTCAAATGGGTTTGGCCCGAAAATAAAAAAAAGTTGGAAATAAGCTTTTAAACCAAAATCAGCATTCTGCCATAATAGTCAATGGCATGCAGAAGACAACAATACCATTGAATAGTGGTTGCTAAGGGAGAAGGCTGAGTGTCATCTTGTAACCATACATTAGCAGTCAGTTTTATGCAAATGAGGGGGCTGATACTGAATCACAGATTTCCCCTCAGTGTTACCTAGCACCCAACCGTGAAAGTGTAGCAACACTATGGTACAAGCCTAAGAGGTAGATGACCTCATAAGGGAGGAGTGTCATGCATGCTGTAAGCTTATTGGACCTCTGTGGCCTATGTTTGCCCTTAGCTAAGCACAGCTAAGGAAGGGGGGGTGTCTGAGGCTGCCTTGCTTACATTGCCTAAACAGGTGTGCACACCCTGCACTGGGTTTTAAACAAAAAAAAAAAAAAAAAAGGAGATAGCAGCTATGTTCTCATCTGAACACTGGGTATGAGCGGCACACCTCGGGGCTTAAACAGGAAGGCAATGGGAAGGGAAAACAGCAGTAGGAAGGCAATCAAAAAGAACTAGCATAGCTGGCAGGTGAAATGTATCAGAATCAGCCAATTACACAGACAGCAGCCTAGCACACTACTATAAATTATACAAACACCTTCCACTCTGTTTTTTCCCAAAAATTTTACACCACCGGTGTACACAGATGGGGAAGTTTTACCTGACAAAACTAACAAAATGATAGGGGCCACTGTCGCTCTCATACATCAATATATGGAAGAGGCTGAGGCTGGCGAGGATGAGAATGCTGAAGACCAGCCCACAGTAAGGAGAAGGAGGAGAGTGTACAGACCCAGGGTAACCTACCAGGGGCTACATGAGCTGGAGATAGTGGAGCACTATAGGGTGGACAGGGATATCCTACAGCAAATTGCTGAGCTGTGCCAGCCACGCCTCACACACAGAAACAACAGAGGGGAACCCATCCCAGTGGATACCAAGATATGTGCAGACTTAAGAATACTAGCCACAGGTACCTTCCAAAGGAAAACTGGGGATATCATGGGGATCTCACAGGCATCAGCATCTAGAGTACTCCACCAGTTCCCAGATGTTATGTCAGCACATACCAGTGAGCACATATATTTCCTCAACACACATGAGGCATTGACCAGCAATATGCATCTCTTCTACCAAATAGCAGAATACCCTGATGTAGTGGGTGCTATAGACTGCACACACATACACATCAAAGCACCACCTGGCGAGCAGGGTACGGTCTACATAAACCGCAAGGGTTTCCCCTTCATCAACTGCCAAGTCATGTGCGATGCCCAGGGCATTATAATGAATGTGTGTGCTGGCAGCTCTGGAAGCAATCATGGCTCCAATATCTGGCATATGACAGAGCTGTACCAGAGATGTGCCAGTGGGGACATCCCATATGGCCACTTAGTGGGGGATGTTGGTTACGCACTGGAGATGTGTCTGATGACACCCATCAGAAATGCACACACACCCGAACAAGAACTCCATAATGAGGCACACGCACAAATGAGAATCATAACAGAGCATGTGTTTGGGATTCTCAAGTCATGGTTCCGGTGCCTGGACATATCTGGTGGAGCCTTGCAGTACTCTCCAGCTACATGTACACAAATTTTCATTGTATGTGCCATGCTACACAATATGATCTTGCAGAAACAGCTGCACTAGGAACAGCATGGGGCAGGGCCACACAGCCCCCGACCATTGCCAAGGCCAGCACAGGCACAGAGTGATTCATAGGAGGAACAACCTGAGCCTGCCCATGTAGGCAGAAGGAGGCATGCCCAGTAAGCCCAGGCTTTGGCAAAGAGGAAATGCATAGCACATACACTGACATGGTAGGAACCCAGGGAATGACACCTCTCTCTGACTCGCACATACAGTAAAAGGGATGCCAAACATGACACTACCTGTGCTTTACCATGTATAGGGAGTGTACAATGTGCATCCAACATAGTCAGCCCTCTAGCACCATCCTCAATAATGGCAAAGCCACAAGTAACTCACTCTTCCTATCAATTGCTGCTAGTATGTTCTGATAGTTGTAGCTATGGTATGGATGTGAGCATGCAAGGGAATCAGGTGGCTGAATGAGATGGCAGCAGACAGTGGACACCTATATGGGCAGCATGGACTCCATAACAAATACTGGTGTCAACAAAGTAGGCAGTACTAGACAAGGTGACAAATCCCACTGCAGTACATGTGGTGGCCCAAATGTGTGTCCATAGGACACACACATGCATGTCAGTGAGGTTCACATACCCAACAACAGCTTCGGCCAGCAGGACAGGTGTAGATGACCATAAATAAAGGCTGTGCTAAGGCCTCCAATTAATGGCAATGGATAACAGCCCCCCCTCCAGACCTACACAGACAGTCTACAACAGGTCAGGCAGTTGTATGTTAGTTCTGCAGGGTATGAAGTCTGAAACTAAAATGTAGGTCAATAAAACCAAAGATCTGTACTCTACTGATATGCCTCTAGTCTGCATGATAGGTCAGAATACAAAACGAAATGGAAGCCAACAAAATACCTAAAATACCAGTACAGTCATAGCAAATGTTTACAGTTGTCAGGTGTGCCCCCCACCCCCACAATCCTATGTAGAAATGCAGTAACATGAACGAGTGGGGTTAATAACAGTGGAGGACAGATTACCTGAGCTGCCCAATTTACAGGATAGATTGTTGCATGTGTACAATATGCAGGGCTCTGTGTGCTAGGTTGTTATATGTTGTACATTGTATGGAAGTGGTCAGCATGTAGGCATGGAGGATTGCGTCCCAATGGCCTATGGCCAGTACTGTCGATGAGAGAGCCATGTTCTGACAACTGCAGTGCCAACCACAATGCATCCCAGCAAGACCCAATTCAGCAGTCATCCATACTCATTGTTCAGATGTCAATATCTGTCACCATCTGAAACATGGGCATGTGATGAATGTGGGCCCAAACATGCACACAGTACACAGGTGGAAGAACCCTAGATAGAGTACATAAAATGTAACTGTCAACTTCACACACCTTTGGAATTGTACATACAGGGTAGCAGCACATTAATTGTCCATGTAGTACGGAATACTGATGTATTCTGGCCAGTCACTGGCAGACCACAAAAGGTGCAGTTATGAAGTAATGAAAGAATGCCTATGTCCCCACACAAGGCAGCATAAGTGGAATATCCCAGGTATATCTCACATGCACTCAGCTCACACCACCATCATCCACAGGTTTATCACAGGTCATATCCCTGCTGTTGGGAATGAGTACAATATGACCCCCACTTCTGTATGGGAATATCCACAGAATGCAGCATGCTGAAGAGGTGTCCTATGCAAGTGTGTCCCTAGCTGTAAGCAGCACCCTGCCAGCATCCAGAACAATGGATTAATATGGACAGGAATTATTGCCATTAACACCTCACACACTTATCCTCTTCATTCCAGGGGAATCCAGTGGCTTGCAGCCTGGGACTGTAGGAGTGACAGAATGCACTGGCATGCTACAGATGGCTTGCATCACTACCAAATGCCCTACAGTCCTCTGTCAAAGGTCTGTGCCTCACCCATACTGCCAGTGTATGTTATCTCATGGGGTCCCAACTAACCAACATAACGCAGTCCACAGAACACAAATGCAAGGCCATTATGACAACTCCCAGTAGCATGCTCAACATGTACTACTGCATGAACTGTGGACCAACCCCTAAATAACGCTGGGATGAAGGGACAACTATAGGCATACTTCACAGATATCACTCGCATAATGTTAAGAAGAGGATAGAATAACAGAGTGAGGGGTGTAGAAGCATGGATGTCATGCAGTGTGCGAAGTCTGAAACTCTGATGTGTGCCCATACTGCCCCTGCCTGCAAACCCAGTAATGGGTCGCTTCAAACCTGCTCATAAACCACAATATGAAGGGGAACTGACCAGATATATGAGCCCTGCTTTTGAGTAACCTGGGTGAATCTGTACAGCTGAGAGGTATGGCCACAGCAGGATATAGCCATTCTGTTATGTCGTTACAAGCATGGGATCCTCAGCCACCACAGTACCATTGTGCTGGACCATTTACACAGATCCATCAGCAAGTGTCTGCAGCTACCCCTCCAGAATGGCATGAGTGTGCAAGAATATGTAGGCTGCAGACCACAATACTGGGCACAGCTTCATTCAACTTGTATTTCCCAGGAAATAACTGTGAGTAAATAAGCATATCTGTTGGTAGTTGATGACATAATACATCACAGTGTAAAACAGTACATGTCTGAATATCTCTGCTAACACGAACCATGTAACACAAGCAGCACAGACAGCAATAGTTACAGTATCCCACTATCTTTTGCCCATTGTGACTCCATATTGTCACCCTATCTACAGATATCATGCAGAAACAGGTTGCTAGTGGTAGGTGTAGAACACAAAATCCTGCACTGGAGTACAACCTACCTGGAATGGATTCACACACTCAATAGAGAAGGTCATACTGGGCATGCTCCTATACTTAGAGAAATGAAGCTCATGTCTGACAACAACAGTGGAATATACATATCTGTCAGTCACAGATGTCTGTGCATACACACCACATTGCACAACATTCATGCTTTGCACACACATTGGATAGGAATACTCACACATATCCATGGCAAACACACTATAATGGGTCAAACATACCCACACAGAGATGTGGGGAAAGGAGAGGCAGACAGTGACAAAGAGATTGCCATCATGAGACCTGTCCCACCCACCACACATCCAATTGTCTAATATCACATGATGTGCCAATGTCAATCACTGTAGACATTTGCTTTTCATAGCCCTCAGCCCTATAGTGTCTGTGGTGTTTGTGATAACTGTGTAACATGATAGTACAACTCAGTATTCATCTAGCATTTGTATACCCAGTCCTGTCAAATGCAAAGTTGTGTGTGACTGAGTGTTGTGTGTGTGTGTTTCCAGAGAAATAATTTATGGCCCACTCATACACACTGCACTTCCCAAAGCCCATGTTAGCACTCATACTGATGTCAGTCACCTTGAAATAACCCTCTGGCCAATTATCAGCCCCTTAATCTCCATGGTGCGTGCGATAACTGTGTAATGCTATAGTGTAACATTCTAGTTAAGTAGGAGTTCTAATCCCAGACATGGCTACTGTGAAACGTTGTGTGTGTGTGTGTGTGTGTGTGTGTGTGTGTGTGTGTGTGTGTGTGTGTGTGTGTGTGTGTGTGTGTGTGTGTGTAGAGATTAATGATTTTGAGGCCATTCACAGTCACTACACCTCCCATTGCCCTACTTTAGCAAGCCTGCTGATGTCAGTCACCTTGAAATACCCCTTTGGATAAAAGCTAGCCCTATCAGCTCTGTGACACATGCGATAGCTATGTAATGCTATAGTATAACATAATAGATAGGTAGGAGTTCTAATCCCAGACATGGCAACTGTGAAACTATGTGTGTGTGTGCGTGTGTGTGTGTGTGTGTGTGTGTGTGTGTGTGTGTGTGTGTGTGTGTGTGTGTGTGTGTGTGTGTAGAGATTACTAATTTTGAGGCCATTCACAGTCACTACACCTCCCATTGTTCTACTTTAGCAAGGCTGCTGATGTCAGTCACCTTGAAATACCCCTTTGGACAAGAACCAGCCCTATAAACACTGTGACGTGTGCAATAATTGTGTAATGATATAATATAACATACTAGTTAGGTAGGAGTTCTAATTTCAGACATGGCAACTGTGTAACTGTGTGTGTCTGTGTGTGTAGAGATTAATGATTTTGAGGCCATTCACAGTCACTGCACCTTCCATTGCCCTACTTTAGCAAGCCTGCTGATGTTAGTCACCTTGAAATACCCCTTTGGAGAAGAGCCAGTCCTATAAGCACTGTGGCATGTGTGATAAATGTGTAATGCTGTAATGTAACATACTAGTTAGGTAGGAGTTCTAATTCCAGACATGGCAACTGTGAAACTCTGTGTGTGTGTGTGTGTGTGTGTGTGTGTGTGTGTGTGTGTGTGTGTGTGTGTGTGTGTGTGTGTGTGCGTGTGTGTGTGTGTGTGTGTGTGTGTGTATGTGTGTGTGTGTGTGTGTGTGTGTGTGTGTGTGTGTGTGTGTGTGTGTGTATAGAGGTTAAGGATTTTGAGGCCATTCACAGTCACTACACCCCCTATTGCCCTACTCTAGTAAGCCTGCTCATGTCAGTCACCTTGAAATACCCCTTTGGAGAAGGGCCAACCCTATAAGCACCATGGCACATACGATAACTGTGTAATGCTATAGTGTAACATACTATTTAGGTAGGAGTTCTAATCCCAGACATAGCAACTGTGAAACTCTGTGTGTGTGTGCACATGTGTGTGTGTGTGTGTGTGTGTGTGTGTGTGTGTGTGTGTGTGTGTGTGTGTGTGTGTGTGTGTGTGTGTGTGTGTGTGTGTCTTTCTGTCATAAATATCTTGCATGGAGGTTGCTATGATTGTATAATAGGATGCGTTGTGGGGTGGGTTTTGCTAAATTATTATATTGAGGACCTACTATATTTCACAATTTCCACCTTACAAGGACAACAGATGTCAAACACCAGAGAGGCTGGTGCAGACAATCCATAGCCTTACATGTGACATTATGGATCAGTGAACAATATAGGTAACCCTTGTTTTACTCAGAGAACACTCTCCACCCATGTCACATACACAAACACACTTAGCTAGGCAGCAACCACTATATTGGTAGTTCCCTTCATATTGCCTCACATATAGTAACCACAGTGTGATTGCAGTGGACTACATGCCTGTTGACTGCAACAGTGCCACTGACATCAGAAGGTACTTTGATGTGTAACATATCCTGACTGTGTATTATCCAGCAAGTAAAAGGGCATGGCACCTTGTTCCATCCCTACAGTAGGCAAATAAATGGTTACAGTGGTCCTTTTGCTATGTTCCTCACTGGATGCCTGCAACAACTGTAGAGTCTGCAAATGTAACCCATAAAGGGAATACCATGCCTTATACACATGCCCTGTATGGACAGTCACCACTAACTCCACTGAATACCTGTATCATGCTGTCAATGTAGGTGCAAGCACGACCTCAGTTACATAGCCAGGTCTCCCCAAATGAGGTCAGGAATGCTACATCAGAAGATAACAATTAGTACACACAACATGTCCCAGTGACCTCAAATACACTTCCACATGTCAAAGAACATGCATGTGGGACATATGCACAACCCAGACACTGTCCATGTTATGGAATATAGATCACATACATGGGAAGCAGTGCACATAACTGGCCACCCACAATAGTAACCCAGATAAGTGGATGGTGAAAACAATACCCACCTCTGGGGACCACTCCAGAGACTACACCCCTGAGCCACACTGGAGACCATTGTAGTGTGGCTTGATGCCAAGGTATTCCCTTTGTCTAGCCTTGTACAGCCATCAGGCCTATTCACCTACTACATACCTGTGAAGCAATGAACCTATGCATCTCAGTACTGGCAAATGTGTGTGTGTGTGTGTGTGTGTGTGTGTGTGTGTGTGTGTGTGTGTGTGTGTGTGTGTGTGTGTGTGTGGAGATTAATGATTTTGAAGCCATTCACAGTCACTACACCTCCCATTGGCCTACTTTAGCACACCTGCTGTCATTCACCTTGAAATAACTCTATGGCCATGTATCAGCCATAAAAGCTCTGTGGCACCTGTGATAATTACGTAATACTGTAGTGTAGCAAACTAGTTAGATAGGGGTTCTAATATTGATCCTGCCAACTGTGATGATGTGTGTGTTTCTCTGACAGAGTATGTGTGTCTCCATTAACACCTGCTTTTGTGGACATTCACATGTACTACACTTCCCTTATCCCGTCTTAACACTGTTGCTGATGTCACTCACCTTCAAAGATACATTTGGACAGTTCTCCAACATGTGCACTCCATGGCGCGTGCAATAACTGCATAAAATTGTAATAGCTATACATAGTCAGGTAGGGGTTTGAAACTCAATACCGGTAAGTGTGTGTTTGGGCATGTCATCAGCATCCTGTTGGGGTGAGTGTCTACTAAAGGATCCATTACAGTGTGGGTTTTGCTACATCATTATATTAAGGACCTATATGTCCCATTGTCCACATTAAAAGGCCAACAGTTTTCAAACACTGTAGAGATTGTTGCAGACAATCCTCAGCCATAAATGTGTACAGCCATGTGCAATTTCTATGTGACAGTATGGATTAGTAAACAATATAGGCAACTATTATAATACCCAGATACCACTCTCCACCCACAGATCATACACAAACATGCTTGGCTCTAACTCACTTACACCCTTCCTTTCTTACTTTGTCTCTGTCTCTGCCTCTCTCTCTCTCTCTCTCTCTCTCTCTCTCTCTCTCTCTCTCTCTCTCTCTCTCCCTCTCTGGTGGATGTGGAAAAGTGCATCTGTTTTGCATAGGCAGCAGCTTGAGTTTTGTAAGGAATGCTCATGATCAGCTGATGGCCTGTGCATGAATTGCAGTCCCCCACTTGCTAATTGCACATGGAACAGCTGTGATATCATTCCTATAGCCAACTGCACGGAAACACACTCCTATAATTAAGCACTTCATGTGGGTGTTGGCCCTTTTCCTTCACTGTGAGCAGGACTTCATGTGGGTGTTTGACAAATAGCATCACAGAGGGTAGTTGGAAATACCTCTTACAACATACACTGTGGAGACAGGCCAAAAAACAGGAGAGGATGGTGTTCCAGACATGGGGACAGAATGTAAGTATTGCTGTTCTACATTTGAAGTAATGCTAGTTTAACAGCGTTTGCATGGATATGGCTGTTCTACATGATTTCAAGTCTGGCATGACAGTGTTATCTGACTGAGGAAATTCTCACCTGTAGGGCTATCTGCAGACTGTCCAGAGTTTGGAGTCTTACATGTGTTGTGTTACTCACATATTTCCTATCTTTATATATGCAGTAGCATATCTGATGATTGCATCCATGTGAGTTACTAACTTCATATCCCTCAGAAGAGATGTGTCACAACAAACCCTGTTACACCAGGAAATGTCTCACATTATCACAGCAATATGTCAATACTGGCCCTGTGTTTGTGCCTCTGTCCCCCAAGTCTGTCACCCTTTGTCCATATGTCATGCAGTAAGAGGTGCATATGTACAGTGCATCATTATTTACTGACATCATACCTGATAAGCCATTGAGATATCAAACTGCTAGACATGTTATGTATAGTAGACCTTATATCTGAGAACAAAACCTGGGCATTATGTTCTAGTGTGTACAGTAGTGAGGTCTGTGTAGTTATGGTGATTGTTGACAGAGTGTGTATTGTGAATATGTTACTTGGCCTGTGTACAGACTGTGATAAATGTCATTGTTCTTGGTCCTGTTCTATCTGATGTTGCATACTGCTCCAGTCTA